>NW_004567105.1:46953627-47036126 GCF_000260355.1 Condylura cristata
ATATATATATATATGCCATACTCTTTTATAGAAAACTATTGCTGAATTTCAAATTCCCTTTAATTCTCAGACTTTTCTTTACTAGGATTGTTTCTAAAGAATATATTGATTTGTAGTCAAGTAATTTTTGCCATGTATTTTCTGAAGGTACAAGGTACAATCTCCAGAAATAATTTTTTTTGGTAGAGATTTTGACTCTGGAATCTCATAATGCAAATTGAAAAAAAAAATATATATATATACAATTGCAATTTACCATAAACATATTCTAGTATAATTAGGATTGTTTCTGTCTAGAAGTAGCCATCTAGAAGTATGATGGACTTCATTTGTGAACTATATACTTTAAAAAAAATGGAGTTGCTAGAACTGTCAAAGTTAGGAAGTCACTTCCTGTTGGTCCCTTGAGCTAGCAATCATTCTAAGAAAACAGCACCAAATAAGGTTTATTAGCAATCATAATCATTGAAGCTGTTGTAATGCATATTGAGTGAAAAGGAAAAACTCATGAATTTATCATGGAGATTTTTCTTGCTTTGATGCTAAAATCCACAAAGTTAAAGGACCTCCTCATTCACCAGTCATTGAAATAATTTATTTTTTTCACATATTTGTCCAAATTATAACAGACATAGCTAATATAATAATTAAAACCTAAATAGGGAACACAAATTTGCTCTGAAAATATTCACTTTACCACCCCCATGCCCTGGAAAGCTTCATATGGTTTATAAAACTGAAAAAAAATATATATACACAAATATGCTTCTAGTTACTCTATGGCAAGGATCTTAAGAAGGTCAATCAATCTCTTCTATGGCATAGAAAGGGAAGGGGCAGATATTGACCAAAGTACTGGGCATTCTGTGCTGGTTCGACTACCTACATATGGTTGGATTTCCTTGACTTCATCACTGAGATATGTTGTCATTTTGCACAAAAGCCTTTGGAATGTAACTACTGTAAATGTTAGATCCTGGTCTGCCTGCACTTGATAAGTGGAGAGTCACAATGCCAGATATCCTAGCAGACCATCTGACTCTGACACTCTGTATGCATAATTTTTAGCAAGTTGCCACATCTTTGTGCTCCAGTTTCCTCATGAGTATAAAAGAAATAACAAAACCTTATGGGGTTAGGGTTACAATTAATGAATGCATAGACCTGAAATAGTTGGGACAGTAGAACATGTTAAGCCTTCAACAGATGGTCATCATTAGTTTTATTGTTATTAATCATCTCATTATTTTTAAAACTTTAAGACAGATCAAATTTTATGCCATTATAGATCAGTTAGAATAATCACATAATCTCACAAACCTCCTTATTATTTGCTTTTTTTAACCATGCTGATGGAAAAATTCTTCCTTTAAGTAAATTATGTTTTGAGTCAACATCTTATGAGTTTTTATTTGATTTTAAACTTAATACCTGGGAAGTAATGAGAGATATGTAAAAACTATACATTACACTTTTAGTTGGTCTCAATCAAATATATTAAGCAAGGAACAACTTCCCCCACCCAGTGGGGGTCATAGCATAATAATAAAACATGACAGGGTGTGAGTCAGAGTGTAATGACTTATGCTTCTTCTATTGCTTGGATAAGATCAAGGGTGTACTGATTTTAAAAATACTTATAAATGACTACTCTGTAATTTAAGCTGTTGAGTGTATATTTTTTTCAGTTATTAGGTAGTACAGAATCATTTTTAAATAGAGTATACACTACTTAAACACTTCTCCCAATCTATGTTAAACATCTGAATAAGTTATGATTGTACTGCAATGTTTATGTCCTATTTTAAACAACCTGGTTTTAGATTTTGAATAAAAATCAATATATACTTATTTTAAAAATCATCATTGTTTCTCTACTTTCAAAATTACTCTAGAAAGCCAGTGACTTGCAATTTCAGAGGAAAGAAAAGAACAGCAATTGGAACACTTACCATGGGAAATTTGGTATGTATATAATACATTTACCATATGTGGTGAATGGACTATTAACCAGTATCATGGGAAAACAGTGGTTTCTACCCATTCTTAGGCTCAGAAAGGGAAGCCCATAAACATGGGAAATTTGCCAGGTAGAGGGGATAGCCAGATCAATAGTGGTCCATCTTGAAGTCCCACACTGCTATTGTAGATAGTGTTTCTGAAGAATATATATTAAGTCTGAAAATGTTCATTACATAGTAAACAAAACAAGCTTTGAATAAATAGCATTGTAACATTTTAGTTCAATAAAATACCTACTATATGAGTTTCTCCTTCATGATGGCTTAAGACTGGGAGGACATATACTAAGATACTATCTTAGAAATCAATGGTAACTCTGCACAAGTATATCATGGATAATTTTAACATATGATTGCTTCTGTTCAGGGAGCATTCATTCCTGAAGAGGACTTCTGCACATTAACGACATCCAAGGCAATTAGATAGAGGCAGTTCCAAGTAAAGGAAAAAATCTCATTATTAGTAAGATAAGAAGTAGATACACACAAGGGACTACTATAATGGTGCAAGGTGAATTGGTGGTGGAAATTTTACAGGGACTGCAATGAGAGGAGGAAACAAATCCTCTACAAAATAAACAATGATGTAAAATATGTATACATAAATAAATTTTAAAGATTTAAAAAAATAAATAGGTGCCATCATGTAGTGAGGACTTGAGAGGAACCAGGTACTATACAACGCATATGGAACACAGGACTTACTTAATCTTCACCACAATCTTATAAAATGGAAACAATGATGGTCGCCATTCTACAGAGCAGGAAACAGGATAGTAAGCAAATATGACTTAGCTGATTAGTAACTGGCAGAGTTGAGATTCTATTCCTATCAGGCTAATTTCACAGCTCCTATTCTATTCTGGAATTATTAACTTTTTTGTAATTTAATCTGCATACCAATATCTACACCATAAACACTTTTTCATATCAATGACAGACTTAGGATTCATGGATTTTGAGTGAGTGGAATGCTATGGAACCTATAAACAATCAGCTTGAGTCTATAAATAGCACTGACTATTGTTTAGATACAGACACTAACAGTCTTCCTCTCTGAACTTAACACAGTAGACTCTAGAGTCTCCAAGTCAAACAAACTTGTTCTGAGAGACAAAAATGATCACAATGAGGCTTACACTTTTCACAGAAACTTAGGAAGCAGATACCATTTGCCTCTCTGCCAGCAGAAACAATGCATTGCTCTTTGGTTCTTGCATCCAACTCCTGAAGGCAATTCTATTTCTACATCATTAGAGAAAAAGGCAAACAGAAAACAACAACAACCAAAAAATGGAATTTATAGTTGCAGACCCAATGGTTTCTTTGGCAGAGAACATGAGAAACCATGATGGTTTTATAATGCTTCTTTGCTTCTAGAGCCAAGGATTTCCTCCTATGAGCCTGTGGAGCAACTCATGTAGTCTAGCTGTCTGCTTCCCTGCATTGAAGAGCCACCCATGTTGGTCTGAACTGTGATCTGGGTACGTAGACAATCAGCACACAATTTTCAAACAGCACCATTGACATTTTAGTCACCTTGCATTTTGAATGCACCTTATTCATTACCCTGATCCTTATAAAGATCAGGATATGATAAAACAGATCAATATTATGCATGGTGAAAACACAGACCAACACCAAGAAAGGTGTAAAACCAGTTACTTACCATCCACACAGGAAGGTCGATTTCTTGTCGTTCCAGCCACTTTTCCAGGGAGACAGGAACACTTGACTGTTTGTGACCGCTCCTCAATGCGATTCTTATTACAACATCTGTGAGCTGCTATGACTTCACATGTCCCTCCTTCTGGCAAAAAAAGAATGGAAAGGGACACTGGTTAGTAATGAGTCAATGGTCACTCAGGTCTATGGCAGAACATGTGGAGGGGTCAAGGAAAGTGAGAAAATGATAGAAATAGTTTCATGAAGTATAATCATCAAGAGATTCTCTCCTCATACATAACATACACTCACAAATGCAAGTATGTATGCAAAATAATAAAAATATATGCATAATCTTGACATTACAGCATTGTACATCAAATGCAATAAAGGACACCAATGAATAGCCCTCATGAGGTAACAATTCCAGGCTGTATGTAATGAGAGACAAAGGAACACAGAATGCCTGGAGTTAACATAAAATAGGACTTTGCCTGATTTATGCATTATATTTTGGGAACTCTCATTTGTGTTATCTTTGCATTTAGAATTCTCTGAGTTCCCTTTAATGACAAGCAACTGACATGCTAGATATAGAACTTGTAGTGGCAAAGAATCTGTCCAGAAATTAGCTCTTTTCTCTTCTTGGCTGTCTACTCTCAAGGAGGCTGAAGAGAAAATCTAGTGGGGGAGTCATTTCCCAAGCTACAGCTCATCAGAAGTGATAGAAAGATGCACTGGAGGAAAAGGATATGTGCTGTAAATGGCATCTCAAATCACAGACCTATGCATATTGCTTCACTTAATTGGTACAGGTCAGTCATGCTTCAGCAATATTTATTGGCAACCTCATGCAATGTCAGTTTCCACCAGGTTCTTAACATTTATGCTCTTGGGACAGTCTAAAGGTTGGGAAGCATTCAGGTAGATCTTTTGTACCACAGAATATCAACTAAGCTATTTCCCTAGGGGCACAAGGTATTCCAAATGGCCAGAAACTAACAAATTAACTTTCCCCAAATCAAATTTTGAATTCAAGAATAATATTGACAGGAATTGGTCCATAACATTTAGGGTTCTTGGGATTTAGGATTCAGTTGGCAAAAATTAAGCAAGTATTTGTTGAAGGTCCACTGTACACCAAATATTGTCATAAATTGTAAGAGAGAGGTTAACAACACATATATAATGGGCACTTTGGAACACATGGAGGTAAGTGAGGGAGGAAGGAGAGAAAGTGGGAGCAGGGAAAAAAGGCACAGCTCTGTCCTTCTGAGAATAGGAGGGTTCTTAAGGCCAGGGTGGGAGGTGAGGTGATTCTTCTCTTTGCTTTCCCTCTAATGGTATTTAGAGGTCTAAACAAGGCCTAGAGGAATTCTGATCTAGTAACCAGTAGAGGGCAGGGTGTTACTGGCCTCTAGGAGGAGGAGGTTAGGGATCTCATAATATACAGGACAGCTCCACAACAAAGAAATAGCTGCCTCCTAATGTCTGCAGTGGTCAGAATGAAAAACCCTGCTTTAATATAAAAAAAATGCTGAGAAGAATCATTCACTTAAGGTTGTCTAACTCTGTCTCCCTCAGTGAGAGCAGTTTGGGTCTTCAAACTAGTCTGCTTTAGTTGGAAACTCAGTGTTGTCATTTACACTCTGAGTGAGTAAGTACACTCAGTTTGTAAAATGAGATCCATCACCCCTTTTCATGGGGTTGGGTGAGTACAGACATGATGAGTGGACAGGGGTTAGCACGGAGCCAGATAGAATGCACATATGCTGCTTATCTGAGTATCTAGTGACACTGATTTCTATGTTGGTGAAGCCACCCTCCTCTTGGCCCAGAACCTTCCAAATGCAATTTTTCCTACATACTCTCTCTTACCTCCCCTCTATCACTTTTCCAACAGAAAAGCATTCACTCAGTTAGCGCTCTCTCTCTCTCTCTTTTTTAAGATTTACTTATTTATGCATGCAGAACTGGGTACAGGTCAGAGGTGCAGGGGCAGTGAGAGGCTTCACCAGAGACAGAGCGAGAAGCCGAACAGGCTGACTGATGAAGTACATTGCTGAGGGGAGCAGTGGGTGGGTCAGGAGAGGTCTGCCGCGCCATGTGGATCACCTCTAGGGCAGGGCTGGGATCGAACTCATGCTGAAGTGGCTTTAGCTTCTCAGTGCTGTGCTTTAACCGGCTGCCCACCAGGGAAGTCCCACAGCTCTCTTTTGATATCAATGCGATTATCATTTCCTTAGGCAATGTCCCCTTACTACCACCAATGTTCATTCTCTTTATACCTCACACATTTTTTTACATGTACAACTGGATCAAATCTGTGACTCCAGGCAACTATAGGCTTATTCAGAATTGGAATATTAATTAGCCCTGTTAGCAACAAGTGATGTTGGTTAAATGAATGAAGAAATAAGTAAAACAGTGACAATTAATAGCATAATATCAGTAACAAGTTCTGTAGACATAAATGTTAGAAAAGATCCATTGGATTTCATAGAATTAGGAAAGTATCTTAAGTAATAAGTTGAAAAGTGAAGGGGAAATGTTTCACTAACGTGAAAGGTTAGGGCATTTTTTTTAAAGATTTGTTTATTTACGCATACATGAACTGGTATACAGGCGAGAGGTGTGTGGGTGAAAAGACTAAACAGAGACAGAATGAGGAACAGAATAGGCAGGTCAGAATACACTACTGAGGGGAGCAGCTGGCAGGTCAGAAGTCTGCTGTGCCAGAAGTCCCCTGACTGGGGATCGAACACATGCTGCAGTGTTATAGTAGTATGATCCATTCACTATAATTAATGAGCCATTATTAATCATCATTATTATTATCATGAGGCAACTTCAACTGATAACACTGTAAACTTATTCCAATATGAGTTAGAAAGAGAGGTTCACACCTCTTCAAAACTGCTCCCACACCACCTCCTAAAACCACATTGCACTTACTTATTTTATTCCCTCAAGCAATCTTGGCTGAGATATTTTCTATAAAATTCTTTCCATTTTTGATGACCTTGACAGTTTTGTATAGCTTTGGTGAGGTATTTTGTAGAGTGACTCTCTCCTCTCTCTCTCTTTTTTTTTCTTTTAGAGTGACTTTTTAGTTGACAATAATGTGATGTTTTTCTCACTATTTGACTGAAGATGTGTATTTCTATAGAAAATCAGTCATTCTCATCACATGAGATCACAAGTAAATACTCTCAACATGCCTTATCCCTGTTGATGGGTCAGTTGTGGTAGCTCCTTAGATTCTTCCACAGCAAAATTACTCTTCCTTTCTTCAAACCCGCCCTTTTCCATCCTGCCCTGTTTGCAAGGAGTCAGTGGACACAGTTCAGATTTCAGCAGTGAAGACTGAAGTGTTTCTCTTCCACAATGCAGTATCTACTAAAATTACCGTGAGCTCATCTGCATGGCAGATTTGTCTCTTTTTTCTTATTTTTGGACTTAGTCATTTATATTAGTATGGGCTCATGAATGTTCATTTCATATTTTGTGTTATAATGCAATATCATGTTATTGATTTTGTTGCTCAAAATGTTCCAGCTTTGGCTACTCTCTGCTCTTTCTGTAGGTTTATGTTTCCCCCTGTTGTCCTCCCTATTTGTTTTTATAGCAGTTCCTTTCTCTCTGACCATAGAAGATGTTTCAGGCTTATCTTGAGTATATTTTCTGCCCCCATCCTAAAAGTAGCCATTACTCCAAGGAACAGTTTGGAACATTTTGAAAAGCACATTAGAGTAGTTGGAATTGCAATTTAGGTACCAAAATAGGATTAAATTAGAGATAGTTTTCCTCTTCCAGGAGATGCCTCGGCAACATTTTATGTTGCGAAGAGGTACAAATGGGGATTTTGAAACCAAGCACTGATGTGATTTGTGTCTTGCTTTAGAGGAACCTCCTGGTCACTGTATTCAAGAAGGTTGGTGATGGGCAAGGTGGCAAATCAGAAGAAACAATGGGTCAGGCAAAATTCTGAGCAGAAAGTAAGGAATCTTGAACTTGGATCACAGGAAGAATATCTCACTCTCAGTGCACACCCATCACTCATCACTAAGATAAGATTTAATGTAATATTAGTGTTAATCACACATTACAGTCTTTGCCACAGACACCTGCAATCAGAGTGCTTTGCCTTGTAGTTGTGAGTTACAAGTACCCTCAGTCAAGTCAGTAACAGTTGGTTCTATACTTCAGGAAAATACCACTAATTTCCAAGTCACCATTTGGATTTAATACAAGACTGCACAACATTTATGTTTGAAAATAACTCAAAGCATATGAAAGCTCCCAAGACATATTATGAACCTCATTTGATTTACAGTCAAATCAGCAGACAGTGACAGACATCAATATCTTCTTAGTTTATTCCACTGAGTTAGATAATATGGATGAGGTGGCTTCTGAGATCCAAAGCTCACCCTCCACAGGCAGGTTAGTGATGAACCACGGAAACAGTTCTGTGTCATCTCCACAATCACTGCCATTCAACGAGCTCCTAAATGCATGCTGGGCACTGTATTTGGCACTTTACCTACATTGATTATAAACCTCTTTGGATTTGCATGAAGGACTGTCTGCCACTTTATAGATAAAACACTGATGCACAGAGAGTTCGAAAAACTTGCTCAAAATCACACCAATGTGACTCAGTGCTTTTGGGACTGCTCAACTTCACTTTTTAAAATCATGCCACAAATAGGCTTTCTTTGTTGGTAAAGAACTTCCAGAAGGAAGTCTGACATTCTGCTCAGGATGGATACCAAGATTATAGAAACAACCTGTCCTCACCAGCTGACTCATCATATTTCTGACCTTATTTGGTGAGTGGCAGCAAATTAGTAAAAATAATTTCTCGGCATCCCTCTGGTGCAGGGACACTGAACTCCTTGCAGATTATTGTCTGAACGTGGTGAGCATAATCCCCCTTGAGGGTTACCTAAACCTGGAGAGGTGTTGCTGTAGATGACAGGCTTATTGGTCTTGGAAAATTGAACTATGTACCCACCTGGGATTCTTCTAGCAGATCTGTGATTCACACTCTCACCTCCTCTGTTTCTTTGTTCAAGAGTCATTTTCTCAGAGGTACACTTGATCACCCTATTTAAATCATACTCAAGATTTCTCTTACTTTGTTTTATATGTACCTCATCTTCTCTATAACACTTAAAATTTTCAAATTCCTCCCTGCCCTGTCCTGCCCTTTTCTTCCCTTCCTTCCACTTAATGCTTCTGCTGCCCCCACTGGAGTGTCATCTCAAGGACAGAGTTCCGTTTACTTACTAAACATTACTTGGCATATTATTAGGGCTTAAAAATGTTTCTAATATATATTTCATTTCATCTTCATAAAAGGTCAAAGATATAAATACTATTATTGTTATTTCCATTTTTTCTAGTTAGGATGCAGATTTATAAACCTAATTAATAGTGATAATGATAGTATTATAGGAGCTAACCATTAGTTGAATATTTACTACCTGCCTAACAACACAGTAGATGTATTAGAAAGATTCAGTTCATTTTGTGTTCACAAGAGCAATGAGGTAGATTACCCTTTTTAAACAATATAGGCAAATAAGATCAATAGTAACTTGAACACATGCATATCATTTACCTAGCAACTCTCTGGCATTAGAACCATAACCCAGATCCTCTGACATTCCTAAAATAGTTTGTTTTTTTGGCTCACTTAGCATACCTGCCTCCATTTTTCTGTTTAGGGAAGAAAGGTTTGGTGACTAGGATTTAGCAAATGCTCCATTTTCATTAAAATCTTATATATAAAGTCAATGACCCCAGGCCACATCTTTCTCAAGCTTGCAGATGATGGAATTGCATGCTGGAAACCAGGACAGTATTGCTCTAAATAACAAGTTTATCTGGTCTTGACAAGTTGAACTATGGCTTCAATTACAATGATTGCTCAGGTAACCAAGGTGGAACCAGAACCAGGCCTCACAGGCCCATGGGATCACAACACTTAGACCCAAAGTTTACGCTTGTGACTGACCTAGTCATAGTCAATCAGAACTTTTTAATCTTTCAGTGTAGCCTCACCCTGGAAATCCAGTCTAGTGATTTGTGTTTTCACAGTGCAAATATTAAATCTTTGACAGGGAAAGAATAACATCTTTAGTCCTTTGCTAGGAAGTTTTCAGGTTAGTTTGTGAAAAACAATAAATTATTTGAAGAGGCTCACTTTCTTCCATTGGAAGAAGAGAAGAAACTTTAGTTAAAAAAAATTTTTTTTTAAAGATTTATTTATTTATTCATACAGAACTGGGGTACAGGCCAGATATGTGGAGGGTGAGAGGATTCACCAGGGACAGAGTGTGGAGCAGAACAGGCAGATCGACGAAGTACACTGCTGAGGGGAGCAGCAGGCGAGTCAGGAGAGGTCTGCCAAGCCATGTGGTCACCTCCGGGGCAGGTGGGGATGGAACTCATGCGGAAGTGGCTTTAGCTTCTTAGTGCTGTGCTTTAACCCGCTGCACCACCAGGGAGGGCCCTAAAGTATTTTTAACATTTACATTATAATAGTCTATTCTTCAAATGGAAAAAGTGAAAACTACACTATAAGCTGATGATTGGCTTGCTACAGCTTTGGCAAGTATTTGCTGGCTGGATAGATTTGCTGGCTGAATGGATCTGCTGGCTGGCTGGAGTTGCTTGATGAATGGATGGTTAGATGGTTATACAAAATGAAAAATGAATTACAAACCTGTCCTAGAATTTTTCACAGTCAAATAATATTTAAGTTACTATTTCTTGAGAAGCTTGGCTATTGTTGGCATAGTATTATAGAGTAAACTTGTAGAATATTCTCTTCCTAATTGATATGTATTTTAAATTCTTGGTTTTAGCAATATTTACTGTTAGTGTGGGCCACCCAGAATGCAGTGAGGAATTAATTCTGTAAAAAGACATAAAATCTTAAGCTTCTATTTTAATCACAGGGAAATAATTTTTCAGACCTATATACTGATTTTAAAGTTATATTTACATATTGCCCTCATTAGCTGTATGTTTAAAAAAGGGGAATTAGATACCAAGATGCTCCCTTGCTATATCCTTATTGATAGTGAAGAGTTAGGTTTGTTTTAAGCCTTACTGGAGATGAGAATCTTCTCTTACCTGCATTTTAGAGATTACTTTTTGAACTGTATTTTCAAATTTAATTGCAAAGGTTATTTCAAAGTTATAATGAAAATATTTGTCATGTAAATACTTTTCAGACTTTTCTTTGGTGCTAACACCAGTTCATTCCTAGATTTCAATCTCAATCCAAGTCAAAATGATTTCAAGATGATCTATGGTTTCTTAAAACATATGTGCTCAGAAAGTTGAGATGCCCATTTTTACTTATGGATTATCTGGAAAATGGCATCTTTTCTGTATTTTACCCAGTGTCTGTAAATCTAGCAAGTTCACTGAGGTAAACTATTAGCTAATTGCAGAAAACACAACATAAAGAATTAGCCAGTATGTAGGTTGTCTATAAGACTTACTATTCAGATTTTCCAGATTTTGCTTGTATATTTCACTTTACCCATCGAAAATACATCTAACACAAAATATAAAAAATTAAGCTTACACTCTATCTTTACAAGGAACCCATTTTTTCTTGCATATTATAAGGTAACTGTTGTAATCACCTGTCTGACATAGAACATGAGTTGATGCTTGATGGACACCAATTTCACAGTTCTCATTCCAGCACAGAATTTCAGAATGGTAACCTTGATTTTCGCCCCCTTTTCCCAAGTTCTTTTCCCAAGTTCTGCCAGATGGCAACGAAAAGGGCTCCTGCAGGGCAACACCATGGGACCATTCTCCAGCTCCCAGTCTGTTCTCTCTCTTTGGTTTTTCAGAGATCTGAGTACATTACCAAAAACTGTTTTAACAGAGAAAATTTCTAATATCCAAATGGGAAAAATAAACACAACATTTCAAGATTATTTCTGGCAACAGTAATTCTGTGAGAATGAGGGAAGTTAAAAAATGCCACATCTAATATGCTTCTGGCAATGATCCTCCTTCCCAGTTCAACACATCATCGTCTTATCTAGTACAAATGAGAAAGCACAAAGAAGATGAATGACTAAGGATAACATTTCTTTTTTAAAAAGACCTCACTCCCCTGACAATTTTATGTCATGATGGAAAGGGAAGATGAGGTTAGGAATTACTAGCAGGCAGATGGCTCAAAACTTGAAGGTTGGCATCAAAGTACAGTTTGCCCCAAGAACTGACATCCAATAGATGTAGCTCATAGCAACCAACTGGATCCTCTCAGCTATAAAATACAGGAACAGTCTAAAAATAAGCACTCATGAGAAATTTCTACTGCCTAATTCTTTCCATTTGTGAGAGAATTTGAAACTCGGGAATATATTTTGGTGTTGATGGTTTCACTCTCCATCATTAACCACAGCCAAGCCATTAAAAATTAATACAATACCCTGTTTTCTGGGGAAGAAATAATAGGGAAGACTGTAAAGTTGGAATAGAAGTGAATTATCCTAAAAATAAAAAGAAAAGGAACCTAAGTCTGATCCTACAACTTTTTGACCCATGTATTCTTCTTTCATGTCAATTTTTATATTGGTCTCCTTAAGCCCAATTTTAAGTCAGATTCCTTTTCTCTGCAATTTTACAATCTCATGAAATCCTCCCACAATAATATTCACATCATTTTAACATTTTTTTTTAAGTTTTTAAAAAGATTTATTTATTTATTCACAGAGAACTGGGGTACAGGCCAGAGATGCGGAGGGTGAGAGAACCCACCAGAGACAGAGTGGAGAGCAGAACAGGCAGATCGATGAAGTACACTGCTTAGGGTAGCAGCGGGCAGGTCAGGAGGGGTCTGCCACTCCATGTGGTCACCTCCGGGGCAGGTGGGGATCAAACTCATATGGAAGTGGTTTAAGCTTCTTAGTGCTGTGCTTTAACCCGCTGCATCACCAGGGAGGGCCCCATTTTAACATTTTAAAAAATGCATTCTTGCATTTCTTATAGAGGGAAAAGGTAATAATTTCTGTTTCATCACTTTACCCTGTACTGAGGTTGAAATCTGGTCCATGTTTGGTTTACAAATATTTGTTGACTGAACTTTTCCCCCAAAGACTATGTTTTGATCATTATTATATGCTTTCTTAGCAAGCTGAATTTCTTTTTTCATCATGTCTCCTAATTGGAATTATTAGTTCACTGCTTGTCTATCATGTTGGGCTAAACTCTCCAAGATATCAGGAACAATGTCTTGCTTACTTTGTTAACCCAAGTGCCTAGCATAATGGTAGGCACAGTTAGTGCCTGGCATTCATACACTTACTAATTGATTAGAAAATTAAGTGAATGAAGGAAGGAAGAAAAGAAACAAGGGGAGAGAAAAGGGGAAGGAATGACAGAGAAGAAATGAGGAAAATGAAAAGTGAGAAAGATAAAGATTGAATATCAATTAATCTTCCTTAGGAAACCTAATCTTCATATACATTATTTGGTCTTTTCAGAAAATGAAGTTGAATGATAAATGTACCTTTTTTCAAATACATGACCTTTAACATCTTCTACAAGAATTAACTTGGAAATTTGGTTTGAGATAGAGTCAGAATATTCAAGGGAGAGAATTTTTGTTCTAAGTGAAATGACTGGAAAATGAAATAGCAATTATGAGTAACCATAGGAAACTTTAGTCCTCATTAATAGTTAAGACAGGATACAGCTGCTTAGTATTTAAGGCAACTTTTGGAGAAAATGAATTAAACATGATTAAGGAATGTTAAGATTGGCATGATTATTGGGATCCGTTCATTTTGATTGCAAATGGTTTCTTTAAAAGCTGTTATATGTAAGACAAAGCACACATTTTCTGAGATTCAGTTTTATAGGACTTCATGATCAAGGCCTTATAAATAGCTCTCATAGAAGCTATTGTAGCGGATGTCAAAAATGCATATTTACAATTGTGTTAAAAAATGCTTTATTGACCCGGTGGACTGGAAGGAAGCTCCAGTGTCTTTGTCTGTAAATCATTGGTAAGAGTGACACTAATGGAACTTTAAACATGTTTTGGTTAAAGAGACCAAAATGACTGCATTATTTGTTTAAGCTCAAGATTAAACAAATTACCATGCCCTCCCTTTTAGTGTTCCGGGGTATGTCAAAGACAGACTAACTAGGAAAGACACACAAATTCTGGACCAGACAGCCATATTTGAAGCAGAATGGCATAATGAATAGGATAACAGATTTTAGAGGCAGTCTCAAGATTGTAGACCGGATCTGCTGCTTCCTGTTATTTTCTATTTTATTCCTCAAGTTTCTCATCTGCAAAATGTGGATAATACTAGCATCCACCTTATAGAGATGGTTATGAGGACTAAATGAGTACCAGTTTAGGCAAATGATTATCATAATATCTAGTTCAAAGTAAGCATTAAATGATAATCTGTCATTATCAATACTGTTGGTACCACCATCATCTCTGATTATAGAACTAGTGGAGAAAATATGATTCTTCTCATTTCTCCCCCCTCTTTTCACTGATGTGGACCATGCTTTACATTTCTCTTCCAGGGGGAACTAAATTTAAAGCTCACTATTCCCCTGAAATAAAAATGCTACTGCAAACTTAAATGCACCATATATCCCCTAAATTTGGGCCTTTTTTTTTTTTTAAAGATTTATTTATTCACACAGGCCAGAGATGCAGAGGTGAGAGGATTCACCAGAGACAAAGAGGGGAGCAGAACAGGCAGATTGACGAAATGCACTGCTGAGGGGAGCAGTGGGCCGGTCAGGAGAGGTCTGCAGTGCCATGTGGAGCTCCTCCAGGGCAGGCAGGGATCGAATTCATGCGGAAGTGGCTTTAGCTTCTTTGTGCTGTGCTTTAACCTGCTGCACCACCAGGGAGGGCCTGGCCTTTGTTTTTTAAATAACAAAATGGCTTATACACCTGTCTATGTTGAATATCTTCTACACAAACCATTTTTTTTTTAAAAGATTTATTTATTTGTGTATACAGAACTGGGGTACAGGCCAGAGGCTCAGGAGCGGCGAGAGGCTTCACCAGAGACAGAGCGGGGAACAGAACAGGCAGATCAACGAAGTACACTGCTGAGGGGAGCAGCGGGCGGGTCAGGAGAGGTCTGCCACGCCATGTGGTCACCTCCGGGGCAGGCGGGAATCGAACTGATGCGGAAGCGGCTTTTAGATTCTCAGTGCTGTGCTTTAACCCGCTGCGCCACCAGGGAGGGCCCACACAAACCATTTTTAATAGCTCCTCTAGCAACAAGGAAATGAATTTTGTAGCTGATAAGGGTTAATAGCCAAGATCTGCACAGAAGTCATATAACTAAAAAATGGAGGACAAACCAATCAAAAAAAAAAAAAGGACAGAAGAGCTAAATAGCTATGTCTCCTAAGAAAACATGTAAATGGCCAATAGGCACATGAAAAAAATACTCTTTATCATTTATCTTCAGGGAAATGCAAATAAAAACCACAATGAGATATTACCTCACATCCCTGATAATGACTTATCAAGAAGGCCAGAAACAATAAATATTAGTAAGAGTGTAGAGAAAAGGAGCATTTAGTCACTGTTGGTGACTGCCAGTCCCTGTGAAAAACAGAAGTTCTCAAAATAATAGAATGCAATGAAATATAGCAATCCCTTTCCTATGGATCAGAAGGGGTAGTTTGAAGGGATACATGCATGCCTACATTTATTATAGCACTATTTATAAAAACAGAGTTATGGAAATCACCTAAGTGCCCAGATGCAGGTAGGACATTAAGAAGGTATGGTCTATACACACAATGGAATACTACTCAGCTGTAAAATAAAAAGATGAAATTTTGCCATAAGCAACAACATGGGTGTAGCTAGAGGGGATTATGCGAAGTTAAATAAGTAGAAATGAGAAAGATAAATAGCATATGACTTCACTCATATGTGGAATATAAAGAGGCAAACAAAGGGACAGATAAGAGCAACCAAACAAACAACTCCTTGAAATCAGACTGCAAAATTGGCAATACTACAGGAGGAGAGGCTGTAGTGGGAAATAAGGGGAAAGGGCCCAGTGGACTCTGAGGAAAGATGACAGGGTCACTGGTGGTGAGTGTGTATGATAGTAAACACTTGAAGAATTTTGTCCTATGCCCCTGTAACAAACCCAGTGCTGTAAACTAATGTTATTTCAATAAAATGATTTAATTAAAAAAATAAATTTCACCCAAGATGCACCAATGAGGTCACAAGAACATTGTCAAATCTTTACTGTTCTTTTAACATTATACACTTGGATACCATTAGGTAGGGGAACCAAGTAAATAGTTTGGAGACCAATCTGCCTAGTACTATTCTCAGATCTGCCTGAATTTTTTTTTGTTAATATAAACCTGGCAACATAATATCACCATCGATTTTCTACCCCCAAATTTGCTTGTCTAGTCTGAACTTGCCTTCAGTCATTGTAAATTAACATAAACTTAGAAATGACTTATTGCCCAATAGTGAAAGTCACACAACGGCTGTGTGGCTGCTTAAACAATTGAAGGGGAAGCTTCAACCTCAATGTGGGACATTCACTCTGGAAATTAATGTAAGTTTCTGGAAATGAAATCACAGCAGAGTCCTTCAGCTTCCCTGGGCTATGATCTAAAATAAATAAGTCATATTCTACCTTTGTGATTAAGGCAAGAAGCAAGGCTTAGAAAAATAGGTATGTCTACTGCTCACCTCTAAAGTGCAACATTCTCAATCTAAATCCTAGCTGGATCTCTCCCAACACAGTATTTAAATTGAGATCACTGATCTAGCCAGGTGATCGTTTATCTGGCATTCCTTCTCCATTTTTAGCTTTCAAGACTGGGAAGTACTTGGAAAAAACTTCTAGAGAAGAGACACACTATCTTATTTTATATGAGCAGCTCCTCTATTTATATTAATTGCCCTATAATTATGTGAAACACTCATATCAAAAATTGAATGTTATTGCTTAAATATTTCAAATAATATAATTTGGATTACTGGCAAGGTGACTTAGAGTAAGTTGGAATATGTCCCTGCTACCTCATAAATAAAAGGCCCAACTTTATAGGATGTTGTAAGCCTTAGAATTGTGTATGGAAAGTAATTAATACACACAGCACCAAGCAGCATACAGAATATATGCTATAAACAAGAGTTGGCGTTCTTATTATTAAAGTAAAAAATGAAAGTCAATTTTAAAGGCAACACTAGAGAGCTTATATATGACATGAGTTTTAATGGTAAGATAGATTTCTGAGAGGATGTAAAGTAAGATATTTACCTTTCTAGCTTAAGTCCTACCTGTCAAATATCTTAATTATTCATGCTGTGGTGGGTGATACAATATGCTCTGTGCATCGCACCTTGCCTTATTTATTATTATGTCTTAACTCAACTTTGCTCTGTCTCTGCATGCCAGTTACATACAAGTAGGAATAGTCTGGCAGAAGAAAGTCCAACAATAATTATAAACTTATTAAAAATTATTTTTAAATTGCCTGATGATGATTCTTCTGGAACGTTGTCATTCATCAGAGGGAGAAGGACCAGGACAGGAGTGATAGAACTATGGTGACGGTGCGCGGGTGAATTGGTGGTGGGAATTTCATGGGGAAGTTGCACTTTGTACAAAAATGAAGGATGATGTAATGAATATCTTTACAAAATTAAAAATAAAAATAAAATCTTTTAAATGGATATTTTTATATTACCCTTCATGGGTAAGTGTGATAGATGGTAAAAAACATGGGCAGGGGTTACCCACAGTAATGTTATGGAAAGTTAAAGTATAGTCAACAAAACCAGCAGGGTTTGTGATCATTCCAAGTTATCACTGATAAATCGCAACTATTTTATGACCTTTTCCTTGTAGCTAAACAAACAACAGCAAATAAAACATACCCATGGAGCAACATCCCTGAATTGGTTTAGGAGCAAAGACAAGAAGGTCTAACTACAATTTGAGATATTCATGGGAGATGTGGTCGTGAAATATTGTCTCCTGAAGAAGCATAGTCTTTCTGGGTTAGATGGCAGAGGTGGGTTCTCTTGTTGAATCATAAAATGAACTTAAATTACAAGTCTTTGATTCCCGAACCACATGAAAATTCATGTGTTATATTTTACTTGCATCTATGGATAAATCACTTGTAATCTTCTTAAGAAATTATTGAGCATTATGGAAATCGGTTATACAAACAGTGTTTTGCTAAATTTTATAATTAAGTGTTTTATGAGAAGTTCTGCACACTATCAGTGACTAGGATGTCTGTAAATCCCAGTGGGTTTACATGGGACAGGTCATTAAGAGTATAACATCTAAGGGTCTCCCTCGGGGTGCAAGGGGTTAATTCTCAGTCACTGCAGCACAAGTTCAACCCCCAGCCAGGGAGCTGACCCACATGGCACAGCAGACCTCTCCGGTCTACCTACTGCTCCCCTCAGCAGCGTATTTCAGTAGATTCACCTATTCTGCTCCCCACTCTGTCTCTAGTGAATCCTCTCATGTCTACCACCGCACCTCTGGACTGTACCCCAGCTCCTGTACACATAAATAAATAAAATATTTAAAATAAAATGAATATAACAGGTAAGATCATGTTTTGGAGTCATGTTGAGTGGATTTAAGTATAGCCTCCAACATTTACTAGCCGCATTTATATCAGAGAAATCATTTAAACTTTTTATTCTTAGTTTCCTAATCTGTAAAATGGGGGGAAATAACACAATGTAGTTGTGAGGATTACTGAGGGAACAGTGGCAGAGCAGGAAAGTATAATTAAGTACAAAAATAAGTAGTGTTTGCTATTAACATCACTCTTGTTAGTTTTAGCTGTGGCAGCTGGCAGGGTTACTAAATGTCTGGATTTCATCCTTCGATTTATTGTACTCCTAGTTTCCTTGTGGGTAGAGGGGCCCATGTAACTGTTTCTGTGTTAATGGAAGAAACGTAGTATCACTTCCATGTGCACTCTTAATTTCCTGCACAAATTCTTCTGGAGCTGTGCAGAGGTATTTCAGATTAGGGATCAGCAAACTTTTTCTACAAAGGTCTCTGTGAAAAATACCAAACTTCGCTGTTGTACAGTAAGTAATCTGCAAGCAAAGGCATGTGACTGTGTTAGAGGCGGTTCTGGGAAAAGGGAAGAAGCACTGAGGGTGCCACTTTCCCCACCCTGCTAACATACAGCTGCCTTGCATTACGGTCCCTGCAGGCATGGACTAGGCTTCCAGAATCTGGGGTGAGAGATGTAGAGAAATTTGGAAGAGGTGCATGGGTGAGAGACCCAAGGGAGGCAAGAGACAACAGTAGTATTCTAAGTTAATGGTGGATTAGGTGGTACATTTTGAATTTTGAGTCTCATCATTTTGGGGCCCACCTAACCCCGTTCTTGTGGTTCTTGCCAGAAAGTTCCTTGGATGTGTGGAAAGCTTTCAGCAGCCCTGTATTGGGCTGAGACTGTTTAGCTGGATGTTGGTGCATGAAGGGCTATGTGATTTTTGCAGTTTTAGTGGGAAACAATTACTTGAAATCCTCTTCTCCCTCCCCTCCCCCTCCTGCTCTCCCTCTCTCTGTATATAAATAAGGGGTTAGAATGTGGCATTATGAAGCTATCTGCAGCCACTGCAGCACAAGTTCTATCCCCGACCAGGGAGCTGACCCACAAAGACACAGCAGTCCTCTCTGGCATCACCCGCTGCTCCCCTCAGCAGTGTATTTCAGTCACTCTGCCTGTTCTGTTCCCCATTCTGTCTAGTGGATCCTCTCACCCTCTACACCTCTCCAGTACCCCAGTTCTTGTATGCATAAATAAATAAATATTTTAAAAGTAATCTTTATCCCTACAAATCTGTTTCACTTGCACTCTTATAGAGAGCAGAGCACCCTCTGCTCTCTATAAGGGTCCCCAGGTTGGGGTCCCTGTGTATCACTCAGTGATATGCTAAGAGCTGTATACCAGTGCACTTCATTATGGAAGCTGAAACTAGAATTTCATGTGCCAAAATTATCCTTTTGATCCCCCCACCCCCCCAGCTGCTCAAGAAGGTAAAGACCTTTCTTAGCTTGTAGGTCATACAAAACAGATGAGATGCTGTACCAGAATTCACCAACAGGCCATTTTTTGGCTGTTCCTAATTTTGACTGTTCCAGCAGTTCTTGTCACTGAGTAACTTTGACAAGCACAGCCTCAATGTTAAAATAAAACAGTCATGTTACATGATGAATAAGCCTTTAACATCTTTAAATCATCATATTTAGGGGCTGGTTTGTTGTGGCAGCTTAACACAATCTAACCTGAATAAAATATTACTCTGAGATGATGACAGAAAAAAGGTCCATCATCACTGAAAGAATGTTTAAAGATATTTAAATATGTTTAATGATAACTAGGGCATAACCATCACTAAGGCTTTCACCAATGAAGTACAATCTTTCTAATATCCACCTTCCAGGAAGAACTAGAATGAGCGATTACTGCTCAGTTTCCTTCTCTGCACACATACGTCATCCAAACCTGGCTCTTGTCATCACAGTATTTTATTAGTTTAGCTGAGAGGTAATAACAAAGTACATATTTAGCCAGAGAGATCAGAAAACACACATTTAGGGGAAAGGAAGGCAAACAAAAACTGATTTGTGTTACACATTGTAGAAGTCATTAAATATGACTCAGGTAGAAAAATGTATTACTTTTATTTTTGACAGTGATGACAATTTAATAGTATTTGATTCTACTCAGTTACATACATCGTCCAAAGGCATTGAAAGGGGCTGTTTATCATGATGATAAACAAGATTTAATTTCCTCTTTAGCTGCATGGATGTGATCAGAAGTCTAAGGCCACTCAAAATCTCTTAGTCTGGCCACCAGGCAGACATTAAGCTACTCAGGACCATCTGCACTTGAAATTAGTTTCATTTAATGGGCCTTCTCTGAGTATGTGAGCACTGAGGGAGTATTTGCATGAGTGTATGAGCAGGGAGCACTCAGTGTGGACCTGCGAGATTAGGGAAGTATTTCTGACTCACTCTCTGGGAATTTCATACTAATTTCAAACCACAGAACTGGTTTTGATTCTGGGTTGGGCAAAGCAGACTAGATAAATTTTCAACATACCACGAATGTAGAATTAGTTTGAGAAGGCTAGTATCTGATTCAGCTAAGTATCGGTTTGTTTTTAGTAATGTTACTATTATTAGTATTAGCTGTGCGGTCATTAATGCCATTAGTCATTTCTACTTTGTCAACCTGTCCAGAAAGAATTTCCCTTTCTTTAGGTCACTGCTTAGGGATTCAATATCCTTCTTATTCCAAATTCATTGTGCTGATTCTATCTCTTGAAATAAGGGTGTACAAGAGTCAATACCAGCTAAGTTAATGATACATTTCCAATAAACCAATGATTTCTATAAGAACATGGTGCAAAGTATATACAGTTAAATCAAACTGTTAAACAATTATTGCAAGAAGATATAATTTTTTCTATAAATATTTCTGAAGGAAAAAAATCTAAATCTGGAGCTTGTCAGTATGTTAATATCTGCATAGAAAACCTTAATAATGGGGCCCTCCCTGTTGGCGCAGCAGGTTAAAGCACAGTTCGATCCCCGCCTGCCCCGGAGGTGACCACATGGCAGACCTCTCCTAACCCACCAGCTGCTCCCCTCAGCAGTGTACCTTGCCAGTCAGCCTGTTCTGCTCCCCACTCTGTCTCTCTAGTGAATCCTCTCCTGCACCTCTAGCTTGTGCCCCAGTTCTGTGTGCATAAATAAATCTTTAAAAAAAAAAGAAAAGAAAACCTTACAAATGAAGGGAATCAACACAGAAGGAAGCCAAGTGGAGAGGTAGAATATTTCCTGACATCGGTGTTAGTGTGACTTGATGCAGCTGTACCTGAAACTCATTGCTGGATTTCAGCTAAGTCATTCTGCTTTTCCTTGATTAAGTTTGAATTGTATTTTTATTTATTTATTTATTTATTTTTTTTGCTACTTTCAATAAAAACAGCCCAGAGGCAGAGTTACACTAAAGGCATCAAGAAAATTCTTTGCAATTATTTTTATCTTCTTTTCAGTAAATTTTGTTGTATGCAGGACCCTATGGTTGGGTCCAGCTGAATCAGATACTAGCCTTCTCAAGTGTCACCTCCCCGGGAAGTCTTCCTTCACTTTCCTGTTTAGATCTCTCACACCTGTTCCTCCCCATTCTATATTAACAGAACATTTGGCCATCTCCATTTCTGTACATTTAAATGGCAATTTTACATGTGTTTGTCAAATATTTTTTATTAGTCTTGTTTGCTTCCTATAAAAAGTACAAAGCTTTTTTAGGCAGGAGCCATATCTTTCTTCATTGATCATGGTATTTATAGTGCCCCCAAACAATGGCTAGTTGGAGAGATCACCATTGCCAATTCAATACTTATCCTCTTTTACTTTCCATAAAGTGAGAACAATAATTTTGACTGAAATTATTGTTTCTGTATCCACGCATTCAAAAATGTTATCTGTTCCCTTACAGCTGTGAATGGATACCTGAAATGACACTGTCAATGGGACAGAAATTAAAGTCTGCTGAGGCTCTGTAGGGAGACCTTGCTTTCCTGACATAGTAACCTCCCCTTCCTGCTTGTTCTGTTTCTTCTTGCTTGAAATGCAGGCTAGATATCTAGGATCTGAGTTGGTGTTTTGCACCCATGAGAGACAGGTCAAAAAAAAAAAAAAAGAACATAAAGAACACTAAGATATATTAATTTGGAATGTGTTGTGTGTCACTGGCACCAAACCACAACTTCCAAATTTTCTGTTGCATGAGAAAAAGTAAACTAACTGTCAATTTGTTCAACCCATCTTTTCTTGGGGTTTCTTGGAACCAAATGCAGTCTTGGTACACTGGTGCATATGAGAATTTTGTAAATACCTGTAAAATATACAAATGTTTGAAAACTTGGAAACACCTTTGACTTCAAATATCTAGACAGAACATTAGAACAGAGAAAAAAAATATCAATGATTCCAAAGTAGAAATTAATATCACAAGACTGAAGGGGTAGTTGCTGCAATTTTCAAAGGAAGCAGTAGACACTGCATTCATCCTAATGGATTAAGTAAAACTTTATTGAGTAGAAGTAATTGACTTAAGAACTTGATCCTACAGGGGAGATTTGTCCTTGTGGTGACAAGACATGAGCTGTCTAGCCAGAAAGTACAAGGATGGAGCCCGTGGCAGACACTGGGGGTAGGGTCTGTTCATGCCCTATGTCATCCCCTCTTTTTCAATGAGTGGACCTCTAGAATATAGATTACAAAATTGAATATACAAAATATGATAGGATATTACTCCTGTGATTAGGCTTCAATATATGATAACGATGAGGTGATGTTAATCCCATGATTATTTTATATCTACATGTCTATAAAATCTTGTTAAAATCTACTGAAGAAGTTATGTCTCCATTGCTGACTTTGAAAAAACTGTGAGAAGGTCTCTGGAGAATTCCACATGGCAATGAATTTCAGGCAGCTTCTAATAGCTGAGATTAGCCTTTAGTTACAAATCACCTAATTATAAGAAAATGAAATCTGACAACATCTTCTGGCAGCATGGACATGGACATTTTCTCAGTGAATCCTCTGAGATGAGTCTGTCATGTAAACCTGCCCAGTAAATTTCCTTCAAATGCTGAAGGATTGGTTAGGTAATGTCATGTAAACATATATATGACATGTGATATTTTATTTTGTTAATTTTGATACTTGATAATTACCAAAGATGCTCTCTAAGAATCATTAGCATTGATAATATTTGTACAATTATACATTTGTATATTTTGCTCTGGAAGAATCTGCTTGTTCTAGGAAGAAAATAACTTAATAATAAGGCCAAATATCACTCTTAATTATATACGCTAGAATTACATATGTTAGAATTCTGGATTCAAGAGCTGTTTGTTCCTTATCATGGATGGAATAAGGAACAGAAGTAACAAAGTTCTCTGGAAATTCTTACCTGTATAGACTTATTTTCTGTGATGCACTATGCTTTGTGATTGCTCTGAGTCCTTGGTTAGAATATTGACTTTCTATCTAACTAGAAAAGTTCAACATGTCTTTTAAAGTGTGCTCAACTTTATTTTATAGGTCTTTGAGATGGGGATAATGGTGACTACTATTTTTTGTTGTTGAAACCAACTATCTTGCCTCTGTTTTATTCCCTCTTCTGACAGTCACATTGTTATATCCATTGGGAAGAAAGCTTCTCTCTTATTCTCATTGCCTGCCATGCAGGTGAATAGAGACCTAGTGGGTAGAACTGTCACCAGCTCTGGCCAAATAGCAAAGTTCTTTTCCAGCACAAAGACTGGCTTGATGGTTGACATATTATCCAAGTTCATTAATCACAATAAACCTTTATGGAAATTATGGAGCTTTATGGAAATATGGGTGGAAATAAGTTTGTTTTTATGCTAGACTTACGCAAACTGACCATTAGAGAGATCCTGTGTGAGAGTGAGCTGACATGAAGAAAAATCGAGACAAGTGGTAGAGAGGGGTAGAGAGCTCCTGTACCAGATTTGAGCTGTTAGAGTTGACATTATTGGTTCTACCTCCATACCTCTTATTCAAGTGTGTCAACACATTTTCTTTCACTGTATTTGTTTAGGTCACGTGGAACTTCTGTTTATTTTCCTCACACCACTTTTCCAACTGTCCAATAGCACAGTGATCCAGTCACTGGATTTAATTCTGACACTGACTACCTGGATTTAGTACAGACCTCACAATTTAAGAACTCAGTCCCACAAGACTGACCTCACTTCAGATACTAGTCATAAAGGGGCTTCCAACACAACCTGCATGACTGTCCAACCTGGTGATAAATTTGGGGCTTCTGTGCCCTTTGTTAGTTTTGATGACTTGTTAAATGTGGCTCATAGCCTCAGAAGGCAGTTTACTAATGCTACTGCTTTATTACAAGGGACCTACCTCAGGAACAGCCAAATGTGATGGTCTGAAGGGGTGCCATGAGTGGGATTTTCTGTGGCATCTCCAGGTGTTGCCACCTTTCTAACACTTCAATAAGTTCACCAACTCAGAAACACCTCAAACTCTGCTATTTAGGGGTTTTGATGGAGGTTTCACTAGGTAGACCTGACTGAACTCAAAACCCAGCTCCTTTCCCCTTTAGAGAATAAGGCTACCTGGGGGTTACAGCCATCAGTCATTCATTAGCATACATGACTCTCATATTACTTGAGAAATTCCAAGACTTTTAGTAGACAAGTGCCAAGAACTGGGTCCCAAAGACCACCTTATGCCATAGGAATTAAATATTAGGATATTAACACTGAGTCCTTCTGATAAGTGAATAAAATTTGCACATAAAGTACTTATCACAGTGCTTAGACCATAATAAAACCTCAAACTGGGAGCTCATTTTTGTTTCTATTATCGTTATTATTATCGTATTCTTTACTTAGAATTGACTGGATATTATTATGCTAATATGCATATGGGCCTACAAAAATTGTTGAGTATCTGACTCTCCTGAGAACAACTGGGAGAAAGAATCACTTAGAGACCGATTTTCTGAACCTTCCATAGGAGGTGAAATTCAAATAACTCACTATATATATTGATTCCTAGCAACTGATAGTTAAACAATCAATTGAATTGACTGATAGTCAGTTGGGTGACTGAGCTTCTGTTGTTAAGAAATCCCAAGCAGCAGAGCCATGAAATTGATGCATGACTCATCCTTCAGATAAGCATTAACAAGTTTCTCTTCCCCTTATCTCTTGCAATTTGGCCCTAGTTTGATAGGTTTGCTTTTTTATGACTGGTTTCTCAGAGGAGCATTAACAAGTTCTCTTACCCCTACCTCTGGCAATTTCCCCCATTGTTTAACAGTTTTGCCTTCTGGCATTCCAAGAAAAAGGGAGTTAAACAACATTTGTTGAAAAGGCAAGTTGTCTCCATGGCAACCTTCTTTTGCAGACCCTCACCCAGCTCCTCCCTCTTTTCCTTTTGTATAAATAACCCTGCACTCTGCCAAAGAGCAGGACCGTGGTCTTTCAGAGACTCTGCTCTCCTCATTTATGGACAAATTATACCACTTTCCTTTTCCTCAAATTCTGTTTCCTTTTATTAGCTGAGAGAAACTGAGGCTAGCATTCGGTATTAAAATGATTGGCCAAATAGTATAGTAAAATCTCCTGATAAAAACAGGCTGCAATTCCAAAAATAACAGTTTACAAAAGGGCACATTTCTGAAATGCTCTCAGTTTGGTAAAATGGGGTGATAAGAATAACTTTATAACTGTGAAGAATAAATGGGAGTAATAAATATGAACTGCTTGGTACATCCTGACTCAGATTGTAAGCCTTAGTTAATTATCATCACTATGGATGTTTTATCTATCCTGACTGAAGTGAATAAACTGGTTCAACTCTAAAGTGACATGAATCAGATCCTAACATTTTTACGGTCAAAAATTAATCAATTATCATATAAGCAATTCAGAAGAAACGTGGTAATAAAGTAGTTTTGACTTTAAGTGGGTAATACTGCACAAAAGAGACATTTTCTTCTTTAATGCAAAATATTGCTTTTTCTCTTTAGGTATTAAATTTATTCCTACAAAGAAGTCACACATAAAGAATGAGTGGCCCTGCAGGGAGAAGCACTTTTTTAAAAATGACCATTTTGCTCTGGTTGGATTTCAGCTTGTCAGCAAACATTTTATGAGTGATAATCTGAAAAGCAGAATATGGTTACTGAAGTTTTGAGTTCCCTGAAGAAATAGTCATGTAAGTTAATGATTGTAATGAAATAACATTAGGAGAAAGCTGGCCAAAAAGTACATAAATTTCAACCTAAGGCTAAAGTTTTCTTCTTTACAGCAAATTATATTCAGGTTAATGGGGTCAATATGGGGACTGAAGCCACTGAGGAGGTCTAGTTGGCTCATACCAAATTTTCACTGCAGTCAATAATGCATGAGAGACATTTGGAGGGGTGCTATTTTCAGACAGCATTTGAGAAAATGCGAGATTTTCATGAGATGAGTCTTAAAGAAGAAATGTCTTTTGCCATTTTTCCTCCAGAATTTTACTTAGACCTTTGTCTCAGTTTAGAATGATTTCCCTCCTACTCAATTACTTTTCACCTTCCAATCTCTCATCCCTATAACCACTGTTTTCTTTTATCTGCACATATCTTTTAAAAACTGACAAAAACAGGGCCCTCCCTGGTGGCTGAATGGGTTAGGATACAGCACTGCAAGCTAGCAACAGCTTCAGTGCGAGTTTCATCCCTGGCCCGGAGATGAGGTGACCACATGGCGTGGCAGACCTCTCCTGTCTTGCCCACTGCTTCCCTCAGTAGCATACTTCGTCGATCTGCCTGTTCTGCTCCCCACTCTTTCTCTGGTGAATCCTCTCACTACCCCTGCACCTCTGGCCTGTACCCCAGTTCTGTATGATTAACTAAATAAAATCTTTAAAAATAAAAATAAATTAAAAAATTAAAAAAAAAACTGACAGAAACAGAACATAAAAGTAAAGAAACAGGTTCTGATCATTCAAAGGACACTTTCACAGTGACTTCTAGAATTAATGTAACTGTGGGATCCTTGGTAAACTATTCTAATTGTTTTGTCATCTGTTCAATGGTGCTAATATTAAAAAGCATGATGATGATCCCCCACCCTGGGTGTCAACATTACCTTAGACAATTAAGTCCATCATTAGTCTGGAGATGCCTACAGTGTAGGAGGCAGCAAGAGCTATAAATAAGGTGAGAACAGGGACTAGGAACTATCAGCTCTTGCCTCCCGCAGGGCATGTCTAAGGATGCTAAGAGGTTAGGATCATGCAAACCTCTGTTTATTTGCTGTTGGCCTCAGCTCTGTCCTTCTCAGCCTTATGTGGTTGAACTGAATAAATTCAAGTTCAGTGCATGGGTACTGCTGATCTTGTCTTGGAGAATCGTAAAAGAATCAATTTTCCTTTATTATTATATTTTACATTTCAGCAATAAATTTTATGTAGGACTTTTGTTTCCTCTCTGTGCTATTTAAATAACTCCATAGTACCTTCAAATTTGCCTGTTGACCCACAAAATCTAAGCTGTTTCTATCTTGCCCTCTCCAGTAAAGATTTTGCTGATCCCTGTTCTAGCTTAATTCAAACTTTTCCCTGAGGCACTGGATATATGGACAGAGAGAAACTTGTGTTCATGCTGCTCGGTCAACAAGACTGATCTGGCCCTCTTCCTCTCCCACATGCCTGAAGCACTGAGAGTAGTACTAACATTAATACTGGCAGATCATAATTGTTTACTTTTTCAGATTTCAGTTCTTTTAATTCCATAATTACCAGGAAGGAGGCTAAGAGCAGAAAATTTGGGATGTGTCCTCACAAGGCCAGAAACTGGCTTACAAGGCCAGAAACTGGAGGTAGGGGGACATATACACAGAAAAGTAATGTATCCGGAGGTGCAGACTAGGTGGGAATAAGGAGATAAAGAGCCATTGTAAAAGAATCACCGATCCTTTCAGATTGGCCTAGGCAAGCCAAATATAGAAAAACACTTAAGTGCCAACCCTAGGAATAATTAATGTAACAGCAATTAACAATGACACACACACACACACACACACAAAGATTTTACCCTTCCAAAGAGATGAAGATTTTATCAGTGCAATTTCTGCATTGGCAAGGGGCAGAAGTTCTGCCCGCCAGTGACCATGGAGGTCACTTCCAGGGCCTTCTCCCTGTACAAAGCAGCAGAGGCAGCTCTGCTCCCAAGACTGCCCACCTGTGTCCATGCAGGCCTCTCTTTTAACAGACCTGTCCCTTTCAGGAGCAGCTCTTTCTGCCTGCTTGTGTCTGTGTAAGTGTCCTAGACTTCTTTTCCCTTTTATAATAAACCTGTCCTTTTGAATATAACTAAATGTCTCTTCCTCTTAGGGAAATTTGCCTGGGGAAACATGCCATGTGCTGCTTAAAGGGGAGCTCTGGTGAAATTTCTTAGACGTAACAAAAGGATCCTGATCTCCAAACCCAGCACTTCATTAAAGTGATGCAGTTACTGTCATTACCCATTTTGTATGTGGGGAAACTGAGACTCAGCAGGTTTACCAAAGATCACAATTATGAAGGTTTAGAACAGGGATTCTAAGCCAGATCTCCCTTCTATAGCCATTCACAGTAATGGAGTGGCACAAGGTACAGGTCACTCTGGTCCAAAATTTTTAGCATTTATTTTGTGAAGGGTGCTTTTGGTTGAGGTGGGTTGTTGTTCACTCATGATTTGTATGATTTTCTCAATGTATATTGTTTCAATTCTTAGAAAGTATTTTATAAAGACAATCGAATGACGGCATTGACTGGTGGGCTTGCACAGGTGACTGGCAAGGTCACCTGACGGGTCCTAGAGACCATTTCACTGTGGGCACCAGGTTGGCAAGAGTGTAGCCTATTCAGCCAGTTAGAGGATTTGTTAAAATAACCTGCTAACACACCCAACTGCTCATCAGTCTTGATACCATGCAGCCAAGCCAAGATAAATCTCACCCCTGTGCCAGTCAAAATTGAGATCTCTGATCAGACAATTTATTTGAAGGTCAGTGTGATTTCCTGAGAAATCTGGTTCATATAAATAACTGGAAATAGGAAGTTTTGTTATAGTAATGTTGCTCAAGTCCAAACTTCTTCCAATTTTTGTGTACCAAATGACAATGATTTAATATAAAATTTCTTCACTGTTGTTCCTTTATTTTTGTTGAAAGCAAATAAAAGTCACCTAATTGGCAAAGCTAAACATACTGGAATTTTTTAGATTTTCTGCTTTGTCAGATCTCCATCTCAATAAGGTTTTACTCTAAATTAAAGAAATGAATGAACACAAGCACTCTTACTTACAACAAGCCAATTGAGAAAACTTTCCCCATAAAACTTTCGTATATATAAAAAAGACTAATACCTGGAGTTTATGAAGGTTGGTATAAACAGTCTTAAGCACAATTAGGAAAATGTTAACTGGCTGCTTTTTCTTCATTAATAACTTATCATTATTTTACTTCCTTGTTTTTCACAATATATGATTTCTCCCCTTACTGTGTTCACAATGGTTTTTCCACCACCAAAGCACACACAGTCCTCTACTATAACCAAAGGTGTGGCCTTCCTCTTCTCCTCTTTCCTCCCCGCCTCCTGGATGCCTCAGATCCAAGGTCTGTTTTCAAAGATTGGTTTTAAAGTTTGCAACAGACTGTATAAAAAATGTAACTAGCAAGCATTTACCAGTATTTAAGTGAATATAGTAATAATTTGACCAAGAAATATCAATCAATTTTAAAAGTCTCTTTTACCAGTATTCTTGGAGAAGTTTACAAAGCTGAATGTACATAAAGATACTCAATATATTCCTATTCATAACAGAAAGAAAATGGGACAGTTGTCAGATATAAAAAAATAAATAAAATATTTTTAGCTACAAAGAGACCAACTGACAACAGATTTTATTACGTGTTAAAAAACAACAAGCAAACAAACAAAGCAAGACACTTAAAGTGCCCTGTCAGAATACCTAGTATATTTAGACTAAGATATTCCAGTCTTAGAAATCTGCATAAGATCGTCCTGATTTAGAGTATAGATTGTCCAGTAAAATTTTCCAATATAGATACTAAACAGTATAAAGTTTGATAATACAAAATTGTCCTAAATATGGGCCACGTGCAAGACTACAGAATTCACAGTTTTGTTTTTAATGAGAAACTTCTTTGTACTCTTTGAGTCATGGTTATAAATAGTTTCCTTATTTCACTGAAGAAAAATTCACACAAAAAGTACAAGGGATGTGACCTGTATCCTGCTTCATTAACTTTCACATTACAAAAGTCCTTTTTCAAACCACCAAAATAAACTGACCCTCTGGGGCCAGTTTCAAGATAAACACATCAATTTTTACCAAACAGATTTTGAAATGAAGCTAAATTAGTCACATGGAGCTCTAGATCCCATTGCGATGGAATTGTTCCATTTGGAAATACTATTCAAAAAACTCCTTCTGTCCCTTAAGTCTTTGTTAAGAATGGTCAGGTAAAAAAAAAAAAAATTTTTGTCAGTGTTAAAATATAGGTCCAGAAAAGTGTGAAAGAACTCGATAAAATGAAGATCCAGTTGGCATGCTATCTAAATGTAAAGATGATGGGGGTTTACTGAGGAAAGCAAATAAATGGGGTCTTGGTGGAAAGATCCAGATAGAAATTTATATGTGGGGTAATGAACTGAATATATCAAGAACAAAGTAGTGGAGATAAATGTTACATAAGAAATCTTAGGAAAAAAATATGTAAGCATAGAGGGAAAAAAGCTTAGCAGCACCAATGGTTTTAAAAAGTGAGATTTAAATAGACAGTGGATTCAGAATGAGGTTTCTGTATGAAAAGGCTACACAGTTACTAATGTTTTTTGGGGGTTCATTAATAAAAATCTGCACCCTAGGTAGTTAATGATACCCACTTTTTTTTTAATCCATACTACTTTTTTTAAAAAAAGAAATGCAAAATTTAAATCTAGTGAGTCTAATATGCTTTCATTCAGTGACACGTCTTTCTTTCCTAAATTACTAAGAATCATGCTTTTTTCTACATATTTTTCCAGCCAGATTTACTTAAACCTAATTTTTTTATGTAAAATATTTAAGATAACAGTGATTTTACTTTGATTTCTAAAAAGAGCTTTATATTGAAGGTTACCTTTTAAAACTATACAGAATATGGTTATTATGGGATTAATGATTAATATTCATTCATAGAATAACACAAGTTCCTGTGGTAGAAGGGAGGAATATTGCTTTGAATATCAGGAGTTAGTTTTAATGATACAGAAATGATTCAGATAGCTTAATGACTCCAATCATAACTATTTTATGTGAGAACCCAGAGCTGAGTGGATTTACCTATTATAAATAACCTTTGAAGTCGGTGGCCTCAGAAAGAAACCCTGAACTCCTCCAATTAAAAAAAGGAAAAAAGTGTTTTTCATGTAACTATCAGAAGTTACATATACTACTGATGAGCCCATTTGGGATCAGTACTTCTATAGTGTTATCGACAGAAATTATTTTTTATTCCCATGATCTCACATGAGAATCCTTAACCATGACAGAGAATTCACAAATAAAGGCCTGACTAAATGGAAAAAGAAGATTCACCAAAAGAAAAGGGAAAATATATCAGTCTAATACAGCCTTACATTTGTTTCCCAGTGCCCATCTCAGTGCCAGTCATAGAGTTATCTCAATAAATGTTTATTGAACATTTGGTTGGCACAAGGCCCAATCAATACCTTGAATGAGACATAAAATTGTTGTGGTATACAGGCACACATAACCATGCCCAAAAGTTGATTGGATGGGTATTTAATATAAAAAAGCAGAAGTCAATACCAATTAGATTTTATAAACATTGTATTTAAAGAAAGATCCCAAGAGAAGCTTTGGCATAACTGCTAATCTTCAAATGTACTTCACAACCTAATAAATGTCTTTCTTAGGGCTTTGAAACACGTTTTTTGAAAACAACTAAGACTGCCATTTTGTGTATAGCACAGAGAATATCACAACTGTGAGAAAGCTAATTATCACTGGAAGTATATTGTCTGGATTTATAGTTACCAGAACTTTTAGTTTTGCTTTCAACCAACAACAAAGATGACTTTTGAAGCTGTATATTTGAAATTCATTCCCTCACGCTCTTCCTTTGCTTAAGGGCTTCATCCTTAAGAAAGTGTCTATATGCAGACACCAAAAAAAAGAACGCTAAGGCACAGAGTGCATAGATTTAATTTCTAACTTTACAAAGAAAATTCTGAGCACGCTAGCAATCTAGATGTAGGGCAAGTGTATGTATTTCCATATCAAACCAACATACACACTAGAGAATAATTTTCCTTTCTATAAGGTCTTGCAAATTGATCTCATGGGAAATTTTTCTTCGGACCTACTTCTTGTGTATATATTTCACAAATGAATCAAAGGAAAATGATACCGTCTTAAGAAAATAAGCTTCTGGCAGACAAAACTTCAGAGGCATTCTATGTTTCAACTAACCCCATACCTAGTAGGTCTACAGAGCAGAGGTCCAAGAGATTAATCAGAAGAAAGCTGTAGTCAACAATACTAAATCATTAACTACAATGTTGGATGCAGCACTATTGCACTGGTTCATGACAGTAGTTTCCTTCTGGGAAGGGAAGGATGGTGTCAACAAAGATGGAGGCAGAAAAATATGTCTGTAACCAGGCCAGCTTTATCCAACCTTGTCAGTCTATATCAAGAACATAGCAATCCACAGGAGTTCCCAGTACAGGTAAAATGGAACTGATCAACTCAAACATGGACTTTTCAAATATGTACTGTTTGTGCCACCTACATATGAGAACAGAGACAAGGTAGAATAGAAACTAGTAAACTACAATAATCATAGTAAATCATCAAAAACCTATGTAACCTAATTGAGAAATAAGATCAAGAACATGAATTTTGGTGTCATGGAAAAGTGCTTCAAGTTCTAGATTTGTTGTTATTTAGTTGTGTAAATTTGGGTATTTTGCATAACTGTAAGACTTTGCTTTGCTGTATGTAAAACTTAGTAGAAATAGTACTTATGTAGAGCTATTGGCAGAGCTATTTTTTATTTGTAAGGATTTCATTTAGCCAATTGCCTTTCTTATTGCAAAGGTCAGTGTACTTTTTCTATAAAATGCCACATAGTTAATACTTTTGGATTCAGGGGTTATATGATCTCCAGAGCAACTACCAACTGGCCATTCAGCAAAAAAGTAATCAGAAACAATACATGAATGAATGGGCATGGCAGCTCTCTAATAAAACTTCATTTTATTATGAAATTATAAAAGGAGGAGACAATAATTTGTAAAGGTTTGTAGATAGGCTTATCAATATTATGAAAGAGCCAATAATACCACAGCATAAGAGTGTTAAGGGGAAAAGATGTCCTGAAAAAAAAAAAAAAAAAGATGAACAAACTCTACAGATACAGGTTTTGTGGACTCCACACCCACTCCAGACACCAGAACCACAAATCTCATCACCACAGGTGAGGATTGCTGGAACCTGAGGATGGAGTTAAGCAGCCAGGTTTGACATAAAACTGTGGGGTCATTGGGGGGACTCTTGGCCTCTTGGCTTGTGGCTTATCTCTTGACTTTTCACTTGCTCTCAGTGTGTTACTGGGGTTCCAGGTAAGTGGAACTGATAGGAGGTATTAACAACTTATTTTCTCTCTCTCGTTTTTCTCTGAATTATTCCCTTTCTCTTGTAAATAAACCCATTATTTAACCAGTTAAATCTTATTATAAGTTCCTTTAAGTGCAAGGGTGAAGACCCACAGTCAGACAACCCAATGCACATTGGGGTTGCCCTTTGACAAGAGGTGTGGTGTGTCTGTGCACTCACTATGACATTACATACTCACTTCTCTAGCATAATGCCATTAAATGTCTGGTGAAAATTAGTTTGTAATTGAAGCTCAAATAACAGTAATATAGTTCAATTTTGAGAAAATGTACATCCATAATTATGATCAAGATCAACCAGGTGACAGATTTAGAAGTCCAATTAGTCTTCTCCTTGATATGTATCATTACTACATAATATTACTGGGAATATGTCAGCCTACATGAGTCATGATAACAGTTCTCTCAATGTTGTAAAATTTATTGAGGGAAAATAAACTCATGATGACATTGATAAAACCTGGTCTCAATTATTTAGGCCCGAAAGAATTAATGATGATTTATAATGAAGTATAGCAACTTACAAAATCAATACAGGAGAGGTTAGAATTTGTTTAAAAAAATACATAGTAACTTGATTTGCTAAGGACTTCACTACTGACAAGAATTTATACTTGAAATATCATAGTTTTTAAGACTCAAAGCAAAGATTCAAAATAATAAAGCAAAGGATTTTACCATTTATGGGAAACAATGTAGATGGCAATTTCCTGTTCTTAACAGTCTGGATGTATACATTAATACATTAATCCTTAAGGGAATAACCTGGAAAGTAGCTGTATTATTATGTCCATTTTACACATGAGGAACTTGAGCTGCAAAGAGGTTAACTTACCCAAATTCATATTAGTAATTTATAGTACTAGATAGAATCCTAAGATAATATATTCCAAAGTTAAATGTTGAAGCATTTCAACTCTGCACCTTTATGTATTACATGACAACTAAGGAGATTGAGACTTGGGGCCCAAAGGTTCATATCTTGCTAAAGATCTGCTTAAGATAAACAAACAATAGCTTGAAATGGAGTAAAAGGTCAATGAAAAATATCATTTACTTGACACAGTGGTTATCAAACACTCAATGAACTTTAAAAAATGTAGATGTGTGAACAAGTTACCTTTGATTCATTTTGGACTGTGCTATAGCTAAATATAGAGGGTTCAGCTTCATCTATACATTGGAATTATCTAGGGGATATTTATATATGCATACTTAAAAAATGAGCTACAGGAAGGTCTTAAATCTGACTGCACACTTGATTTGCTTGTATGTATATTTATCTAACTTAGAGCCAGACATAAAAACAATAACATTTTTTTATTTAAGAATACTCAAATCATAGAGCAGACTTCTGGTATGTGTGAGTGAATTACATCAAGTAAAAATTATTCATAGTTGTCCTTGGGTATAAACTATAAACTAAACTGCTATCGACCTTTCCCAGATTTAAGAGTTGATTTGGTTTATTTTCTTGCAGAATGTATAGATCGTGACTGTCTTAAGGGCATGGACAGCGTCTGATTCATCTGTCTCAGTGGCTCACATGGAGTAGGTACAAAATATGTACTCAGTGAGTCGATCACATATGTGTACAATGTAGAAAGACCAGAACCAATGATTTCAATTATCCATATTTAAAGTAAAATAGGTTTAGGAATTACAAGTTAATAGAAAGCCCTTTCTAAATACAGTCATATGTTACTGTCCAGAGGAAGATACATAATAGAAATTAGGCCTGTTCGGAAGACAGAGGAGCTCTTGTTTTTGATGATAAAGGTTGATCAGTAAGCTGTGTAAAATAGGAGGCAAGAGGCTATATAATTGTGGGAGGATTAGAGTTCAGTTCTGAGCACTAACAAAAAAAAAAGAAGAAGAAGAAGAAGAGGAAAAAAACAAAAAAACGAAAGTCATGTCAAAGAAGGATCTTTTACAAAGATTGTTTTGATAAGATCAGCACCAGATAAATTTATCCCCAAATACAATTACTGTGAAATGTGATTAGCCACTGAAGACTCAAAGATGCCACTGCCAGAAGAGAGGTGGTTAGAGATAATGCTTTTCTTGTACTTTTCCACTGGTGGATGATTTTGCAGGCAGGGAGATAAGAAGTGTTGAAAGTACTGTGATCCATAAAGAAAGTAGAGCAATGGAGCACCTGAGATCACTGAAATAATATGAAAAGGCTGAACTGAAGTTCCTAGCAGGAACAGGGACCTTTACATCACCAGAAAGCATAATAAGTTAACTAGGGGACCTGCAGGAAAATGACATTCATCAATAAAATATCATACGATGAATATCATGGGCATTGTTTTGAAATATATGGGGTGGGGATATAAATAGAAGTTGGCTGTAAGAGTAGCTAATAATCATTTTACACATAGAGAAATAGTGAGTTTTTGTGGGCCCGAAGAACTAATTCATTAAATATGAATCTGTTAAAAAATCATAAACTGTAATTTTTTCACTCTAAATATCTGTTTTTGACAGTACACATACTAAGGATATTTCTCCTTTTATAAGTGCATAAAGATAACAGTATAGAATCAACTCAGAACGGTTAGTCTACTCAGAACTCTCCTTTTCCTTTCAAAGACAGGCCACTTACTACTCTAGTCTAATCATATGGTTATAGTGCAAGAACCCATATTCATAAAATATGACCTTTGGCCCTCCTATGTTTTAGCTGTCCAAGATTGGGCAATTGACTCAAGCTGCTCTGAAATGGATTTGGAATACTCTATATATCTGGTTGGTCTCTTGAGTAAGTGAATTTAATCACCTCAGCTGTTTTTGGCTGTTTCACCAGGTAGGCTGAGAAGAAGAGAAATCTAGTTTACATGGCACAGAGAAGTGCAGACAAGAAAGTGGCCTGGTCTTTGGTCTATTATTTTTTAATGCATTTCTGCCTTCAAGTTACAGGAGACACCATGTATCCTTATAATAAATTCCTTCTTGTGTTTTACTCTTGCTCAAGTGGATTTCTATTTCTGTCAAAGAGTCTGAATAATACAGAAATGGACTTTAACTTTTATTCACGAAAGGGGGTTCTCACAAAATAAATGTTTGCTGAGCAGAGTCACTCAGCCCTTCAGTTTAAATGCTGAATAGCATTTCCTTCACATTAAAGTTAGATTTGAAAATATGGCCTCAAATAGGATTGGCATATCTAGTCTTCTAGATGGTCACTTGTGTCTTGAAGTAAACTTAAAGGACTTCTGTCTCTTAAGGTAGCTCAGACATCAACACTCACTACACTGTCACAGTGTGCTGGTGATTGTGAGTAAAATATGTACCAATAGTAGTGCTTTCCAGAACTCCAGTGAAGAAAACAAGGTAAGCAGGGAGACTATGGTATATAGTAGAAAGGGCGAATGGGGTAGAGTAAATTGGATTGTAGTCACTTGGATTCTAGTTTGTTTCATTGAATAGCTTGACCTACTCCCCTGGAATATATCTGGATGATGTTAAAGAGTGGGTACAAAGAAAAAAGCATGCTTTTAAAGTTAATGAGCTATCAGCTTAAATTTCACTTCTGCTTCTTACTAATCATGCAACTTTAATTCAATTCTTGCACTTTCTGAACCTTGGTTTCCTCATCTATAAACTGAAAACCACAGCATTTCTTCCTTCATAGAGTTATGATAAGAATTCGTGTGAAAGCTGGACACATCATAGTCATTTCTCATACAGCAGTTACCATTATAAGACCACACCAAAATGTTGAATTAAATTCACTCTAATTCATCTAATATGCATTCACCCACAAATATTATTTCAACGCATCCTACATGCCAAATACTTTAACTATTGGAATCATATCAGTGAACAAAAGCAACATCCATGTCTTCAGAATGGTCACAATTTAATGAACATTAGTGACATTAAGTACACATAATGGAGGATCAATATTCTTGATCTCTGGAGACACCATTAAGGTGGACTTAACCTAAAAGCTCTTTGCACAGGCAATAGTCTGAATTTGACATTATTTTAAATGCAGGACCCTGGTATATAATAAATGGTAGTGGAAACTTGCTATTTAAAACTGGAAAGATATATTAACTATGTATTACATATTGAGGGACCAATTTTCCCCCCACTGAGATTGACGTCAAACAAATCCATTTTCATCTCCAGGGGGAGGTTTAACCAAGGACAGACTGTGGCCCTTCCACACTCACTTCCTTTACGAACCTTGATAGTTTTTAAATAAGTTTTGTATTTTCCAAGAGTCCTGGGTTAGTATCTTGTTGAGGTAATTTCTTTGCTTTTTACTTTTTCTAATCACCAATTTCTTTAATGCTAGGTTTATATTTTCCATGTAATTGGTTGTGCTATTTCATTTTATTTATTAATTCAACCTTTGTTGTATGCATGCCTTTGCAGTTTAAACCCCAAATTGTGTTTTTCCAGTGCAGTTTATATTTGCCTCTATCCATCAACAAGGTTATGCTGTATTATATAGCTTGAAATTTGTTACCATGAGCTTTTTGTATCACCTGCCAGATTCATACTAGGTTTTTTTCATGTGATTAGGAATGAATAAAAAGGACAGTTTTTTGAGGCTATGTAAGGAGAAACACCAAAAGTTGTTCATCCATCTAAACCCACCTGAATGGGTTTGCTTAGTGCTCATTAACCCAGAGTTTGGGCCTCCACGCTGTCAGTGTCTGAGATGGATTATTGTCCATTGGCATCTAGATCAGTGTCCACATCAGCCATGCCTTCACTTGCATGTACATTTTTGGCTGCATCCAAGGTCTTGATCAACCCCCAATAGTGCAAGGTTAGTTTCTTTCTCTGGAATTGGCCTACAAAGCACTGAGCCATTAGCTATCAGCCTGCCTCCTGGTTTTTAGAAGTTTGAATTAGTGGCAATCTCATTTCACATAAGAATCTAAATTTTTAATTTCTCTTAAAAATATCTGAATGTTTAGCAACAGTGGACCTCAATGTGACCTTGGGAATAATTTGCTAGTGTTGAGGGTTACTAGGAGCTTCCATGCCAGCTGAAAATGGCTTCTGCTTACCTAGTTACCACAATCCCCATCATTCTCTTCAGTCTCCACTTAGTAACTTTCATTAGTTTTAAATTTCCTGCATCCTACATGTAATTGAGATTACAAATCTTTATCAGGTATTTAAGCCTTTCAGTTTCATAAAAAACATGAGAAGTTTTATCAGAGAAAAAAAAAACAAAATCTCAGAAAGGTTTTGTTTAAAATAAAAGTAGATGTTTTCTTATATTGTATCAGTGGGGAGAGGGAAAAGTCCCAATCTTCTTTTAACAGAAAAGTCGATAAAAAAAGATGTGTTCTGGAAAGCCTTTTGAAGTTTATTTCCCCATGATTTATTAAAAAAAAAAAGGATTGGTGTTATACTTAAAGGTAAACATAACCAAAAAACTTATAATATGAGAAAAGGAAAAGCAATGTTTTAAGAACTATACCATAAAACCATCTTCTTTAAATTTTCAACCATATGATGACAAGTAATTATAATAGACAAAATTTTTTCTCCCACCAAAGCACTAGGCTGCTCTATTTGTTCCCTCATTGGCTAGAAATTGGAACTGTAAGTGCCTTATTCCACTCTGGAAAGTCAATTGCACATTCTAAGTGCACCCAGCTTTCTTTCCGGCATTCCAGGCTTATTGAGCGATTATGGAGTCTAGACAATTAAAAATCAAAACAAAATATAAAACAAAGGAGGAGATCTAAGTACAACAAAAACAAACTTTTTAAATGTATGCTTGCTGTTCTCACATGTGGTTTCATAAAAATTTTCACATCACTTTCGTTCTCCTACATACTTAAAAATATTTCACCAACCCACTTGTAACAGCTATTTCCTTGGGCAGTCAACAGATCATGCAGATTTTGCAATCCAAGTTCATCTATTTCTTTCAATTTGGTTAATCTCAGGCTTCAAATCTTTAAAAAATGAATGACCTATAATTTAAACAAGTATTTACTCAGATATTCAATCTTGTGTGTGTTAAAAGTAGATGGGTAATCTTATTTTCTTTTTTATTGTCTTAAGGCAGGATTTGTCTTGTCTTTGGATGTTGTGGCACTTGCAAATATTTTGAGAAAAACCTGGTTTTGTTCCTAATAGGAATTCTAGAAACCTTAGAAATGGGAGCTCTTGTTTAACAAGAAGAGTATTTGGAGAAACAATGCAATAGGCAGAGCCAATTTATATTGAGATTGAAAACAATGTGAGAGTGAGATATGGCAAATCCCTAAGAAATTGAAGATTTCAATGGAACAAGAGCTATAAAAATAGAATCAGCTAAAGGAGAAAGATCATTCTGAAACCATATAAAACAGTATTATTTTTGAACTATCACTCCTATTGGCTAATAACCACCAGAGTGAAGTGGTTGATAGCATCACTTTTTAAATTTGGGTCTCATACATATTATATCAGTTGCTTAAATATGTATATCTTCATTTTAGATTTAGTTTATTTGTAGAGAAACTGTAAAAAGTATTAAAAATCCTTTCTTTTAAAGTTTGTTGAAATTCAGCACTGATGTATTGATATGTAATGCAAACCAATGAATCACCTTACTCTTCATATTCTTTATAAAATTTATTGTGATCAAAAACTTGTTTAAAGCTCATCTTAACTGTTACAATATTTATTGGTCTAATAGCTTTCCATTACAGAACAAATTATTTCCTAGACTTTCACTTCTACTATTGTTTGGTGTGTATGTTATAAGAACCTGTACCTACTAGTCTAATGAATGTCCCAGACTACCTTTATCTTGGTAGAACTGGGATAATCAAACCTACTTTGGTGAGGTGACATTTCTATCATAACAAAACACATGCTATACATTCTGTTATCAGCATATTAAGTAATAAAATAACTATAGATACATACTTTTGAAATCTCCTACACAAAAAAATCTGATGCTTTTTTAAAAGTGATTTTATAATTGTCCAACACATACTTATTCTGGATCTTATAAGAAGTTAGTGAAAGAGAAAATAGCATAGAGAAGGAGAGACTGTGGGCAGGAATAGGGGTGAAGCATGAATTCAGAATATGCTCATGTGTGATGATGTATTATATCTAAATAGTAACTAACCTCACTGGTTTATCCCTAATTTTCCTCCAGTCTAGATGAAGATAAGTAAGGGGAAATATCTGTGGCACAGATGGAGTACATTTTTATATAGTATTCTCCTTCCCACTTTAACCTGTGCAAATAAGTGAATCTAAAAATAATGCTGAAGAACTGAAGGAGGGAAGACAATCTAAATCTCATTTTTATCACAAAGAACACTAAAAATCTCAATATAAGCTCAGGTTACTTATCAGTTTGATACCCTATAGATATGTAAGAAAGATTTTAGGTCCAAGAGAGATGATTTAGCAGTATAGTAAAGAGAGCATTGACACATGACCTATTTGAAAACAAAGAAACGAGTAGACCAAATTCTATTATGCTTAGGCATTCCCTTCACAGAATAATGAGTGAGCTCCTTAGCTTAGATCTTTATTAATTCTATGTTTAGGTTTGTTTCATGTTAAAGAAATAGTTTGAATAAGAAACTAAAAGAAACACATTTCAAAGGCAACCCAGGTTGTCTGTTAGTTAGAGGGAAATACCAGGCTTTTCACTTGGAAATATTGACAAAAAGAAAATCCCAAGCAAATACTGGCAGAATTACATGTATATTTATATGTAGGATGGCCTACTTTTCATTATAATTAGTTTTTCTTTTCAATAATTTATTTTTGTATAGAAGAGCTGGGGTGTAGGCTAGAGGTATAGGGGTTCACCAAAAATAGACTGTGAACCAAAACAGGCAGATTTACTGAAATGCACTGCTAAAGCGAGCAACGGGAGAGATAAGAGAGGTCTGCTGCATCTTATGTGGGTCAGCTCCCTGACCAGGAATCAAACTTGGGCTCCAGAGGTGTGAGCACTGACACTTAACTCCTAGGGCAGCAGGGAGACCCTTGCAATTAGTTTTTAGAAAATCATTAGAGATTCAAATAAATGTATGGGATGTATGCCTATAAAGAAACTGCTTGAATTTGAGTTAATATGCTTCACCACCAGATATGGACAGCAGCTACATGAGACATTTGTGCTGAGCATTTTTCAGAAAAAGAACCACTTCCTCCATGCAAACAGTTGTCCTTTGTTTTCTGTTATCTTAGCATCTGCCTTTTTAGAATCTTTATAACCTATATATCTTAACCTTTGCTTACCACTGGAACGGGAGCTTTAGAACAAACAAGTACATGATTCTAGTGTGTCTGAGGTTATGAACCACAAGGTCCCTACATAAGCTTTATCGGATTTTAGGAGTACCACTTTAATGAACCATAGCTCTCCTATCCTTGTCTCCTAGCACAGAGTTGATTTTGGTTCTCTTAACAAGCTCATCTTTTGCTTCCTTATGAAAAAATCCTGTAATATGATCATTGGTGGACCCAAAAACATGTTAATAAATGGTTACAAGTTCATGTGATCTAAATTTTATGTCCTTTTCCTCACAAACATTCCACCATTCAACAAAAACCTAGACAGCTCAGAGAACTGTGCCAAGTTAAACCAGAAACTATTGACCCTATTAAGGTAACTCCATAGGGTCAGTAGTTATTAACATGAATTTTGAATTAAAAAAATGGGAACAAGAAGACATTAGACTCTGAGTGACTTCTGTATCAGAAAAATGCCACAAAAAATCTCAGATGGTACTTCAAATATAGAGAACATGAACATTTATGTACCGGTATTGTCCTAAGAGTTTTACATGCTGTACTTTACTCAATGTTACACCATTGTAAGATAGATTATTCCCCTGCCTCCCCAATTTTAAAAGGACATGGAGGTTAACTTAAAGAAGTGGAAGATGTGGTCATTCAGTACAAGAAAGTTTAAATGAATATCTAATGTGAAACAGATAATAGAAAGGTCATAATATAAACACGTTTAAATGTGGTGTTTTTAGAGACACAGCTATTTTTTTCAATCTGAGTTTTGTTTCTAATAGTATCACTAAGTCCAAGCTTGAGCACATACTATTCATCAGTGAATGAACTAAGCACATCTTATTATTTCATTAATCACTATAAGGCCCATATAAGTACTATCATTCTTCTTGAGTTAAGGAAGAGAATATTTAGACTTAGAGAATTAATTACCTTGCCCAAAATTTAAAGTTGGGTTTGAAGAGTCTGTTCTTGAAACTTGTATTGTGAAACTATAACTCCTGCCATCTTGCTATTACAGAAGGGATTAAATTCATGTATATCTATACATTTCTCCCAGTGAAGTGCATTGGAAATCCTAGCTGGAGCAATCAGGCAAGAGAAGGGTTTAAAAAGAATCCAAGTAGGGATTTTAAATATTTCTGCTTAAGGAGAATCAACACCACATTGTGTAATGATTAGAAAACAGGGATTTGGTGTCAGATGTTAAAGGAAGGCAGTGAAGATCTGCTTGCTATCACTGTGCCTCTCACTCTATCTGAAGTGAGATTCAAGCCATTTCATTTCATACTCACCCTTGCAACACTTCTCTGTCAGGCTCAAATATCACTGCAAAGGAGAAACTAGAAAGAACACTAATTTTCACTTGAAATGTCCTGTATGGTAACTCACATCTTTGATGTCTGAGTGTCTTTTTCTCCCTTTTCCCCAACCTTCTCAGGCCAAAATGTTTCCTACATTCTATTGTTAGAACATCCAAACCACAAGTCTTGACTTCCTCTGTAATTTGGAAGTTCCACAGATACTTTCAGATATAGACATGCTTTCAGTAATTAAGGGCCCTGCTTTGGAAGGCAGGTATAGTAACTCTTAGGACTGAACTCTTCCGAGTGCCAGTGTCTACTTCATAAAAATCAGCAATAGTGTCTAGAAAATATGTTTTGCAGTTGGTCCTAAATTCAAAACCAGGATCTATTGCTTACTACCTATATGATTTTAGGAAAATTACTGAGCATCTTAGGAAAGAGCTTCAGTTTCCATATTTGCAAAACTGGTCAAAGCATACTGATTCCATTGGGTAACTTATAAGACAATGCATGTGGACAATCAATAACTTCCATGGCATATGTTAGCTGCTACAATAAAAACAACCTCACTATACCTAGTCCCCGATAACATAACTTTTCAGCTGTGTTATCAATGTTTTGGGTATCAGCTCCTTCATCAATCAGCTGATATATGTAGCACAGAATCCAGGACTCCTTTCTGGCTTTTCCACTGTGACCTTTGATAAGTCAGTTAAATTATTTGGACTGCAGTTTCCTGATCTATAATTTGAGGATAAAGATAATCCATAGCATCATAGGATTGTTGTAAAGATTCAAATGTTAATGGAAAAATTAATATATGTTAAATTCTTAGCATAGCACCTGGCATATATTAATATGTATGTTGGTGTTAATTTATGTTTGCTCGGTTAATTTCATCCCAAAGTCCCTCTGACAAAATAGAACTGAAGAATGTATACCCTACAATATATTTAGGCATTTTCTAAGTTTTTCTTGGAAAGCTGTATTCATTTATAGGTTATGAACTTATATGCCTACAAGCTTACAAAATAAATACATTTCTCTGGAGATAGATGTTTCCCCTGAAATGCAATCTTCTATCAGTCTCTTTATTCTATTTAATTAAGCCGTTGCTCCAAATTCCTCTTTTTTTTTTTTAAAGATTTATTTATTTATGCATGGAAGAACTGGGGTATAGGCCACAGGTATGGGGGATGAGAGTAAGTAGATCTACTAGAATACACTGCTAAGGGGAGCAGAGGGTGAGAAAGGAGAGGTCTGCTACTCCCTATGTGGGTCAGCTCTCTGGCCAGGAATCAAACTCATGCCTTTGTGGCTGGTGATAGCACTATAACTCCTGCACCATCAGGAACGCTCTCCAAATTCCTCTTTAAGCTGATCCTTGTCATTTTGTAACTTACATTCTGAAATTTTGGCAATGTGCCTCTTGAATTAAACACATTATCTAGGCTATGAAATATTGATTTTGATTATGCTGATGTAATTAATAACAAATGAAGCATGGTTTCCTAAAATGCCCTGTTAGGAATCACTGAAAGTGTTTGTAAAGTACTCTGATCACCTGACTGTTCCACAAGAAAGGGTTGGAGCCTGAAACTGCATTTTAAGCAAGCACTGCAGGGTATTCTATTGCTGCTAACTTCTGTGTCCTAACCACAGACTTGGAGTCAGGGCAGGAGAGAGCAACAAGGCCTCCAGTTACACTTCATTTTCATTTCATTTTCTGTTGTCACACCTCCCAGCTCTACCAGGTAGAATTCTCAGCTTTTTCTTGTGAACATTTACTCTCAGACACACTGGGCAAACTTAACTGCCAAGATTCCTAATCTCTCAAGCTCCTGCTTTTGAGCAACCCGAACCCATGAGATGGAAACAGTTTTCATGGCATGTTGAACAAGACAGAGGCAACATGACCCACGAGATTCTACAGGGAAAGAAATAGGTAAATCTCTAATGCTGGTGTTATAACTTTAAGAATCCCAGCCAGGCTGCCTGTCTCTTAGTTTGGGTGCACTGGAGAATTTCACTGATTATTTCAGGCAAGAAAATGAGTCAGTACTTTAAAACAGCCAGGATCGAAACTGGAAAGCATTTTAAAAATTATCATTTATTTTCTTATTTAGGCTTCCTCTAGGAAATGATCAGAAGGAAGGAATTCTTGGCTTTTCTCTGGCTTGGGCAATAAAGCCTGGAAGTCAAGGATATTCCATGTTTCCATGTGCTAGCTATGAGGAAAATCCTGTGGTGACTGAAGATATCACAAGATGTACCAGGTCATCTGTCAGAAGGACTATGTTATCTACCTCATAAGATTTAGTCCAAACTAATTCTGAATTGAGGCAACCAACAGTCCCATGCATAGGCTCTGTGAATTCAAGAAAATTTTCTGTGAAATGGGACTAATACAACATGTCTCACAGACATGCTGTATCACTGTAAATGAAAAAAATATGTAAAATCACCCAATGCCACAAGAGGCAAACAGTATTCACTCATGAAAAATCAGTTATTTCTTTACCTTTCTTCTTTATATCTTACTCAAGTTTGTTATGCTGCAATTTAAAGCTGCACATTTCTGTTCAGGACTTACTGGGGATGATAAATGGATACTGAAGTATCCCCTTACAATTACTATTAAAAGACTATTAACCTCTGGTGGTGAAGGGGTTAAATTTCAGTACTATTGTGCTTTCACCACTGTACTATGGCCTGATTTGATCCCAGGGCAGGGACCTAACCTGCAGACAGCACAGCAGACCTCTCTGGCTGGCTGGCTGCTCCGCTCAGCAGTGGATTTCAGTAGATTTGCCTGCTCTCCACACTGTCTCTGGTGAACCCTCTCACCTCCTCAACACCTTTGGCCTATAACACAGTTTTTTTTCATGCATAAATAAATAAAATAAGTCTTAATAAAAATTCTATTGAAGACTACTGTGAGAACAGTCTTCAGATGTCAATGATTAGAGTTTTCAGGAAATCTGATGTTTGCTTTATTACTTCTTTAAGCATAAAATTGTAGCATACTTCTGTCCATAATTATCAAAAACTGGAAATAACATTTATTTCTTGTGGACAGTAAACCTATTGATTTAAAATCCCCTCAGTAGCTTGTTATCATGTCCAATGAATAACAGATATTAATACATTTAAGTTTTTATTAGATTATTATAAAACTTTGTTTTAGGGTTGCAACAGGCTATCAACTTGCTAGTGTATAGTAGTACAGTGATTTCTAATTTAGAATAAAATGTAAGCTCTTCCATATGAGTCAGTGATTTTAGCATTGTTGTATCTTCATATGAGGCCAAGCTGTGAATTTAAGTAGTAGCATATGTCATACTTATGTGAGACAGTATTTCAAATGACTAACTATGACAATATTAGTGGTACCAACTTGAAATTTTCAACCTGCTGTGTGAACATTTGTTATCTAAGAAATCTGCACTGGATTAGATAGCCACTTAGTAACTAATAAGATAAATGTCACCCTTTTTCTTCTACCTATGTTTCCTTTGTCTGCAAATGTGTGTTGTGTGAGTACAGATGGTGTGTCTTGATCTGGGAGGAAAACCTGATTTCACTGTGTTACCAGAAGTGCCGGGACTCCGTGGTACATGTCCTGTCACATATTATAACTGTCTCTAGGCAAACAGTCTCACAGAGGATAATCACCTGTGCTCTACTGAGCTTTTAAATTGTTAACCATAAAAGTCTCACATTTGTTAAAGTGGTTGTGCAGAAGGACTGCTATTATGGTGCAGTCAAAGAATTCTCTGAATGTTACAGGTCTCAAGGAGAATCTGTTGAATAAACATTCTCTGCCAAATCACCATGACATTTGGCATTAGGAGGCATGGAATTGAAGAGCCACTGAAGTTGGTTATTTACTTTTACCACTCAAGGGGGACATCTGTACCAGTATTGCAATCATAGCTGTGAATAACAAGAGTGGCATGGAATGAGTTCTGAGAAATATAAATTGGGATCTAAGAACAAGAAGATGGTTCCAAGGACGCTACTAATATAAAATCTTTTTAAGTGAGGAAATACTTGAAATTTTTTTTCAATTTATTCATGTTTTGCTAATATGGCTTATATCAAACTCCATCTAATGAAATTTATAAAAATGTTATGAAAATAGAAAGGTAACCCTTTTGATGGGAAAAGTCTGCTTTACATTGAAATAAAAAGTATCTTCAGCCATGACCTGGTATCTGAGAAGGGTTATTTGGTGACTACATTACTATTGCTGCTGTGGGTTACACTTAGAGGCATAAGTACCACATGTGTATCTTAGAGTTCTACTGGTCAGATGTCTGACATGGGTCTCATGCTCTAGAATAGTGTCAAAAAGGTTGTGTTCCTCTAGGGCAAAATCTGTTTTCTTGTCTTTTCTAGTTTTTAGATGTTGCCCATATTCTTTGGCCCAAGGCTCTTTTCCCCTATCTTCAAACTTGGCAATGACAAATTGAGTCCTTCTCACAGCATAATCCCTCCAATCTTCTCTTTTGCCTCTCTTTGCCATTTTTAAGGACCACTGTAATAACACTGTGCTTACCCAACTAATCCAGAATAATCTCTCAATTTTAAAGTCAGCTGACTTCCAATTTTAATTCTATCTCTACTTTAATTTCCCTTTGGCATTTAAAGTAACATATTTTTAGGTTCCAGGGATTAGGAGGTGAACATTTTTGGGGGAGCCAATATTCCATCTACCAGAGTAGCTAACCCAAGAGCTACTAGAATCTCTTTTGCAATTTCTGCTAAGCAGATTTTAAAATATTTGCTTGTGTCACAGAACATATAAGAAGAATTTCACATATGTACAACATATGTGAATATAAAAGCAGATACCTACATGGAGAAACTCCTTAATTGACATTATTTGGCCCAAGAGTAGGCAAAGATGTATTACACACAAATTTATAATATCAATTAGATTTATGCAAGAAAAGGTTTTTTTTTTTTTTTAAGTATGATACTAGTTATATTCTTGTGGTAGATTAGTCCCACCCTTTGTGGGGGTATCATTTAATAAGGTTAAAAACTAAGACCCCACTCCTTGTCCAGCAGGCAACTTGGAGAGGCTTCAATAGATTAAAAAAAATCCATACGGTTGCCATGGAAACCTGGCTGTAACACAGACCACCATGACAAGAGAAATTCAGTTCCAGGAATGTAAAAACAGCCAGGACAAATTCTATGTCAGAGATCAGCACCCAGAACTAGGTTTCTCAGCAGACAACTGGAAACTTGTGCCCTGAGTAGGAAACCTGAGGAAACTGTATAAAAGAGAGTCTCAAATTCTTCTTCCTATGAAGACGATAATATCTCCTATCTGGCCCCTGCTCTCTTGTAGGCTATTTCATTAAATCTCCCTTTTCTGTTCTCTGTTCTGTCTCTGGTGAATTCTTTTACCCCATTTCCTCTGGCCAACACCCTGATAATCCTTCCAATAACTTTGACTGAAGAGGAACCCAGATTAATTCCACATATTACAGTAACTTCTGCCCTATGCAAATTTAAAGGTGGAGAAATGGCTAGAAGCAGAAAATCAATTTCAACCACTCACTGGTGCCAATAGCATAACATGAGAATGATGGAAAGAATATTGTTTTCTCTATCACAAGTTTCTATATTTATATCTAAGAACCTTAGCAATATTGCTAACATATGCCACAGGGGTTGTAATTCTGAAGGGTATAATATTTATGTTAAAAGAAGGGCAGCATTCATTTTCAGCAATACCTATGCTGTGGACTGTGTGGCAGCTGCAGTGATGGAGACAGACTTGACAAGAGGTTAGGGAGTGGGGCATGAGGGCATTCAGGATAGGAACTGGATCAATCCAAATTGTGGACAGAGTAAGGAATATCCACAGGATAGCATAACATTCAATTACTTAAAAAGTAAGGTCCTATTTTATGTTTAAGAGAGTCATCAGTTACTAGCTGTGCATCCCTAAACAATTTACTTGACTTCTCTAAGTTCCTGTTTCCCTGCCTGTAAAACACAGATAATGATACAACTGAGTTATATCACTAAATATCTTGATACAGAATCTCACATATAATATGTAGTTAAAAATTACTTGTTGCGGGCCCTTCCTGGTGGTGCAGCGGGTTAAAGCACAGCACTGAGAATCTAGAGCCGCTTCCGCATGAGTTTGATTCCCGCCTGCCCCGGAGGTGACCACATGGCGTGGCAGACCTCTCCTGACCCGCCCACTGCTCCCCTCAGCAGTGTACTTCGTCAATCTGCCTGTTCTGCTCCCCACTCTGTCTCTGGTGAAGCCTCTCACCACCCCTGAGCCTCTGGTCTGTACCCCAGTTCTGTATGCATAAATAAATAAATCTTTAAAAAAAAAATTACTTGTTGCTTTTAGCATTCTAATTGTGAGTATTATTAACTCAATGAGATAATGGGTAGATATTGACGATACAAAAGTAAGGAAAATTAAGATATAGATATATAAGGATTCCATTCCTTTGTAAAAAAAATCAAAATTATGTATACAGAGATTTTACATAGGCATAGATAAATGTTGGAAAAATATACATACTTAATCATTAACAAAAATTCTGGGGGTAGGGTTGTATACAGATATTTTTATTATTATTATATTAGCTTTATTACTGTGATAAGAAGAGTTGTTGAATACTGACTCCCTGAAAATATCACCCAACCTGCAGACAAGACAATCTACTTTTAACAAATATATAATACCTTTTTTTTTTTAAAGATTTATTTATTTGTTCATACAGAACTGGGGTACAGGCCAGAGGCTCAGGGGCGGTGAGAGGCTTCACCAGAGACAGAGTGGGGAGCAGAACAGGCAGATGGATGAAGTACACTGCTGAGGGGAGCAGCGGGCGGGTCAGGAGAGGTCTGCCACGCCATGTGGTCACCTCTGGGGCAGGCCGGAATCGAACTCATGCGGAAGTGGCTTTTTTAGCTTCTCAGTGCTGTGCTTTAACCCGCTGTGCCACCAGGGAGGGCCATATAATACATTTTTAAAAACAACAGCCAAGCACAAGCCTCTCATAATCTGATATCACTTTATCATCTTTCAAAGGAAAATCTTTTTCTCAATTTCCAAAATTCAAAATCTAAAATAAATGGACCGCTTTCTCTAATTCCATAGGAAACTAAATAAATGTAATTGGGAATCCAAAACCTCAAGGAATGTAAATTTATCGACAGCAGGGATGAAAAATGCCTGATCATTCCATACTCTGGCAGTTTTTGCATAACAAGGAAAGAATGCAATTGCCAATAGTCATTTTCTTCCCCTGTGTCTGAACTCAGTAACACTTGTTTACCCAATTGCTTAGCTGATGGGAGTTTTCTCCACAAGGCTGACCTAGCTAAGAACTTACATTAACTAGTGGGGCAACCATCTTTACAATAAAAGTGGTTGCACTGGTCTAAAAGTAAACAAATGTTATCATAGATTTTTAAGGAATAAAACCAAGAAATTAGTCACAGGTCATGTATCAGCCAGTAGCTTTTGGGCTTCCATATGAAGTTATTTAAGAAAAACTGACCTTTTTACCTGACAACAGGCACCTATTCTAGTTATAGTGATTACAAATATGTGCACAAGGAGTGTTTCTCTTCATGAAGATGGACATGTTTCTCCTTAAATTGTTGAACACAAAACATTTCTTGGTTAATATGTTCTTGTAGAAGATTTAACTTCTTTCAGTGAGGTGAATAGTTAATTAATCTTTGAGAGGGTTATACAGTTCTGGGAGAGAGGAAAAAAACAAATGAGATAATTCTTGTACTAAGAATTTACAGTATCATTGAGAAATGGAAGGTATATACTTGGTATCCTTACCTCTGTATGCAAAGGCCACAGAAATATCATCCTTAAAGATTTTGCTTACCTATCTTACAAACAGGGAGGCTTTGGACTGAGAGCAAAGAGATAAATTAACATCTGAGGCTAGAAAGACTTGCATTCAAATACCAAGTGTGCCAGTTCCTGCATATGAATTGTTGAAGACAAGGAGTAACAAGTATAATCCCTTTAGAAGGGGGAGGTTCCAGGTCCCCCACCCCACCCAAGGAAGGGCGGAGTAGAGCAGTGAGGAAAGGACTAGAGAAAGGAGGAAGAAGACTTGGTGGTGTCACACAGAGGAGAGACCTGTGAAAACAATGTGCTTGCTTCTCAGACTTGGACTTATACCAGGGACTTGGGGGACATGGAACAGACACACTAGAAAGAAGTGGGTGAGAGCACTGTGGGAGGCTGGCAATGGCAGCCATTACCTTGATTTGCATTTGGATTTTGTTCCTTTTCCTTCCAGACTTTCCTGACCTTTTCTGCCCCTTTTTTAGGTTCCCCACCAGAAGTTACCTTAGATTTGTGGCAAAGATATTGGGCCTCAGGCACCCTGTTTTGAGCCAAACTTGTCTGGTTGGGCATTTACCATGAGGGGATAGGTGACTTTGGTTGCTTCCTGGGTAACTACTTTTTCTCCTCTTCTTTCTATCACACACTAATTCTATATTAAGTGCTCTCTATTGGAAGTCTTATGCACTAACAGTATGTTTGCCTTTATATGGCAGATGCCAGAACCTATTTATAGTGTGCAAAATTTAGGAGTCCTGGGGTACTCCTTAGTCAGCCCACTAACAAAGGTATTTAAATTTCCCAAAGTGTTTCACCTATAAAATAAATAGCTGTTGGAATTAAATGAGATGATGCCTTAATGTTCTTCGCTCTGTCTGTCACATGCAATACATCACCTATGTTAAATATGTTATAAATTACAATCACCCTTAGTCAAAAAGAATCGGGTCAACTCACATAATCTTAAAGCTTTAGTTTACTTAATATGAGGAGAGTATGAGGAACCACCTGGAAGGATGGTGGTGGGGATTAAGTGAAGAGTTTAGATCCAAGCTCAGGACATAGATAAGTGATTGATGACAACAGGTATCTATTTTTGAAAGATCCTGCTCTTTGGGCAGCTGACACAAGTGACTGTTTTACTATTCTTGTGATTCCTGGTTCTACTTACTTTCTTCCCTTTAGCGAAAGTGAAAAATACAAAACAAAACGGAGGGTCCGGGTATGCTATATTCTGCCAGACTCTTGAGTGTGCATTTCACCCATTTTTGCTCACAACCACCCTCTGGGGCAAAGTTTACTTACACAGTTGAGGAAACAGAGGCTCTAGAACAGTGACTTGCCGGCAGGTATGCATAAATCTGAAATCCAGAAGGCTATGGATAAGTAGCTTTATTGCACTAAGTATCTCTGGTTTTTGCTTTATTCTTATTCTGTGCTTCTTGAATCCATGTTTTCTCAGGTAATCAGATTCTTAAATCCAGGGCAAAATAACACTCTACAATGTGCTGTTCAGTGCGACTTTCTGTAATGGGAATACCCTGTGTCTGTGCCATTCAATCAAGTGGCCACTTGTGACTATTAGGACTTGAAATGTGACTAGTATGATTGAGGAGTTGAATTTTTACTTGTATTTCATTTTAAATAACACATTAAAAAAAAAAAAAACATGCATCGCTTGTGGCTACCGATTTGAGTATCAGCTATAAGACACTGCTGGCAAATAATCATCCAGTCTTTGCTTACACAGCGTAAGTGACAGGTCAAATCACAAAATCTCTTCCTATCACCCTACAAGTAGTATATTCAATTGCTTTCCTTCTCTGAACAGAAGACCTTCATTATGTTGAACCAACATCTACTTCCATCTAACTTGTTCTAATTAGTCCTATGTTTCCCCTGGACTTACATATGTAATGTCCAGTTAGTTTCACAAAATAGTAGCCCCTAATATTTTACTGTTGAGTGTGACCATATATAGGCAATACCACAATGACTGGAACCTTACATTCAGGCGTAAAGCACCACAATAAAAAAAAAAGGAACCTAAAGCTTATATGAGACCCTTTCCCCTACAGCACGCTCAGCAGACCCCAACCTCATGAGCTCTGTCTCAGGTGCTGCCAGGGAACAATAAACTCTGCTTGTTCAGCCTCTCTACCTCCTGACTTTCTTCTTTGCAGCTGGACACAGAAATTGGGATAAAGCATTTACCATGTCCATGTGCAAATCTTCATAATTATGAAGCATTTGTACCCCCCAGATCCCCCTCCCCAGATTTTTTTTTTTAACTGCTATGGCGATTCAGCACACTGGGATATAATGATGATAGTAATCATTTCTGTGTATTAAGCACTTAGTACATGCCAAATATTGTTTTGAGTCATTTACCCAGGTTAGCTCATTTATTTGTTACAAATTTATAGACTAGATATTATTTATTAGCCCAATGTTAAGAAACAGAAACTGAAACAAAGTTAAATGAATTTGAGGCCAGATTGCTTCTATTTTCCAACAAAACATCTCCGGAGCTTAAACATTTAGGAATAAGCAGAATTTAATTTTGACAACTTTTGTTCTCTCTTTTCCCTACCCCTTCTTCATCATTAAGTGTTAACTGACTATTGCATTCCGGGAAAGATGGAAAATTTATTGTTACATTTTTAATAAAATTCTTTGTACCCCTCTGGGGTTGTTACACAACAGAAACAAACATCTGTTGATTGCTGAGAAAACAACCTGCTGGGAATGTCAAACCTTGATGTATATCACCCAAACTGGCTGGCATGTCCTTGGACCTGAAATGTGAAACCCTGCACTTCTCTCACATTTCACTCCCCTTTATACAATTCCAGCACTCCCTGTACTCAGGGAGCTGGATTTTTTGGTAGCCTCAATGTCAACTTCCCTGATGGCCATCTTGAATAAACTCCTTGTAAACACATTTCCTGTCTGTTGGTCAGGCATTATGAAAGACCTCGTTTACACATTGACCCAAGTCATACCTTATGGTAGTGGTGAGGCCAAAATGTGAAACTGGATAATCTAATTCAAAAGCCAGGTTTTAACTACATTGCAATCTGACCTCTCAAGACTTAATGCAAAGGAACTAAAAGAGCATGGAAATAGCACTACATTGATTAACGTCCTGGGGAGCAGACCTTCTACATTCAGCAAGAGGCTTATAAAGAAAGCATTATAGACCCAATCTACAGGAACTTTGTAGCTCCCTGCCAGAACCCTGAACTGGCTGCCAAACAACACCTCTTCCTCAAGTGGCCACTGTGAAAGGAACAGAAAAACCTGCCTTTGTCCCAGGGTTTCAAGCCCAAATAAATGCCTACAGAGCTTAGGAAGATAATTTAAACGTGCCAAGTTAGTTGGCAATTTAGTTGCATCTTTATTTTCTCGTTTTTTTGGTCTTTTTTTGAAACATGCCTTCCTTTTTGCCTGCCTTTTGATAAAAGTCTAACTTTGAGGGGGATTCTGATAATTTTCATAGAGATGTGAATCAATGAATATTCATAGCCTGTTGACCATACTTCATTGCAAGTGCCAAGTGATGTTAGTGGCTACTGTCAGTTGGCCCCTTTGCTGGGAAAATGGTAGAGAATAGAGGAGAGTAAGGCAAACTGGAGAGCAGATGTCCTGTCTAAAGGGTCAGTGGTGACTCAGCTGTTTATCCCTGCTATGATCAAGCTCATCAAGCTTTGCACACAAGCTCATGTTTATCAGATTATCTATGCTTTCTGAAGAAAATGTGAAATTCAGATTGATTCTCATATGTGAAATAAATTACTATTGACAATTCAATGAAAACACACACACACCAAATAAAGGCATTGTGGTATCCTAGATTGGATCTTGGGATGGAGAAAGGACATTATTGTAAAAACTCATGAAGTCCAAGTATGGAGTTTAATTTTCTAAAAGTCTAGAAAAAGATACTGTGGGCAAAACTTGAGAGTCAGTTAATGCATATGTAGCCCATGGGCTACTCACATGTCTGCACTAATCCAGGCCAAGTACCACATTTAATGATGAGGAAGCTGAGACCCAAAAATCAAAACAGTATGTTCAAAGTTATATGAATTAGTTGTAGCATTTTGTCTAGGAATGCCATTTTATACTGCTCAGGACAGAGCTGAATAATTCTGGAATTGTACAGATACTTTCCTTCTGGTCCTAGTCGAAACAAAGGAAGCCTTACAAATTTCACTTTTGAAGTTCATCACTTGAGGTATCCATTGTGTGACTGAAAAGCTGTGTGACCTTGCTGTTGATAAAGAGGCTTCTCCTTCCTTCCCCCTAGGTCCTCCCCTGCTCTCTGCTGTGGGTTTGAATTTGTCTCTAAAGTGCCTTTTCCTGAGTAGTTAGAATTTTCTTTCTATTGTCCGCCTGCCTACTTGATGTTGCATGAAAAGCCAGATTATGCAGCAAATAGTGGCTATGAATGTAAAACAATGTTCCTATCCATAAACCTAACTCCCAAACACCCGTTACACTGAAGCATCAAGAAATTTTCAAGTGACCAAATAAGAATTATTACTGAGCACTCATTCCACAATAGTCACATTATACGCTTGGGCAATTGAGCGTAAGTCCATAAGGTGAGGATCACCTCTAAATGGTGGACAGCATATATGTGTCTTCATTTAAGAAACAAAGAGATACTTGCATTCAAGTTCATCTTGACAATGTGACTCTTGAGAAGAGAAAGGACTTAAGAAATATGAGCTGCAGATTTCTTATTTGTACAATTCACTTAAAAAAAAAAATCACTCTGTCCTGATGATGGAAGCTAAGAGTAGGACATTTGAAATGAAGGCATCAGAAGACCAGAAACTGGCTTGTGCAAACAAAAGATAGAGGTGGGGATATAGGTGACCAACATAATTCTTAAACCAGCTACTGAAATGAAACATCCATAGGTGCCAGCTACTATAGCAAGTGGCATAAGCTATAGAAAATATCCTGAGGCACATACCAGAGGAGGGGATATGGAGACCAAGGGCCATTACAAAGGCTCACTGGTCCTTAAAAATCACCCTAGTCATATCTGGAAGTAATTTAACAGAAGTTGGTGAGCCCCTTCCAAAGAGAGGGACTATCTCAGTGCAATTTCTGCTCTGGCAAGGGGCAGCAGCTCTCCTGCCCACATGTGTGACTATGCAGGTGCTCTATGTCACCAACATTCTCCCTTTGCAAGCCACAGCGGCAGCTCTCCTCCCAAGGCAGACCAGATGTGACCATGCAGGCCTCTCTTTTCACAAATCTGTCCCTTTCAGAGGCAGCACTTTCTGCCTGCTGTATCTGTGCAAGCATCCTTTACTCTTCTCTTCCGTTTTATAATAAACCTTCCCTTTTGGATATAGCTAATCACCTTTGTCTCATTGGGAAATTCACTATGTGCCACTGATAAGGGATCTCAGCTGAAACTTTTTAGAGTTAATCCATGGGCCCTATTCTCTGAACCCAACAAATGTAAAGGAGAAAGGATGCCCTGAATGAATTCTATAGCATTCAGGTTCTATGGACTCCACCCCTACCCCAGACACTGGAGCTACAAATCCTAGCAACTCCAAAGAGAAGCATGCTAGGGACTGAGGGTGGAGTGAAGCAGCCAGGTTTGGAAATAAAACCATACATGTGGGCTTTGGGCCTAGTGGCTCATGGCTTGTCTCTTGGCTGTCCACCGGTTTTCAGTGTGTTATTGGAGTTCCAGGACAGCAGAACTGTAGGATGCATTAATCAACATATCTCTCTCTTTCTTTTCTCTGAGTTATTCATTTCCGCTGAGGGGAGCAGCGGGTGAGTCAGGAGAGGTCTGCTGTGCCATGTGGGTCACCTCCGGGGCAGGAATCAAATTCATGCTGAAGTGGCTTTAGCCTCTTAGTGCTGTGCTTTAATCCACTGTACCACCAGGGAGGGCCCTGTAGTTGAATTTTTTTTTTTAAAGATTTATTTATTGGTGCATACAGAACTGGGGTACAGGCCAGAGACTCAGGTATGGCGAAAGACTTCACCAGAGACAGAGCAGGGAGCAGAACAGGCAGATTGATGAAGTACACTGCTGAGGGGAGCAGTGGGCGGGTCAGGAGAGGTCTGCCACGCCATGTGGTCACCTCCCGGGGCAGACGGGAATCGAACTCATGAGGAAGTGGTTTCAGCTTCTTAGTGCAGTGCTTTAACCCGCTGCGCCACCAGGGAGGGCCTTGTAGTTGAATTTTAAGTGCATAGGTGAGGCCCCACAGTCAGGCAACTCAGTTCACATTAGGTTGACCTTTAACAACCTCTCCAAATCAACAGCACTAAATTCATTGTGCAACCATAGACTAGATATTGAGATAGTTTTAAAAAGAAGGTTGAAAAAGCTTAGGGAAGTTGTACAAAGCAGGTGGGTAACAGGTAAGTCAAAAGTCAGAGTCTGGGCTATGAGATCGTATTCCAGCAGAGTACAGCAACAAGATAGTGGAGTACACAGACCCTGGCTTCTCATAGTGACAGTGAGTCATAGGGCAAATGGAAAATGGAAAGCCTCTAGGAGCAGAACAAGGGGGGGGGGGGAAATAAGGGAGCACTCCAGAGATAAGGGCAGCAAATTCCAAGGACCAACAGGACAAGGAAAATAAAGAAAAAAGGACTGGAAGATAAGGAATGGGAGGCAAGACAAGATGCTAGGCACAGGCATTCAGACAGAGTGAGATCACTGAGAACTATCCAATCACAATGAGACTGCAGGAGCTTCAGAATAATTAGGGAAAGAAGTTATATATTCCCTGAGGCAGGGGATACCTTGCCCCTCCCTGCCCTGGTTCTGATGGAGGAAAGAATAGAAAGGAGATATCACAAGACTGACTCACATAGGGAGTTGGGGGTAGAAGAGATTAGCATGGCCACTGACATGGCCATAGAAGTCAGATCCTCAGGAGCTATTGCCTGGATTACAGAGCTGAAGATCCAAGCAGGTACCAAATTGCTGATGGCAGTCTAGAGTGCATACCCAAAGTTTGAAAGATAAGGATAAGGAATTGGAACCCTGGTAGAATCTCTAGTCCAAATCAGCACAGATAGCCAAATCAGCAGCTGAGTGTAGTCCCTTGCAAATTCTACAAAGATAGCCAAATCAGCAACTGACTGCCCACAAAGATGAGCCCCTCCCTACCAAAAGAAGATGGTAAAACATGATACTACCCCCACAAAGGGGCAGCTCTTCCTGCTGCTTGTGCCTGTGCAAGTGTCCTTTATTTTCCTATCCCTTTTCTAATACACCCGTTCTTTAAACATAACTAAAATATCTATCTCTTGGAGAAACTTGCAGTTTAGTGTCGCTGAAAGGGGAACTTTGGTGAAACTTTCCCACAGTGAACCCAAGGACCTTGCACTAACAACATCAGCTCCAAAGCCCTGGGGGTCCCGCATTGTTTCTTTCTCTTTTCTTCTAAATAAACTTTTCCTTCTGTCTATTTCTCTCTTTTTGTTTGCTGTCTAGGAGCCAACAAAGTTCCTGCCATGGCTGAATGAGGCACGAACCTATGGTTTGTGTCCCACAGCCACTTGAGATCAATTCCTGGTTGGATAACCAGGCCTGAAACCTGAAATTATGGTAATAGTAGCCGCATTTGTTTCCTATATTCCTCTCCAAGTTTCTCTTTGTCCAGCTTCACCAGAGCTTCCTCAGGGTTGGGTAGTCACTTTCAACTCCTTCAAGTTCCTCGTTTCCCAACCACAGTTGTGCAGTCTTATTCCTGTGAATTCTATATTCCCTACTCTGCCAAGATAGCTTTGCTTCTGAGATTGAACACTGCTTGATATACTAAGCAATTTTCTGGGGGTGGTTTTCCCAAGTTTACCTGATCGCAACTATTAGCTTGTTTACTTATTAAAAACAGATTCCCAAGATCACTCCAGGTCTACAATGGTGATCACCACTGGACAAAGGCCAGCAGCGAAGTTGGCTGGTTAAAACCAGCGGTGTGATTCCTATAATAAAGTAACCTTTGGCTGCACATTAGAAACATACAGATAAGAAATAAGGTCCCATTGTAACAAGGTGGTCCCCAGGAAAAGGGGAGGTTCCAGGTTCCCTGCCTCATCTAAAGAAGGGTAGAGCTGAGCAAAGAGAAGAATCTGGAGAGGAGCCTGAAGAGGAAGGAAGCAGGATGGAGAGCCAGAAGGAGACCTGAGGGAGGCACATAGAACAGAGAGAGATGTGAAGAAGCTGCTCTTGTTTCTTGGCCCTGGACTGGCTGAAACAGTGTGGGTGATAGACGCATGGAGAGATTTACTATGACAGCATTTATCTTGATTTTGATTTTGCTTTTCCTCTCAGACTTGTCTGACCATTCTGACCTTTTTCTATGGGTCCCCGCCATAAGGTGCTCTAGACTTGTGGCGGGCTTTCAGGCCTTGCTTTGGGCCAATCCCATTTGGCTGGACTTATACCCACAAGGATTGGGTAACTTTGGGTGCTTGATTTAGGAACTATATTCTTTGTCTTTTCTGTACTGCATACTGATTGTATTAAAGCTCATTTCCATTAAAGGTCTTACATGTTTGTCTTGATGTGGCGGATGGCAGAATCTATTTAGAGCAGGCAGGTTTGGGGGTTCTCCCTGCCGTGTAACACCATGTCCAGGAATTCAGAGTTAGATGATCTGGAGTACAGCCTGGATATCAGGATTTAAAACCTCTGTTATGGATGAATGCATAGCCACGGCAAGAAACCCTGCTGTAGTGGAATAAAGGTGAGTCAACTATTAAGAGCAAGTAATTTTCTTCCAACTCAATAGCAAAATATGACATGCACCATATGCTCCAACATAGGAATTATTATTATTATTTTTTTTTTAGAATTTAAAGTCAGTGTTTCAGTTAACGGGTCTCTGTGGTCATTTAGCAATGCCCATACTTTTGCCCTCACATTAGAATACTGAGACCAGAGAGGTTAAGTGGTTGGTCCAAGGCCACACAGCTAGTTATTAGATAACCTGACACAGAGCTCTTTCTGCCACAGATAAGCAATCTCTTCATCAGAGCTTAATTGGGTTTGGAATAAATGTTCTTATATGTAATTGACTCTATTCTAGAAAGACATCCCACTGCTTTTCTGCTAAAAAGGAGTTTAAGTTACATTCAATAAACAAATAGGAAGCATAATTACTATACTTGCTTTTTATGAAGAGTTTTGCAAATTTTATCACACAGGAAATGTGTCCTTGCTATCCAATTATAAACACTCACCTGTCCCTAGACACATAATTCTAGTGCAAATAACCAAAAGACCAGACTTTGGGAAACTGTTCTGTTATTTAATTTCAAACACAGGTATAAAACTTAAGTGAGAATAGCATCTACCTCTCTAAATATATAACACAACACTCAATATTGCCCAAATCTGTGACGAGCATTAAACTTTTAGCTCTTCCGTACCAGAGATAATATCCACAGTTTTTAAAGTAATGTTCTACTAAACAAAACCACTTTAATCATTGAACGAGTATGTATGTTTCTAACCTCAGTTTTACTATCCATGTTTTGACTCAACAGAGTTTTGAAATAATGTTTGCTATTTGATGTCAATATTTTTACATATGCATGGTTCAATTTTTATCCCTCAAATCACTATATACTGAAATCCTATTTAGGTTAGAGAAGTAATACTGGTGAATCAAGCCAATTAGATTTGGGGTTCATAATAATTAGTGAGAACTCTGGAAAAATTATAGCACATCTATAAAGAACAGTTATTTGGCTCAGGGCTATGATGACGATGTGGGAATATGGACCCGAGTGTTGATCATCTGACTTCACTGCCCCTATCTCTCAAAAGAAAGTGATAATCTCAATAAAGAGTTTACCAACTAAGACTTAAGAGTCAAATCTAACTTCCCATCTTTCATTTGGAACAAAATTTTTTTTGGAATACAGCCACAGTTCTTTACTTCCATATTTGCTATGGCTGCCATCTCCTTAAAGTGCAGAAGTAAGCAATTGTGACCCATGGCCTTCGTGTAAACCACTTAAGTTCAAATACACTCCATCTTGTCTCTAACTGCCACGTGAGACTTTGGGATGAGGCAGCCTGATTTACCAAATGGGAACTAGGACAGAAATAGGAGGCCACCTGCTTATTATCACAGCTACTCTGCAATGCAGCCCTGTAGGGACACTTGTCAACCAACCACAGACAAGTGGACTTAACAATGCATCTAGAAAGTTTCACAACAAACAATTCTTGAACATAGAAACTGTGTTTAATAGTTTAATAACAAATGGCTAGGCTCAGACCACTTCCGTGCTCAAACCTTTAAAACTACTCTATGTCCTGTGACGGCCCCTGGTTGTGGATCCCTTTGCTTATACTACTGACATTTTCAAGGACTAAAATACATACTCTTTTGCCCTTTTTGGTTAAAGTTGCTGATTCTCAATCTAGGATATTTGTGTGTGAAATTTTAAAATACTAGCTCGCATTTCAAAAGCACTGCATGTTTCAGTGAAAGATACTGACACACTAAGTTACTGGTTACTGCTATCCTTCACCCTTCCTTTTGTCTATATGGGTGCAAAGATGACTCTGCAGGGTAGAATAGAAACAGGATATTTATTTCTACAATACTTTTTCATATGGGAATATCACATCCAGTACTAGGCAATTTCCAACAATTAGAAAATATTTTGCTTAAGGGAAACACAGAAAGATGCAGGTATAAAGGCACTCAAATTTGAATAAAATAAATACTGATTTAATAAAAGCAAAACTCTTAAAGAAAAGGTACATTCTGATGAGAAAACCTGTGGGAGAATCTACCTCAACGTTTATACCACCCCAGGAACAAATTTAGTAAATACACAGAGAATAATCCAGGAGAATTTTGCAGGGGGGGAGGGGAAACTCCTATAAAGGAACAAGAAGAAAGTTCACATCAGCCTTGTAATAAGATTTAACATCAGAAACCCAATCTTGTTTAGATGCAAAAGCCTTCTATAACTTCTATCAACCATGTTTTAAAGTTACTAGAAGTCATTCCTATTGCTTTTCCCAACCCTCTATTGTACAAGTCTTTGATCTTTTTTACTTGTAGTCTTTCTAGCCATGCTACTTTTCATGAAGAAACATGATCCCTGTGGCTGTTGAGAGACTGCAGTAATTCTTTCTTACATTTTGGGTTGAGTTATAAAAATGACTTTCAGAGGTTTTGGGGAAGAGGAGAGCGAGAGGAAAACAAGGGTCATAAAGAAACTTGAGTTGAAATATTTCAGAATGTGGCAAGATAGAAGTCTTCTACAATTCATTGAGGTTTTAGGAGTCATACTTAAACTTAGCTAATAGCTTACAGGGAAACAAAGGCTTGACTTGGATCTTACAGCTTAAATATTACTTTCTCTAGTCTCTTCAAAACACCTACAGAATAAAAATAGGAAGATACAACTCAGGTAGCTTGCAAATTGCAATTCCACCTCCTAAATTTCTAGCTCAAGAAAGCACATGTATAAGATGGATGTGGGTGTGAGTGAAATAAGCTCTGCTTTTCAAGTAGTAAAATATGTTGATGGTAGAAGATAAGATGAACAACATAAATTACACTAGCAAGAAAAAAAATTAGAAGAAAAAATTAGATATATAGTGTCTAAATCTGTACTCCATCATAGAATTTATGAAGTTTTCCATCATCATAAGTATAGTGATAAATGAAAATACTAGTTACTATAGACTTACTATGTGCACAACTCTGCAGTGAGCAGTTTACATACATTAGCTCATTTCATTCTTATAGGATATTTTCTATCTTAGAACTAATGACACAGATGACTAGAGGTGTCAAATAAATAACTTGTTCCAGATAAAGTTTGCAAAAGTTTGCAAAGTTTGCAAGAGTTTGAGGTCTAAACAAAACAAAATCCTCCTTCTTTTCATATATTCGGTTTTACAGTAACCCTGTCAGGTATATCTGTTTCACATTTAGGGCATGGGAAACACTGAGACATGAAAATCATGGAGTTCATAAAATGGGAGCTCCAGGATTACACAGTAGGTCTTTTGACTTTGGTGCCCAAGCCCTAATGCTATATCATGCCCCATCTGAAAACTCTGTAATCAATCATTCCAAATTCAGCAAGTCCTCAAATGACAGCTTTCACTCAAACAACATTTAGTTACAAAATTGATGGGAAAAAATAATTATCACCCCTCACCTCCAACAAACACACACACCAACTGTGTGGAGTTTGCATGAGTTTTCTCACATGAGGTTTACTGACATTTCTCAGTTGTTCTGGTCTGAGTGAGTATGGGTGTGGGCATGGGCATGAGTAAGACAGAAGGGTATCTTGTTCTGATGAGTTCCTGTCTTACACTGAGTGGCTAGGAGAGGGTCTGGCCATCTGAGATGCTGAACTAGGAGAAGTGGGTTAAAAAGTGAATGAATCATTCAGCTATTATTTAATACTGGGAGTACTGTGGGTCTTTATTTAGAAATTTGGTCACCAGTAATACATCCTATACTAACCTCAGTAGAGCCCTCAAACACAAAATATAGAAATAACATAAAAGACAATGGAAATGGAATTTAAACAAAGCATAACAGAAAACCCAAAAATATAAAAAGTCAAAACAAAAACAAAGAACACAAACATTATAAAATGTCAATGAGCACTTATGTGTCAACAATCACCTTAAATGTTAATGACCTGAATTCACTAGTCAAAAAACAGAGGGCTGAATAGATTTCAAAAGAAAGCCCAAACTTCTGTGTTTATAATAAAGTCATCTTATAAACTCAAAAAACAAGCATAAACTCACAGGCTGGAAGGCTGTCATAAAAATCAGAAATAACACTACGTAGATATGATAGCATAGACTTCCAACGCAGAAAGGAAATAAGAGAGAGAATGATATTGTACTATGATCAATGGTCTAGTGAAAATAGAAATAACACTCAGAAACATATAAGCACCAAATGATGGAATACTCATACACATAAAACAATAACAAAACTTTAGATACCAAACAATAATGCCAGGATCCTTTAATACCCCACTTTAAAAATAAAAAAAACAGCATATCTATAAGACGAAGCATAAATAAGGAATCAATAGCTTGAATGCAGACCTAAAACAAATAAGTGGAACAGACAGCTATAGAACTGCTGCATATACATTTTTTTTTCCAAGTGCACATGGAATATTATCAAGAACAAATCATATTTTGGTACATAATTGTTAATAAAATCACAAAAATAAAGATTAAATCTGCTAGTTTTCCTGACTCCAGTGTTATAAAATTAGGAATCAACTATATGACAGAAACCAGGAGATACTATCACTTCATAGAGACTAAACAATATGTATGCTGTTTAATAGCAATTGGATAGAAGTGAAAATCCAGGCAGGAAATACTATACAAAAAATATCAATGAAACTATTTTTTTTTAAGAAAATAAAATAGAAACCACTAGCTCAGCTAACTAAAAAAAAATAGAGAAAACATTAATAAACCAATGAATTCATTTTAAATAGCCACAGAGTATAAAAGATCATGAGAGATTATCAGGACCAACTATGTGACAATAAATTTAATAATCTTTAAGAAATGGACAAATTTCTTTACCAATATAACCTACCAAGACTAACCCAGGATGATGAACTGAACAAAACTTATCATAAGCATGGAAATTGAAGTGGTGAATAAAGAATGTTCTGAAAAATAAAGTCCACGACCATAGAAATGGATTTTATGAACCTTTAAAGAACTAGTGCCCATCTTGCTTTTTTTTTTTTTTTTCTATCTTATCATACATTTGGTTCATTGGAAGATGTTTAACTTAAAGGCAGTTTCCAAGAACCTATCCAAAATGTCAAATGAGGAGAGAAAGAATCTCAAGAGGAGTATGACTTTTCAGACACTTACTAGCAAGTAAGACACAATGATGGATAAAAGTAAAGATCACAAAATGGACCGTCAAAAGACATCATGATAAAAGACATCATGATTTACTGTTATTAGGATATGGAATATGATTAAAAGTAAGACTTAAAAAATAGTGCCAAAGGTAGTGATTTTAGAGTGAGGATAAGCAAATTGGTAGCTTGACTAAATTAATCCCCATGACCCAAAAGGGGCTTAATCCATGTATTTCAAATCAAGTTTCATTGAAATACAGTTAAAGTCATTATTTACTTATTGCCTGCTGCTGGCTTCATGCTACAATGACAAGGTTATTTTGCTGCAAGAGAGGTTATGTGACTTGCAAAGTCTAAAGTAGTAAATGTGGGATCCATTACAAGAGTAGTCATTCATTCCTATCCTAGGGAAATGCTCTATAGGAATATATTAGGGTGCTGCACAAGGGAACCATGTCCAGCTTGGGCCTGAGCAGGGAATAAGTTTTCCTATAAACAAGAACAAAATCAGAAACTTTTTCTCTAACCCAGGAACTCTTTCTCTAAGCCCCACAAACCACTCAGTCTTTGTTAGTCAGGAGTGAGTCATTAGAAACTTGTAGAAGTTGTAGCATCAAGGAACACATCCCTGTTAATTGGTAATGCAGAATATGTTAAAGGGGAACAAAGTCTTTCATAAAGACTTGACAGTATGATTGTTTTTCTGCAAACATATAATCACTAAAAACATTCCAGATGATTGTGATCTATGGAAACAGCTGTGACTCAAGAATTGGACAACTCTGAGGATGGCATGGCCTGAGAATATGATCCCGAAGCTCAGTGGAGAAAATGAATGGGACCAATGCAATAAGACTCCCTTCATGAAGGGACAACATTAGATAACATAAAGAACAATTACTCCAGTTCTTTTATTTTTTTCTAAATCTGAGCCCAGAACTTGGGAAGTTTTATCACATCTCTAAGATATGAATTGATGACACTAATTTCATAAGATCTCTAGCTTTTACCAGTTGCATGATTGCTGGAGACCAGCTCCAACTATTGAGGTGTCTGGAGGCAAGACAGGCAGGACCCTAAGGTGGGAAAGTGTCGGCGAGTGGAGATTCCTAAAAAAGGGGGAAAGGGAGAAAAAAGGGGAAAGGAGAGCGAGGAAGACATGGGAGTCAGAGTTGGGTGCAAGTCTTCCTGCTCTGCCTTCAGCAGAGGTTTATTTTATACATTACGAGCAAGCAGTGGGATGACATCAGCACACGAACTGGGCTGAGAGATTACAATCATCTTTTTTTTTTAAGAACAGTTTAGGGTCATATTGTCCTTTAGCTGAGATATAACATTCCAAAATCAATCAAGGTTAAAAACAAGTACATAGGTGCACAAAGTTTATGACTAATATTACTATAGTGGAGATCAACTAAGATAGAAGTCCCTTAAACCTTATCTACTACTTAATGGGTTTTTGTTTTTCTGCCTGAATCATCCTGGGAGATAGAAGAGGAAATTCCTTGCTAATCAAATCTCTGAATAGGAGACATAGGTGAATTTCCTTATCTGAAGACTACCTAGTAGAACCCTGAAAAACTAGCAAGATTCCTTTAAGGTGTAGCAGGTGGAAAACTTAAAAACAGGCAACCTGGATGAATTTCCACATCTAAAGACCAAACAATAGAAAGTTTGAGTAATTCTTTAGAAGCTGAATAGAAGGCTAGGTGAGATAATAGAATGATAAGATTTGGGTTGTCCTCCATCGGCAGTGAGAGAGACTTTGAAAAAAACAGCCCTTTTGCTTTTATCAGTCAGTAGTCAAGTCACTTGACTTCAGGGGAGTTTTTCACCCTGGTGCAGTGCTTGCTTGTCAAGGCAGGCAGGCCTTATGCGGCTGAGGCAGTCCAATTGTAAGCTGAAAGTTGCTCAGAATATTTTGATATTACAATTATACAAAAAAGGGAGGTCATAACATAAACTAGCAGTGGAAAGTCCGATTTTTCAGAGCTTTTCCCCATCTACCCGGAATCTGTCAGACGATAGACGTTGCATAGCTTGTGTCACATGATTATGCTATGAGACAGATGGATAGACAGACAGACAGACAGACAGAAAGACACACATTCTGTGTTTCATGTCAGAAAGTCAGAGGGAGAAGTTGGGAACTGGCAATTAGTGTTCTTTACCTGAGTCAGAAAATTTAAACCTGTGCTTAATATCTGTGACTGCTTTGGCATTTAAATGAGATAATGTATGTCCAATGATGATCAAACAACTGAGATTCAAAGAATGTTAGCACTATTTCTCAGTCACCCCTTCTTCTATCTTCAGGACTCTGACTTATAGACAGCCTCCTAGGGCTGTTGTTTGAAGAAATTTATTTCGGGGGTTCCTTTTGTGGTCCTATGGTGGTAAAGATTCTGCAGCTCAAAGAAGAGAAATGACAAGCAAACTGCATTCCTTGCTGAATATTGACATACAAAGTTAATTTCATTTTGTGGGACTAAACATTCAGGTAGTACTTTTAAATATTTTAGCTTCTTAAATAGACCACTCTGATCTGTGTGCCTCTAGTAAAGTCTGAGAGAAATTTTTTTCTCTCTCTTTTCTTCCTGCTTTCTTCTTTCCTTCCTCCCATCTTTATGTCAAAGACAGAGACTGTACATTTCATTATGAAGTGTCCTCAGCCTATCTTCTGGTTCACCTTTTCCTAACCTTTCCCTAAAAATATGTGGCAAAAATTTCCAATGGTATACCCTGGTTTTTTAGATTAATCATTTAAACAAATTTTCCAAGATTATCATTCCATTATGCTAATGTTTATCATTTTTCCCTTCTAGCTATAACAGTATTTCTGAGGCAAAACTAAAAACTTGAACGAGATGGTATCGCTCTACCTTAACGAAATGCTTGAACATGATCTCCTGGGTCTTCTTGTCAGATTTAAATGTCACTCTACTGTTCATGTCAACGTATTGCTGATTTCTCACGTTCTTCTCTGACTTCTTACACTTTGAGTGCTGTTAATCCCTTTTCTATTTTCTTCAAGTCAGAGGATTTTCCTGTGTAAAAGAGCAGCTCTATTTCTATATTCACCTCAGCATATATCAGTGATGACAAAGGTGAAAGACAAAGGTGAAATGCATGGCAGTGGCTGCTGGTTCTGGACACTAAGTGCATCCAGACTTCTTTCCCTGGACCAGTCAAGGTTATTAGGGCATTTGTTGCCACTTTGTTTCTGCCAATCCTTAGCAGCTTTTGCCTGATCACACATGTTTGGGAATTTAGCAGCACTTGCTCTCAAAAGGTTCAAAACAATGGTCTCTTTCAGAGGTTTCAGACACAGAGGTTTGGTACAGGCTGTTATTGACTAGATCAGTCATAACATATCTCCAAAGCACCTGTGATCCATCACCATAGTCCCTTATGCTCTGTTCTGCCTTGTTTTGATACCTCACCCTTCCTGGATGCCTCAGGACTATATGTTGCCTACACATTTTTTTCCCTTGACTTTTTGTTTGGTTTTCTTATAATCTGCACATAAATGAAACCATTTGAAATTTATCTTTTTTCTTTCTAATTTTAGGTAGCATAATCCCTTCCATCTTCATTCATAATGCTGCAAATGGCATAAGTTTATCTTTTTGACCACTGAATATTATTCCATTTTGTATATATAACACTTTTTTTTCTAAATATTTATTTATTTATGCTTATAGAACTGGGATACAGGCCAGAGGTATGGTGGCTGAGAGGATTCACCAGAGACAGAGTGGAGAGCAGAAAAGGCAGACTGACAAAATACACTGCTGAGGGCAGCAGCTGGCGGGTCAGAAAAGGTCTGCCATGCCATGTGGCAAAGCTCCCTGAAAGTGATCGAATTCATGCTGCAGTGGCTTTGGGGAGCTTCATAATGTGGTGCTTTAACCGTCTTGCCACCAGGGGAGCCCTAGCACAGCTTTTTTTACCATCTTCTGTTGGGGGACATTTGAGTTGTTACCATATCTTAGATATTATAAATAGTGTTTCAATAAACAAGGACTACAGTTTTTCTTTCAAAGTAGTGTTTTTTGTGTTCTTGGAGTAGATTCTTCAGAGCTGAATTGCTGGATCACATGGTAGATTCGGTTTTAATGTTTTGAGGAGCCTCTACACAGCTTTCCATAGTCCGGGGACCAGTTTACATTCCCACCTGTTGATGCAGAACAACAACAAAAGCAGTTGCCTTGTTGGCTTTTGTTTGTTTCTCTTGCCTGATCCCATTGAGAGCTGATGAAAGCTTCCAAGGATCTTTAATCAGCTCCAAAAGGCTATGAACTTCTTTATTTCTGTCATGGGACAAAGACGGGGCCACTGTAAAGTGTAAGAGTGTTCCTTTTTGTCCATATTCTTGTGAGCATTTATTGCTTGCAGTTTTGGCTTGTTTTTTAAAATATGGGTCATTCTCAATGGTGGGGGTGATATCTCATCAGGGTTTTGATTCATATTTAACTGATGATAAGTGATAAGTGATGCTGATCATTTTTTCATATGCCCCTTGGCCATTTACATTTTTTTTGAGCAGTGTCTTTTTAGTTCTTTCTGCCCATTTTTGGACCGGGGTGTTTGCTTCATTTTTTTTTTTTTTTGAGTTTTATAAGCACTTTGTTATTCCTTTATTTTAAAGACTGTAAAGTAAGAAACCCATTCATCTATTACGCCTGAGGTCAGTAAGAGCTCAAATTCTGAATTGCCTGTGTTACCTTCGCTATATCTTAATTTACTCATCTATGAAATAGGAATAGTAAAAGAACCTACATTGGGTTATCTGAAGATTAAGTAGAAACAGTGATACACAACACTGAGCTGAGTGCCTGCCAGGGAAAAGCTCTTGATGTTTATTGCTTTACTCTCTCTTACCTTTGCTATTAGCTAGGGTAGTCTTACCTAAAGCTTATGGACAGAGAAGCTTAAGTGACCTTGTTAAGATCACACAGCTGTGGGCCCTTCTTGGTGGTCCTATGGATTAAAGCAGGGCACTCTGAAGCTATCTGAAGCCATTGCAGCTTGAGTTCCATCCCCGGCCAGGGAAAGTGACCCATGTGAAGTGACAGAACCTCTCCTCACCTGCCCACTGCTCTCTTAAGCAGTGTATTTTAGTAGACCTGCCCATTCTGCTCCCCATTCTGTCTCTGGCGAATCCTCTCATCCCCTGCACCTCTGGCCTGTATCCCAGTTCTTGTATGTATAAATAAATAAATGTTAAAAAAAAATACAGAACAGGCAGAGGGAAAGTCAGAGCTAGATTCAGGGTTTCTTGGTGTCTATGTCCATCTGACCTTTTTGTGAGCTAGTCACTCACACCTGAAAAGCATGTCATATCAATTATTAAAGCACGTGTAAATATACACCAAATACTATATAGAACATATAAATGGCATATATAAAGGATATACAACTTTATAGATACATGGAATTTATACACATTTTATACAGTAATACTGAATATCTTAGATGTTGCAATCAGATCAGACACCATTGCCTTCATTTCTTGTTCCATATTGATTTTTTTCATGGCAAATACTTATGATTATAGCATTTACCAGCTATACTAAGACAAGACAGCATTAAAAGTGCATAGAAAAAATGCAGCAATTAAGAAGTTTGAAATAAAGCAATTTGGAGTTGGCCACTGGCTCAGTGTTCAACAGTGTCAAGCGTCACAGTATTTTTCTTCAAATTTAAAATAACCTGAAGGACCCTGAGATCACTGTATTGCTTAGGGGTGCCTCAGCACAAGTTTGAGAATCATGGATGTAAACCACTCTGTCTTCTTATCCTTACATACCAATCTAGGGAGGCTACCACCTAGGTAGTATTTGTGAGAAGAAAATATTGAAAATGTCAAACACAAACTCAGTGAGCCTCAACCTTTGTCTGTCTAAGAATCACAACTCTTCTCTTGTAATTATGAATTACTGGTTTCCTAGTCACAGAAATTGAGTCATCAGGGCTGGGAGTGCCCTAGAAATCTGTATTTTTATTCTCAATAGGAGACTGATATGAAGGTGCTCTGAAGACTATGCTTGGAGAATAACTGCTTGAGACATAACACTTATTTATCTGGATGCATTATAATGCTAGCAATTTAGAAAAGTGAGTTAATATCTGACATTTTCTTCTTAATGGGTAGCAAAGAAAGCACGACCTGACTCCAGGGGTTTGCTAAGTAAGTCTCTTTCATCCAATTCCCTGGGTAATCAATCTATAGATCTCACCCACTCCTACCCAGACCAGCTGATAGCACCTTGTTAAAACAACTAACCTATAGGGAATTTGATCCATGAATAAAAGAAAGGCCTTGAAAGGCAAAAAGATAGTATGAGTATATGAATACTCTACTATTCAATCTTAAAGGCTGAGCTGCATAAAGTAAAATTATTGTTATTATATTCTCCACAGATTACAAGGTAGCAGCAGCTCATATTGTAAAGGCCAGATTGCACCTTTGTGTTGTCTTACGCGCTAAGCACAAGGGAAGTAGACTTTGACTTTTGAAGAATATTTGCCTACAGCATAATAACAATAATGGAAATAATATCAGATCATATAAAGTTGAGGCTTTTATTCTCACACAGAACTGAAAAATGATGAGAGAAGCACTCTGGGAATTTTCCCTTTAGATTAAATATTTGAATCATGACTGCCTGAGACAATCACACTCAGCCCGAAAATTACTTTGCTATCTCAAGCATGCTGAGAATAAAAGATACTTTCAGTATCACAATTAAGACATGAAAATCTTATTTTCCATGGGGTTTGTATAGTTAAGGAAAAAGAAAAAAAAAAATACTTGAATGGCACATAATGTTTTAGCTAAATTTAACTAGCCCCATCTTGGTTCTGTGACACAGGAATAAAGTAGTTCATAGCCTTTTGGAGCTGATTAAAGATTCTTGGAAGCTCTTATCAGCTCTCAGCGGGATCAGACAAGAGAAACAAATAAAAGCCAACAAGTCAGTTCAAGGGGGCAACTATAGGCTTTCTAGGACCTTCTATATTACTTCTTAACTGACCTGGTTCTTAATTATACTGTCATCATTATAGAGGCAAAGGAAGGCAGGCAAAACAATTATTTTATGGGTTTATCCACTTAAATTTCCAGGATAAGGTGTCATTTCTTTTTGGAGGTCACTCAGTTTTAGGAGAATTGCTGAAATGGGTGGATATATTCCATTTATTCATAGCTTAGTTAGTTAGAAATCTGACTGGTCTTAGGAGAAGGTGGTAATAATTTGATGGTGGAATTTCCTTAGCAAAATGCCCTTCCCAAAATGTGTCCTCACTCATCAATCAACTCTCATTGTTATTGGTTCCCAACCTACCCTGGTACCAAAGATAACCTAATCAAGGCCATACATTCATTCAATGTGTCTTGTTTGCCTCCTTTTAAACTCTAGTCAAATCTAATAGTGAACATTTCTTGATATATGATCTCTAATCTCTCATCTTTGGAATTTTATTACTGTGACTTCTACCCTGTAGACCACCTCACTCTTTCCTAACAATTATATGTCAACATCTCACACATTCCTAATTCTAACACATGAAGGAATATCTATCTGACTCTCATCCTCACTGGGGACATCTCTGTTTTCCTGATCAGGACTTAGAACCCTATGTGCCATCCACTTGCATATGATACTATGAAAATGTGGATATAGGGCATATTTGTGCCTTCCCAATAAACTGTAACTTTTGAAAGTTTACTTTATATGTACATCCTTCCCAACTTATAATAGGGAATATGGCACACTGTAATTAATGAAAAAGTGATTTTGAGAAAAGAATTGCTCTGTAGCGCCTCAAGAAATTCTTCAAAGACTAATTTAATTATAGTGTAAATTATTGAACTTATTTCTGTGCAAGGAAATATTCATGGGAAGAGAATAGAAAGAGGAAACCCAGCATATGAGGTTATTCTCAGCTTTATGGTTTTGAGTTCAGTTGCTGTGAAAGTAAACTGAATATTGGTAAACTTTGCTTTGTTTAATAATTTTGCTTAAAACCTGACAAGGAAGGGATTATTTTTCTCTATTCAAGTCTACATACATCTACAAGAAAAAAATGAGAAAGGATAGAGAGATAGCATATTGACCACATTCCCCAACGTACTCAGAAGAGTTAGTCACCTGGAGTTCACATGAAGTGGACTCTGTAGGAGAAAAAGTAAATATTCTCTCTTAGTCCCCTGAAAGTTTGGCTATTTAAGTTGAGAGGACATTTTATTTCTTACATCACAAGGAACATGTAACAAACGGTATGCCGATATAGCTCATAATTCTGTACTATCTTCTAAATATGTAATTTGCATATTCATCAAAACCACAGTGAGTTATTTTCCAGATTTCAAGCACAATATTTCCATACTGGTTTTCAAAAATTACTTAAGGGTGATAGATATTTTAGAAGATGAATAAGAACAAATTCAGGAGATGAAAAGATAAGTGTAAGAAAGTAAAAGGGATAAGCAACTTCTCAGTGGAACAAACAGTAATATTTCTATCAGGAGAGGTTTGTTGAAGCTGGTTGCAATCAATGTTTTGTAAGCTGGACTGTTATGCCATTGGTAAATAGAAAGTAGCCACGGTGGGAATATTTACACCATGAAACTGGCAGACACTACAAATAAAAAGCTTGTGTTTTGGAGGGAGAGCTGGTTTACCAACACACCGCTGACTAGAGGTAAGGATAGCCATTGTCAGCAAACAGGAAAAAACAGACAAACAACAAAAAAAACATATATATATATATATATATATATATAGGAGACTGAGATATTCTTCTTGATGTTTTGTCTTTAAAAATCTTCATTAGGGGCCCTCCCCGGTGGCGCAGCGGGTTAAAGCACTGCACTGAGAAGCTAAAGCCACTTCAGCATGAGTTCGATTCCCGCCTGCCCTGGAGGTGACCACATGGCGTGGCAGACCTCTCCTGGTCCGCCCGCTGCTCCCCTCAGCAGTGTACTTCCATGATCTGCCTGTTCTGCTCCCCACTCTGTCTCTGGTGAAGCCTCTCACCGTCCCTGAACCTCTGGCCTGTACCCCAGTTCTGTATGAACAAATAAATAAATCTTAAAAAAAAAAAAAAAAAACTTCATTAGGTCCTCACTGGTGGCACAGCGGGTTAAAGTACAGCACTAAAAGCTAAAGCCACTTCCACATGAGTTTCATCCCCACCTGCCCTGGAGGTAATCCATATGGCACAGCAGACCTCTCCTGACCCACCCACTGCTCCCCTCAGCAATGTACTTCATCAGTCAGCCTGTTCGGCTTCTCGCTCTGTCTCTGGTGAAGCCCCTCACCGCCCCTGCACCTTTGGCCTGTACCCCAGTTCTATATGCACAAATAAATAAATCTTAAAAAAAAAAAACTACATTAACAGCAAAATGAATGACTATAATTAAAAAACCTTGACAATGTTTAAGTTCTACATATTGCAGAAGTATGGCTCTATTTAGAACATGATATTATAAGTCAGATTAAAGGTCAGAATCTTAAAAAATAATTTTTAATACATAAAACTACTTTGTTCTCTTATACTATACATATTATCTTCAAGAATGCACGAACCTTCAACTTACTTTATCTGTCAAATTTGTTTAGCCATGAAAATCCACAGAGTCGTATTTGTCTTTAAATGGTAAGCCCTTGTTTCTAATAATATGATTCGGTATCTTTTCCTAAGTTTTCTATGATAGGAGTGTTGTAACATCGTATTCTAGTGCATTACAAGATAATACCCATATATACACTGTAGACAAGCTCTTTTAATTCTGAGTTCACTCAAATCCAATCACATTTCCTTGACAATAAGGAGAAACGAAAGAATTTTTCCAGTGTATTCAATCATTTCTTTGGATTCGTTAAAATTCTTCTCAAGTGTTCATATTCATTTTCATACCCATCATTCTGATGTTTTTCTTGGCCAGGAGGAATGGGATGTGTCATATAGTTTGTTACTATCTGCTATATGTCCTCACAAGGGATTCTATAATTCTCATCTCATCCTGCCCCTGACTATGGAAAGAATCGTAAGACTGTTTTAAGCACCAGAAAAAGTAAAACGATAAACAGTAGAATGCAAGTTTAGACAAGCCTCGCAAAGATCAATCTCTGGCATCTCCCTAACCCATCTGTAAACAATAAATTAACATTTTAAGGCAATGAGTTTTGACAGATTTTGTTATGCAGTAGTATGTAGCAGGCTCACTAAAAACAGTGATTAGACATCAGTTAGAAATAGCAATTATTTGAATTGCTCATTGTGACCATTTATTTAAATCAATCTTATAATGGTTTTGAAATGAAGAAGCAAAGTTTTGAATCTTGGCTTAATTATTTACACTCCATCTAGCCTCAGCATTGTTATTTTAAAATGTTTATTTCACAAATTCCTGAAGATGAACTGAGACTCTTTACAATGAAATGGTTCATTATTGACTATGACAGTGCCCTAAGGTTGTTTTGTTTTGGTGTGGGGTGTGGTGTGTTGTGGTAACAACACCTGAAGAGGTAGATGTTATACTTCTAAAACACAAACAGTGGTGTGAACCAATGTTAGTTCAAAAATAAAATCCATTAGAAAGGGCTTGACATGGAATCTGGAACATAATAAACACTTAAAATTGATAGCTTTAAGTATTATTTTGATTAAATAGCATTTTACTGAACATTTATTATTGACAAAAGCATTAATAGTAACTGAAATTTGGAAGAGATACAACAAAACATATTTTTTGGTTTAGAATTAAAAATCACTAATAAAACAAAACCACCTGCAAGGCAACATATTCAATATTGACTATAGAACACAGCCAAAGGCAATTACTTTGGAATTAAACACAAGCTTGGAAGAATTCATTTTTTTGAACACTGATAAACACTGGCTGTATCAAAAATTCTCTGTGTAATTTGATGGATGAGTTCCATTACATAAGTAAAAATTAAGGCATGACCTTATCCCAGTGTTGTTAACAACAGGCAGTAAGGATACATAACAGGTAGTCCAGAGCTCACTGGGAGGGAAGTTTTCAAAATAAGCTTGTACAGCAAAAACAAATACCCACATCATTAAATGAAATCCCAGGCAAAAGAACATTAAGCTCTGTACTTGAACACAAGCTAAACTAATTTGACAGAAACCCACTAAGTGATTGGAAAGATCAGCCATGTGATTTTTAGTGAAATAATGAAATTGGTTGAATATTCAATGTTTCAGACATGCCTTAGTGCTCTTTTGTTCTGATAGGAGAGAGAATATCAATGTAAAGGACTGAAAGTTTAGGTAGAGTACCTGTAAAGGACTGAAAGTTTAGGTAGAGTACCTATCTTCACACAGCAATGATTCCTCTTTTAAGCCACAAGGTGTCCTGTCCTTGTCTCTTCTGGACTACTGTTTCAAGATTCCTTTTAAAGGGCAATACCTCAATTAGTCTACGTTATCAAACACCAGAAGGCACAGAATTACCTGGAAAGCTTACTGACAATGCATAACATGCCCAGCCAGCACCACAAGCATTTGTATTCAGTGATGACTAGGACTTCCCTTTCTTTCCAATGGTAGTGGTCAAGCATATAATTTGAGGACGGCACTCTGAGGAATACCAAAGCAAACTCATTAGGAGGTCACCAAGCATTGGTATTTGAGCCAAAGATGTGTTTCCTTTAGCTCACAAACTCACATATATATATATTTGGTGGTTGCCAAAAAAAGCAGGAGATTTTACATAGATTTCTGGATTGTCTTAAAAAATAAGAAATGGTAATTACTGAGTCATATTTCTGCATGACAAAAATGCACTATGAGTAGCACTGGAGTGTAGGTAGGGCAGGATGTCAAAGTTAATGCTTTCAGGCTGCCAACTCAGATCCAATGTTGTTGCTATAATGATAGCCAACATTTAAAAAGTCAATAAAATGAGCTGGACCTTCTGCCAGATGCTTTGAATATATTGTTTTTTATCTTCACAACTATGCTCAAAAGTTGTGTTTTATTATAAGATTAGAAAGTTAAATATCAGAGAAGTTAAATATTTTATTTAAGGTCACACAGCTGAGAAAAGGATCTGGTCAGGCACCAGATCCATCTGATTTCAAGTCTACTTCTTAATGACCATTGCTTCTCCAATTCATTAAAGTTTATTAAAGAGGAAGGGAAGTCTAGGACAAGTATTTAAGTTAGTGGGATTCAGGAAGTGCAAAAATTCACAAATCAAAACTAGCCAACATAACTAAGAATTATTTTTTCATAATTAAAACTTCTATGATGCAAGCAATATATCCTGTGACTTTTTTTTTTTTCCTTTTTAAGGGAGGACATTTTTGCTTGAGCAATTTAAGGCATCTGGGTATTCATTCTAGCTATTAATACCATCCATCATTTATCCTGTGAGTTTAGAATCAATGTAAATTCTTACAATGAGTGAACTTACTGACTTGCTAAACCTGTATTATATGTCTTCTAATGCAATTTGTACTTGCACATATGTATAAAGTCATATATCTTAAATTTTATAGCATATCCTTGAATAAAAAAAAAAATGATCCCTTTGTGACCATAAGCTACTGGAATGGCTATCTAAGTTCCATGTTTAAAACTAAAAAGGGCACACAATTCTTTACGAGCTCATGTGTAGTAACCACAGTATGGAAAAGTTTGTTCTCTGTATAACGAACACACTCATTGCTTGCTATTTATTATAGTCAGAAATGGGCCATGGAGTCTTGGAAAAATTCACAAATTGGAAACCAAAATAACTGAACTCTCGACTTGATAATCCTATTCTGTAAAGCAGTATGATCACCATTTAATGCCACTGCAGTTCTATTTGTTAAAAAAAGGGTTTGAAATAACTTCTATAATTCTTTTCAGCTCCAGAACTTTAGCAGTCTATAATTATTAGCTTATTCTATGAGGAGAAAGAAAAATTATTCCAAAGCCTCTTGTAAATAAAAGGCATATCATTAAAGCGTTAAGGGAGACATATTTCTTGTAAAACTTGTGAATAATTACCACGTTCACATGACAAAAGCCCAAGCTGTAGCTTCTTTTGATCAACTTCCCAGGCTATCTGAATACATTTTGTGATAGGAAAGAATTGTGCGTCCTCCTTGTCCCCCCCAACAAAAGCAGCAAAGAAAGATGGAAAAAGAATCTATTGACATCCTTTGACTTGAATCCAGCTACAACTGCAAATATATAGCACCAGTTACTTGTCTATATGTATCTTATATATATTTATACTTGAATATTTTATATATAATATATATAATCACATATATAATTATAATACATTACACATAATTATGTAATATAACATAAATATAATTATATATATTATATATACATACATTGCCTAAACCAGCTGTGTTAGGGCTCTGTCACTTTTGACTTAAAAAACAAAACTAGTGCAAAATTTAACACAGACAGGTACATTAATGTGTGTATGTAATAATAAATTCATCCAATGTGAGAATCCTGTTATTTCTCCCTCTCACTACACAAAGTATCACCATAAATGAAAGTTCAGAGGTTGCTCACACGATATCAATGGTATTAATTCTGCTGTTTCCAGTAAACAGAGGTAAAACTCCTCCTAGATACTGCAATTTGTGCTGTAGATGCGTATCTGGAACTTGCAGTAGTCAATGTAAACTTGAGGTCATTAAAAACACAAGAATTAATAGCTTAGTTCTGTTTGAGTAAATCAAAAAGGCTCTGGTAATCTAGATCCATGGCCTCTGAAGCTTAAGTCCAGTCCCCTGAGATACTCTTAACCATCAGGCCTGTACAGACTCGATTTGATTGGCTATATTGGCTCAGATTATCCATGGAAACTAAGGCAGCAACTATAGTATTTTCATGAATAAAAGTAACCAGGCATACAGATTGTGTTGTACTCATCCAAGGGAACTTGAACATCAGGACTAATGGAATAGATAGCATTACAGTACTCAGCAACATCATAATACATACATTTTCCATTCTGCAAATGGCTTGAACACATCTTGCAAATTATTTCCTGGATGGTAATATTTCATAACAGTGTTACTTCTTTTTGGGTTTATCACGGTTTCTTCTAGTTCCCACACCATTGTTTCTACCATTAAACATTGATTTCAAGTTCAATTTTATTTGAACTTATTTATTTATATTCTCTTAAATCTATAAGTGTATATGCACATTTATTCCATATAAAAGCTTATTTTCAGACATAAATGGAAGAAATAAAGGGTATACAGAAGTCAGTGTTATCTGTGAGTTGAGCCACAAGCAGAGTGAATTCCAAGGTAAACTACACAATAAAAAATGGGTAAGGTAGGCATGCCTCATGTTAGCTTGCTGGTTTATGCAAGTCCCTGTAAAATATCCCGAACAATTTCTGATAATCCACTGAAGTTGACTGTGCACAGAACAAGCACACAGGTTTGTTAACACCTCTCAAAAAACAGCAAAAATGCTTAGATTGGCTTCTCAGCCCAGCAGACACTTTCCTGAGCAATTTCAGCTCAAGGGGCTCCAAAGCTGTGTAATAACTACTTTCCCCAAACACAAATCTGAAACTAAATAGGATCATCAAGAAGAAGAGACTGTCCTTCTGAAACTGGGACGGCAATTGCCGTGTTCAATAAAAATAGCATCTTACCCAACATCAAAAGCAATTTTATGAAATTGGTAATTTCAACACTCCACACAGCCTAGGCCAGACGCTGGGGAATGTATTTGTGAGAACAGCAGAAAATCCCAGTTGATCACCAACCAGCTGATTCATGAAAACCAGGCATGTAGAAAATATAAAAGTTGAGGCTAGCTTTCCATTTGAGTCAGGTGAGAAAAATGAGATTCTGAGCAGCAGTAAAGAATAACATCTTTTTATACCAACAGATCCATAGGTAAATAACCTATGCTTACCAAAATGAGCAATAAAAATACCCTTGAAGACATACAATTCAAAAAAGCTACTGTCCTTTAATCAATGAGTTATCTCAACATCCAGAACCTTCTATTTAAATCTTTCCTCAAGTTACAAAAATCTACTGCAATAATTCTCCTGAATGAGGGCCATATCTAGTTTGTAGATAACCTTGCTCAGTTTTTTTTTTTTCCCCTAATGGATACTGACACTAGGGCAGACAATACTTCTCTTAAATGAATACAGTTCACTTAAAAAGACTTCTTCAGTGAAATATCATTAATAACTATAGTTTACCATTATGTCATATATAACTATATTAGTCCTTTCATTATAAAAGGATAGAGGTTTTCATGAATTTAGGTAATCACAAACAAATGATAGTGAACTGTAAAGGAACAATAATAACGACTCGAATGAATATCTTTGTTGAGTAGTTTGTTTTTTTTTTTTTAAAGATTTTATTTTATTTGTGCATACAGAACTGGGATACAGGCCAGAGATGTGGAGGGTGAGAGAATTCAGCAGAGACAGAGTGGGGTGCAGAACAGGCAGATCAACGAAATACACTGCTGAGGGGAGCAGCGGGCGGGTCAGGAGAGGTCTGCCACGCCATGTGGTCACCTCCGGGGCAGGCGGGAATCGAACTCATGAGGAAGCGGCTTTAGATTCTCAGCGCTGTGCTTTAACCCGCTGCGCCACCAGGGAGGGCCAGTTGAGTAGTTATTTTATGCCTGGCATTGACAATGCTCTACCTGTATTAACACATTTAATCTCAACAAGTTTATGAAGTTTGTATTGATAGAAATATTTCACTGGTAAGAGAATTTAAGCTGAGTGATGATTAAGTGTTTTGACCACAGTTTCTTGCTGTTAATAAGTGATGAAACCAGTTCTCAAATTCTAACATCAGAATCAACACTTAGCTCATACTGCTACTTCTCAGTTAAGTTCCCATCCTAGTTTCAAGGTTTTGTAAAACTGATTTCTTGCTAAAGCTCTCAAAATGGTAGCCTAAAATTCTTGCAATAATCTCCTTGTTAATATATACACACTTTTAAGAGACAGAGAATAGTTCTGACAAGTCTGTTATTCTAGAAGTTGGAACCCTATTTTTGGAGTATAAGGTTTTGAGACTGTCGGACCACTTCTCTCAATTTCTTCATCCTTTAAAAGGACATGGTAATGTCCATTCCTAGAGTTGTGAGGAATCAAATAGGTATGTTCTGAAATCTCTCTGGCATGGTGTATATATATATATTTTTTTAGACCCTGCAATTTTTAACTTTTGTTCCTCTTGCCATGATCACTCTTTTAAACCATGAGGGAAAGTTTATATCTTTTTTAAATAAACATCAGCTTCTAATATTGGTCTGTCAATGCATCTGCATGCAGCTATTGTGAATGTGTGACAGATGATAATGCTGTAAATCCAGTAACTTCACTGTACTTTTTTCTATCTAGTCTATCAAAATCCCTCCCTCCCCTTTACCAGACTTAAGTTTTACATGTAATTGTTGATGACACAAAGCAAAGGTTGTAGCAGTCAAAGCTTATTTAAAACAACAGCACATACCTTTAAGTTCAAATGTGATACAAGGGACACTTCTTAAATTGGTTTTATTCAGCAACATATGCAACACATTAGCAAACAGGAAACCCACTAATCTATTTTAGCCTGAAAATTTCAATCCCTTGGTGCCAAGAAACCAGAAAACAAGTAGCTTCAGGAAAACAGCATTTAGGATTTAGAAGCACAGTAAATTCCACTAACCCTTTTAGTTATATTTTCTTTGAAACTGTGGGGGTTTTCTTTGGATTTGTAGATATTTAATTTGTTCTAGTCTATTTCCAATGACTTCCTTCAACAGCAAAGACCAAAAGGTCATTATATCTATTGTCCCACAACTTGCCCTTTATATAGCAGTTTCCCTATCATGGAAGGGTGACTGGAATGCGGTTTCTGCTTTATCACTAGCAAGGTATGTGTCAAAACCTAGCATATTTTATGGGGGTGGAGAGAGGAATAGGATCTAAACTGGGCTGGGAAGCATATACGGGACTATGGTGATGGCACACGGGTGAACTGGTGGGGGAAAGTCCACAGGGATTACAACTGAGATGATAAAATGCACAGAATGAAGAATGATGTAAAAAATA
>NW_004567105.1:47036226-47092709 GCF_000260355.1 Condylura cristata
AGCCCAATAAATTTAAGGACTGAATAAAGTCATGAATAATTCAACACACGTCTATTATCACACATACAATACAATCATAAATGCCAAAATCATAACTGAGTTATCTTAAAAGTCACTGTTTGTAGATCCTAGAAGAGAATTCATTAGGATACCCAGCTTACCATTTGGAAACTAATAGGTCCACAGCTAGTGACAGTGATTTTAATAACTATTATCAGACTAATAGATATAAATACATACTGAACACTCATTTAGTATCATACATTATTCTAAAATATTCATATATCTCATATAAGTGAAGAGTCAAAACAATTTTAAGGAACAGATGCTAATATTATCTTCAGTTTAGAGATGTGGCAGAGACTCAGTGAAGTCACATAGCTCTTACCCACACCTTTAACCAGAGTACTTTCTAGGGAATGTAAATGTTTAATTCAACCTCCATCCTCAATTGATAACAATGACGTCTATTACCACTGAGTGATGTTTTGAGGTCACACAGATGGTAAGGGTCAAATAGGAATTCAAACCTATAACTTCTATGACCAGTCCTCTATCTTCTGTGGAAGTGGTTCCCAAACATTTCTATTTTATGAGCAATTGTGATATGTAGAGAGACTAAGAGCGAGAAAGACGGAGGAGGAAGAGGGGAAGGGAAAGGAGGGAAAAAGTCCCGTGACTGGTCTACTGGTATCAGTTTGGGGCACATCTGGCTCTAACATTAAGACCACAAAGTTCTCTTGCTGAATATAAGCATTTTTGCAGAAAATTAACTAGCAACAGATAAAGCTACACTGTGATCATGAAGACTTGGAAAAAGAACCACTCTCCAACTATTATCTGGGCACAGACAAGAACATGACCCAAACCACAAAAATGACTAAATGTTCTCTCTAACTAATATGAGTGACTGTTATTCTTTACTAATTCCTACTGTAGCCCCGCTTTCTTCCTCCTCCTCACTTATAAAAATGACCAAGAGGTGTACAAAATGATGTAAAAATAAACTGTTATAGTATTTAAATAAAAATGACCAAGATACCCAATTGTAGAATTACTACACTTTCTGGTAGCACCAATTTAGAGAAAAGTCTTGATAGCTTCCTCAAATACCCAAGAAGCCAAACCCAGTGACAAGTGCCTCCTCATGGTGTTTCCCCATATCCCTATACTTCCCCAAGGTATGCTGTCTCCTTTCCTTCAACAAGACACAAAGTCAAACTTTTGCTTGGTTACAAATCCCAATATTCTTATTGTATTCCTTGCACTCTTTTGATGTAATGTTTTCAATTGTCATTTTATTTGGCTAAGATAATTTTAAAAACAGGCTGCCCACTAAAACTAGAATTTCTAAGTGTATTAATTAGCCAAACATAAGGAAAGACTTTCTCCCCCTTTGTCCCCACAAAGTTAGAGGTGATATTATTAATTTATCAAGAGTCCACATTGATCTCATGGCAAAACCTTTGCCATGCACCAGCACTTCCAGGAGGAGATCTGGGTTTTGGGAAGCCTAAAAATTGTACAATTTGGGGGGAAGGAGAAACTCTGTAAGAAAAATAAAAAAATAGGCAGGAGAATTGATGTTTACTGAGAATGAAAAATGAAATTCAGTAAGCCATTGAGCCCTAGAAATAGTTGCCTTTTCCTCTGATATCTGTTTGGATACTCTGTGAGAAATGTCAAGATAGAAATTCTACCTAATTGCAATCTGGCTTTCCATCCTTCCCAGGAACACATCTAAGGGTCTGAGCATATAAAAGGTTCCACTCCTAAAATTTCAATTGTTTCATAGAATTAATCAAATGCAGATCATTGGTAAACACTGCCTTGTGTCATGCTTCTGAGAATTAGTTTTCAAGACAGGAATTCAACAGATCTCACAGGTAAAGGGAATAAACAGATATTTCCATCATTTGTTTCACCTTTATTATCTGATCCTTCCCCCTCCCTTGCAGCTTAAGACAACTATAGGCATTTCAGCCCGTTCCCTGGTACACAAACAAGGGCAGTCAATTCAATCAATTTTGCTAGAAGGTTGTCAGTCACTGACCTGTAGTTAACGCCAAATGTTCCTGCTTTGGTTTTTGTCAATCGCAACGTTCTGTTTTGTAGGGTTTGGCTTCTAATTCCCCTCTGTGTGTCTTTGCGTTTGTGTTAGCACTTTGTTTCTGACTTCACCTTGTCCCAGAATTCTGGCCCCTTGAATCTATTCATGTTAGTGAATTTAACACAGCTGGGTTGGTCTGCAGGTGGCGGCAAATGTATTATCCAGGTGGCTGCATAAATTCTGATTCATTTCATCTGGAAGAGACAGTGTCTCTCCCTGGGATACATGTAGTCAACTGGAGCCAGGGCAGTCAGCCCAAGTCACCTGAAGCCAATGTTTAACAGGAGATGATGCTGGACAAAACTACATGAGAGTTTTATGTTAAGATTTATTTTTCAGAACATATTTTAATATAAACAATGGCCCCATCCCCTAGAAACCATGATTATGTTTACACATCCCAAGTGGTCCTGATTTTCCTGGAGGCAGTGAATTGGTGTGGTGTAACAGAGAGACTTCCAGAGCCAATTACTTAGTTCTTGTTCAGCTTTTGACCTTCCAAATCTGGGGTTCCTAATAAATTGCACTGGCATTTTGGGATTGTGGAATTAACTGACATAGTAACTTTCCAAATTTTTAAGTGACTTTTGTATCTCTATAAAGGTAAAACTGGTTGCAAGGTGAACAGGAAGATAAGGGCACCAATTATGCAATTCTTACTAAGCATGAATTTTACTTAAAGCTTAACTTTAAATACTAAAATCAGTAAGCATGTTAAAATACAATTTCTGTTTTAAAATAATAATTAACTGGATTTTGAAACACAATTTTAATATTTTCCATAAAGTATCTAAAATAGACCTCAGAAAATTTGTATTTGTATAGCAATGTTGGCTGATAGGCTCAATTAGAAAAGTGGCCTTCTCCAGATTAGGCAAAATTTGTTAAAACAACAACAAAAAATAACCTTTGTATTCATGGAGTACTCTGAGTTTCTGGAACAATCTTAATGTATACATGATTGTAAAAACTCATCTCTGGGCCCTCCCTGGTGGTGCAGCAGGTTAAAGCACTGCACTAAGAAGCTTAAGCCACTACTGCATGAGTTCGATTCCCGCCTGCCCCGGAGGAGATCCACATGGTGCGGCAGACCTCTCCTGACCTGCCCGCTGCTCCCCTCAGCAGTGTACTTCGTCAGTCTGCCTGTTCTGCTCCCACTCTGTTCCTGGTGAATCCTCTTACCTTCCGCATCTCTGGCCTGTACCCCAGTTCTGTATAAATAAATAAATCTTTAAAAAAAAACAACAAAAAAAATCATCTCTGGTTTCTTCATTCCCAATACCTCCTGACCTCCTGTTAGTGCACCCTGCAGACACAGGAGCCAGGGTGCCTCAGGCGGCCTCTTCACACAGAACAGAACAAGGAAGGCAGATGAGTGGATGAGGGCATACGGCTTTAGGACGCTTAGTGGAAAAGAAACAAGGGCTCAGGTTGTGACTACGTACTAAAGCTTCCTCAACCTGGCTTTATCTTTAATAAAGCTAAACTACTTTAATTTCATTTGTATAATATATTCTCTCAGCTTGTCAATTAACTTTGAATTTATGTTAGAAGAGAAAGCATTTGATTGATTATGACCTTCCTTGCCCAACCCAACAGCAAAACAAACTTATGATTAAATTATAAGTACTGAAGGATTTGTTATTTTTTAAAATGCATATAGCTATATATATGTAATATATATACATTTGTACATATGTAATATTCCAATTGGACATGAAGTATTCAGGTACAAACATAATTTTAGAAGAAATACCATTTTAGTAATATTCTATTTGCTTGCTTTATTCTTACATTACCATGAAAATACCAATTATTTTTATGATAATGAAGACTTTAAATAGCTCAGTAGGATAAATTAGATCCAAACCACAGCTTAGCTAGTTGCTAGTTCCTTCCTTCTTTGGAATGCTACACTAGAATGAAGTATTTAATCTGTCTAATATGGAAACATTTCTTTTGAACTCTAAGAAAAATGAAAAAGGTAGTTCTCACTCTACTGCAAGAATGGTGAATTAATTTAGAGATAGAGATGTGATAAAATAATTTGGACTCTGAGGGACAAAGCTCAGATGGTATTTAGGAAAAAAATTCTTCATGAAAACACAGGTAGACATGAGTAGCACATGTCTAGGTAATAAAATTGATCAAAACTTGACTATTTCATAAACCACACACCCTTCCTACTGCTTTTGAGAGAACTTCCAGGTCAGGATTTCTCAACCTTACCATTTTGATCCAGATAATTATTTGTTTTATAACACAGGGAGCTTCACAGCATGCCTGGCCTCTATCCCATCACAGCCCCCAGTACGTTATGACAATCACATCTCCAGAAGTCCTCTGAATTGGAGTAAGTGGAACAAAGTTATCCCCCATTAAGAACTACTGCTGTTGGCCCTCGCTGGTGGTGCCGCGGATTAAAGCACAGCACTGAGATTCTAAAGCCGCTTCCACATGAGTACGATTCCCACCTGCCCCGGAGGTGACCACATGGTGTGCAGACCTCTCCTGACCCGCCCACTGCTCCCCTCAGCAGTGTACTTCATAGATCTGCCTGTTCTGTTCCCGGCTCTGTCTCTGGTGAAGCCTCTCACCACCCCTGAGTCTCTGGTCTGTACCCCAGTTCTGTATGCACAAATAAATAAATCTTTTTTTTTTTTAAAGGCTGTGCTGATTTTTTTTTTTTTTAATTTATTTATTTGTGCATACAGAACTGAGGTAGAGGCCAGAGGCTCAGGGGCGGCGAGAGGCCCCACCAGAGACAGAGTGGGGAGCAGAACAGGCAGATCGAGGAAGTACACTGCTGAGGGGAGCAGCGAGCGGGCCAGGAGAGGTCTGCCACACCATGTGGTCACCTCCGGGGCAGGCGGGAATCGAACTCATTTGGAAGCGGCTTTATATTCTCAGTGCTGTGCTTCAACCCGCTGCGCCACCAGGGAGGGCCTAAATAAATCTTTTTTACAAAAAAATTACATGGTGATGGCACATGGGTGACTTGGTGATGGGAAACCCGCGGGGATTACAATTGAGATGGAAAAAAAATGTAAAAAAAAAATCAAACAAGTAAAAAGAGCAAACGAGTTAAAAAAAAAAAACAAACTTCTATAAATATTTACATACCGGTATGCACTTCTCTTAGGCAAATACCTAGGAGTGAGATTGCTAGTCTTATGGTATGTTCAATTTTATAACAAACTGCCAATTTGCTCGGAAAAAAAAAAATTACAGCTGTTAAAATTACGTTATTCTTGGTTTCCACTGTTGCTTTTGTTAAGTTAGTTCAACTTTTAGTTTTGAAATTTATACACTTTTTGAACTGAATTTTAGTGTGGAAGTAATACCCAAAGATCAAATCTCTATGTCATATTAAGTCATTTCATATCTATTAGGTGTACTTAAATCAGAATTTTTGTTCAATATATCTAATGGGACCCAAGAAACCTCAAATACACCTGTGAAAGATTAAATTTGCTGAAGATGCTTGAATAGGAGAAATAGGAGAGAAAGAAAGGAATCTCCAAATAAAAATGCTGTCTCCGGAAACATTTATATCAGAGCAATTTCTTTAAAAAGTAGACACATATTGGCCATCCCTGGTGGCGCAATGGGTTAAAGCACAGCACCATGAAGCTATCTGCAGCCACTAAAGCACGAGTTCGATTCCCAGCCAGGGAGCTGACTAACCCACTAGGCATGGCAGACCTCCCCTGTCCTGACTGCTGCTCCCCTCAGCAGTGTATTGCAGTCAATTGCCTGTTCTGTTCTCCACTTTATCTCTGGTAAAACCTCTCAACCCCCCAGTCCCTCCACCCCCACAACCACTCTGTACCTCTAGCCTGTACCAGATGTATAGGCTAGAGGTACAAAGATGTACAAATATATCTTTTTTAAAAATTATACATATATTTGTTCTACAAATTCTGTTTCCAGTTATAAACTTATAACTGGAATCAACTCCTTGTTGCACCTTTAGTGAAGAGCTCATAATTCAAAAGACTTAAAATTCTATTAATTCTGAAGTAAATAAGCCTATGTGGACTGAATTACTTTAGAATCTTTTAAGCAATCACTAGGAAAGATATACTCTTCAGATGTGAAAGGATTAGGCTGCATATAAAACAAATTTCTCCGACAGTTCAGAAAAGACATTTATCCTCCCCTATTACTGGAAACTAGAAACAGAGAGCAAATTAAACACTCAAAGAGGAAGAAAAAGTATAACAACAAAAAAATCAAAACAGTGTAACATTAGAGAGATAGTCAGGAGAGCTAGATCCTTATCAAGTCTGGATTAATACCCTGCAGTGTGACTACAGATACACCACTCTTTTTCTGGGTTTCAATAGCTCTGCACAAAGATAAGGCAGTCAAATTGAGGATTTTAAAGACCTCTCATACCTCAGAGAGTTTATGATTCTATGAGTAAATGACTGTCAACATATTATCTTCCTTTAAATTCAGAGCCTTCCCGTTTCTATATAAAACATACACATACGGCTATTCAAGCATTTTTGATAGCACCCATTTCTCAAAGTGGCCATCCCTGACAGCCAGAACTGGGAGTGGCACATGGTGCACACCCGTGCCCAGGGAAGTGTGCCTTCATTAGAGGGTATGATCTTCATTGCCACTGTAGTTTTCTTTATCAAAAAGTGCTCAGTACAGCACAGAAAACATTATTCATTTCAAATATCAATGCCTTGAATAAATCTTCTATGATTCAGATCTAATATTTGAAACACATTTCTTCTTAAACTATATTTTAGATTAACATATATAACTTTTAAGGTATAGTGTATAACCGTTTATAAAACTATAATGTCATTTGTAAAACTACAGTTTATTCAAGATTATAATAGTTTATGAATGTGTTCATGAAGTATAACTTGAAAAATGACAATTACTCTAACTAGGTAACATATAAATTTTATGTTGGGCTCTCCCTGGTGGTGCAATGGGTTAAAGCACAGCACTAGGAAGCTTTCAGAAGCCACTGCAGCAGGAATTTGATCCCCAGCCAGGAAGGTGACCCACAACCCACATGGCACACCAGACTTCTTGTGACCCACCTGTGTTCCCCTGAGCAGTGTATTTCAGTTCTGTTCCCCACTCTGTCTCTAGCGAATCTTCTCACTACTACTGTACCTCTGATCTCTACCCCAGTTCTGTATGCATAAATAAATATTTTCAAAAAATTATGTTGATAAAGGGACATAGTAAGAAATGTGATAGTGGGGGCTCACCATGAAGAAAAAAAAAACTTAAGTCTCCAAACATTTAGAATGTCTTCTGTTGTGGTGCTGAAATATTAAGTAGTACAATTTCCAGATACTTTCTCCCTCCCCCTTGCTTCCCCTTCCTCTTTGCTTTTGGAAATCCCCTCCTAGGAATAGCTATGTAACTATGTGGCCTGTGCAGGTACTCCATTTACTGTTTTATAGTTACCATGTTGAAATTTTACATTTTATCTTTGAAGCTGAGTTTTATAAGTAACATCTGATGAAAAAACTGAGCATGTATCAAGAGCTTAAGTTTTTGGCTTATACATGGTTCCATTTCCTATGCCCAGCAGTGTCTTATAAGCTACTCACCCTCCTTGGTACCTTAAATGGGCCTCGTAGGCAGCCTCCAATCCTCCCTGGGAAGAGTTCTTGGGCTCAGTCTTCCTCAAGTACTGATGCCCTGGAACCCTTGCAAAGGACCTACCTGCTAAATTCAGCAACTGGGAGCACCTGGTTTACTTCCTCCCTGCTCACACCTACCGCACACTGCTGTTCTCTGGAGACCAAAGCACAGGGAGGGATGGGGCTGGGGGGTGCCTGCTGCACCATATCAGATGGTCACCTCTGAACTACACTGGCACTGCTACTGTGTGCTTGACAGGCAACTGGGCAGGGAAGAATCTCTTTCCCATTCCTGATTCAGGATCCAAGAATATTACATAACAGAAGACCTTTGGTCCTTTAGCTTGGCCTGGTAGGGAAATAACAGAGTAAGACTGTAGTAGACATGCAGGCTAATAAAGGCAAAAACTTTAGTTGTGGCAGGTGACTGAGATGTAGGAATTATCAGTTAATGAAACATGCTCTCACCTCACTAATTTAGGACATTTCTCTTGGGCAGAGGAAACTCTGTAAAATCCACAAAGATTTAGCATAAGAAATAGGACCACTTACATATAAAGTCTCTACTATGTCCAGAAAACAACCTTAAAACAGCACTGAAGTAATTCTTTTACTATCAGCCAACTTTCCAATAATTACCTTACAGGCATTTCCATTACTATTTGTCACAGAACAATTGTCTCTTCAATGAATAGTCATGTTGTTCTGCTAATTTTATATTTTATATTTTATCTAGTACCATCTATTTCAAATGTTCATTTTACTTTGGGTAGCAGATATACAATGGTCACAGAGCAATGGAAATGTATATGAAAATAATGGAAGCATAGAGCTTTATTTCCTTTAATATAAACACTTGAGAAACATTCATTAACTACATTCTCTCTACTTTTCTCTGTATCTTAAAAAAATCAGACCAAGGATTGACAAAAGCCACTGAATTCAAATACAAACACATAGTTCAAATTTCTTGATTCATTCCATAACTATGGATTGAGCTCTACTGTTTGGCAGGCGCTATTATAAGTACTGAGCTCTTCAGGGAATGCACAGTGTTCTGTAAATATTTTGGGTAAAAAGGGTAATTTAATAAAGTGCTCAAACCACCTCATATAAACTATAACTTTCCCAGCATGTTTTCCAGAGCCATCTTGCCTGGATGGAAATGCCAAGAAAAAGGAGAGGCTAGTCACACTCTTACAATGCAGTTATCTAAAAAGCAAAACATTACTAAAAAAATGCAAACAACTGTTTAAACACATCATTTAGTGGAAGATTTAAATATCCACAACATAAAACATTCTTCTTTCCTTCACTTCTTCTTAGAAAAGAGTTATTTCTGATTCCTTTACACCTGAGGTAATTTAGGGCAAGTGAATTTTCCAAGCCATCCTAATTTTATTTAACTCTTGATCATTTCTCAGGGGGAGAGTTTTGTCTAGAGGGATGAACCTCCTTCTTGCCCCACCCCAACTATTGTTCAGCTTTGTCAACTTTATAAGTCAAACAGGAAAATAGCTTACTCAAAATAAACCATTTCAATATGTACATTAGTACAGTGATGGAAGAAAATAGTCTTTACTTAGATTAGTAAATCCCTCATTTAATTACAACTGGAAAGGTTAGAAACTTTTTATCGTGCACACATAGTCTCTGGGAATTATCTGGCTCTGAAATATAATTAATCATCCTCTGTCATGCTTTCATTATACACACTGCTCTCCAGAGTCACTGCTTTCTTCTTTCTTCATTCATATTCCTCTGACCTTCCTCCTGTCAGAGACCTCAGGTGAATTTCATTGACTGCTCAGAAATGACTGGATATTGTTAAAACCATTTGTCAACCACATTATCAGCTCACAGACATGATATCTCTGCATATGTTTAGCCTTTCCCATACATAGCAGTCCAAGAATTAACATGGATGGCATCTGTCAATGTTGACAAAAATTAAATTTTGAAACTACTGTAAATAATAAAGCAGTCATATAAAGATTATTTCTCTGGAGCATAAGCTACCAGTAAACACAATTTGCATATTGTGCTTACAGCTGTTTCAACACACATTGTTTGCTGTGGTTCATTAAAATGATTTGATTTGTCAGATTCTAGGATACTTGAAAGTTTGTGTGTAAAACTATTTAAAGAAATTTAGTGAATTTAACAAAAATCTTTAGAGTTGTGTGGGTTAAGAAGAATAAAGTGAGTTGAGTAATATATGTACAGAAATAATCATTTTGGTCCTAAGGCATGAGATTTCATCACTAATTCATTTCCAAAAGACTTCAGGGAAAACCAAGTTTACTGAGTAGCATAACTCAGTTACACTATTCTCACCTCAATGTTAAAGGATGTGACAGCCTTCCATACCAACACTGAATAGAAAAGAATCAAGGATGTGACTATCAGCCTGGTAACTATTTATACTTATGTCTGACAGCTTTTCAGGAATTGGTTTAATTCAATAATTCCTCGATTATTCTACTCCATCACTTTTCAATCAGAAATCTAGCTGCTTTGTATAATTAATAAAAGGCATGTGGGTTGTCACTCCTTCTTACAGGAAAAACAGAACTAACCTTTTTAGAAACATTGTTGGAAAGTCTAGTTTTGATCACCATTATCATCACTATTACTCTCTGTATAATTATCCTGGCACCCAAGAATAACAAGGGTAAGTCAAGTTTTAACCAATTCTTTCAAATTATTATCCTGAACGTTCCTTTAAATATTATGTGTGATCTGAGCTGGACTTTCTCCTATTTCATTAACATGACTAGGTCATTGTAGGTCATCTATTTAAAAGAATTTTTATGATTTTAAGCATAAATATATAAAAGCACCTGCTAATTGCATTTACAAATGAAGTAATCATATTAAATTTAACAAAGAGACCCTGTCATAATAGGTCAATCTTTAAAAAGAAGTTTTATGATTTTTAAATATAAATATCTAAAAGCGCAGCTAATTGCATTCACAAATGAAATAATAATATTAATGTAAAGTAAGTCTTGTTCATTGCAAACAATTATCATAAATATTTACTTTGTGTGTATGCAGGTTGCACTCATCTGCACTGTAGACTAATGTTTACTACTTCGAAAATCAATTCCAGCAAAAGAAGAATTTTCCAGTCATTTTTGCTTTAGCCAATGATGTGTGATTTGATACAGGAAGAATTATTTGTAGACATCAATTTGTGGAAAATTATGACGGTAGTATCCAGTGTAGGGGACTGAGGAAGTGACAGGAATGATTATATCGGTGGCATGACTTTGCTGTAACCACAGATACCAATTTCCTTTATGGGTAAGTATCCAAATAAACCTCAGCCCTGAACACAGGATCAACACCTTTATGGACAGGAACAGGTGTTTCTATTTGAAGTTTATTAAGAAATGTGCATTTGCCTACTCACCCACATGTCAGCTATTGCTATCTAATTGGACCAGACATTCAATATACATGTAGATCTTTCACAGATTATTACTGGGAAAACAATCATCAAATACCAAACAAAAGAAACACTAATGCTTAGGAAAATAAACAAGGACCACAGCTGCTTTAATCTTAAGCCTACATAATGAAGTAGAAATTACACTGTTGTTTAACATTGAAAAATATTTTTTCCCCTACATTCTTACTTTTTAAATCAAAATGCAAGGCACATTTGTTCTTTCTACAGGCTACACACACTCATATCTTAAGGCAAAACCATCCTTTACTCCTAGCCCAAGCTGAAACGAACATTAGCCCCAGTGTTTGAGACTGAGTCATAATAGTGTGTGAGCCGCTATGGCCACAGTAACTGACTTAGGCAAAGAAGCTCAGGTCCAGTGAGTAACAGGCTTTCTTTGGGATTCTCTTAGGGAAGTGATAGATAACTCTCCAGAGTATACACACAGAAGGCCATGACTTCTAAGGGATACCATGTCTGTTGACATATCCTAGCCATATTCATATTTGGCAAGGGGTGCTGAGATGTCTCATTCTAAGAAATCTGCATATCAGCCCCATTTCACAACAGATGAAAGACTATTGTTCTAACAATAGATAAGACAGATACATACATACATATACAACATTATGCTTAGACTTAAAAAGGATACATAAATTTAAAACCTGGTTGACTCGGAAGTATAATATAGCAATTTGCTTCCAAAATTATTCATTTGCAAATTTATTTTTAGTACTACTTTGCTATGATGTTTTTAAAACAAAATTAATGTTGTAAGTAACATAATTACCAAAATTCTGCATATATAATGGGCTTAAAATCAAGAGAAATAAATTCGTTGAAGAAAAATACAGTGATGTTTAAATATATATATAATCGAAGCTACATCATTTCAAAATTCCTTACTATTAATATTGATTCTCCAGCACAGAAAACATTATTCATTTCAAATATTAATGCAATGAATAAATCTTCTGATTCAGGCCTAAAATTTGAGACACATTTCTTCTTAAACTATATTTTAGATTAAATATGTTATAAAACTTATAAAGTAGTTTATAATAGTTTATAAAATTATCATGACATTTATAAAACTATAATTTATAAAAGATTATAATAGTTTAGAAATGTGTTAATGAAATATAATTCGAATAATTACAATGAAAATGAACTACTCTAACATAAATTTGATGTTGATAAAGGGATATAGTAAGAAATGTGATACTGGGTGCTCATGATGAAGAAAATTAGTTAAGTTTCCAAACATTTAGAATGTCTTTTGCTGTAATGTTGAAATATTAAGTATTAAATTTCCCAGATACTTTTATTTGAAAATATTTAAGGATATCTTAAATTTGTCAATGTTACTCACTAGTCAAAAATCTTGCCTTCTCAAAATAAAAATAAAATTGACTATAGTCCCCATACTCATTAAAAATATTGATCTATACTTTGGCCACTAGTATAAATATTTGAAACTAGCATATTTTGCTTTCCTGAAAGGTATACAATTATTTTGTATTAATTAAAATATGGTAGTGTTGGATTCATAATTTTGTGATTAGAATTTGATACATTCTACTACTTTTACAATAGTTAGTATCTGTGGGATTTTTAGAGTGTTTTATATATCTCTCAGTAATTTCAGTGTATTATATGTTTCAGTAATTCATAACTGCTTATATTTCAATAAATCATATGCCAACATTGGAGTTCTCCTTAAGAAAGGAATAATACCTTCCCCCCCTAATTTACAAAAATGCGCCTATGGATGGCAGTAGACTTGGTTACTGGGGAGAAAAAAAAACTTCCTCCTCACTGACATGAAAGAGAACGCAATGTGAATGAAACAACTACATATAGGAAACCTGCTGTGAAATGGAGAATGGAGAGAAAAACTGGGTACTGATAACATGTTTGAAGTACAAGATCAAGACTCTTACATTCATCCCTTCTTGGGTTCAATTTTAAGGGTCAATAAGTTTACCTTATTTTATATTTTTGCTCAAGCAGGTTTAAGTGGAAATTTCTGCTACTGCAAACTAAAAATTCCAAATGACACAAATCCCAATGGTGAATATTCACTCAAAAGTAAATAGAGGGAAATGAGTAGGTAAATGTGTGTTGGAGTTTCTCATTGTAAATATCGTGAATTTTTTTTTGCATTTGTGCATAAATATTAATGCAGTTTTGTTGTAAGATTTATATGAGTTGAACTCAAATCCCCTTTGGCTATTTATTTATTCTAACACATAATGCAATGTAAGAGTTAAAAGAGATACCTTTAGCATAGTGTCTGAATTTTAGTAGGTGCTCCTAAATGATAATACCTTATATAGACAATTTCTTCCTTTCCTTTCCAAGTACTAGATATATATGTGTATACTACAAATGATTATTTTATAACTGAATTGTAAATTCATTACTATATTTAACAAGTATTCCTTGATCACCGATGGTATCTTTGAGGTAATCTATATCAAGGACATAATGGTTAACAGGAATATTTTCCACTTCCACAGAGTTTAGAGTTCTCAAAAACAAATTTGAGAGCAAATTAACAAAATTTGAAGACTGGTAAGTACTATAAAAAATTAAAATAAGATTATGGTTCATTGGGTATAGGGTAAGACTTGGGAAGACTTTTAAGCTTAGATATAAGTGATGAGGTGAGAGAGGAGAGGTCTGCTGTACCATATGGATCAGCTACCTGGGTGGAGATTGAACTGCTGCATAAGCTGCAGATAGCTTCATAGTGCTGTGTTTTAACCCCTTGTGCCGCCAGGGAAGCCTTTAAATTAGAATTTTAGATAGAAGCTGTATAAGTATGAAGCCTCTGGGCCTCTATATTCACATACTGGTTTTGATTGATTTGTACCTTATTGTTCCATTCATTTTCAAATGAGAGTAAAATTTCCATTCAGCTCACACAATTTATTGCGATAGTGGTATTTGGAGGAGACCAATGAAGTAAAGACAGCAATTTATTGTCTGGGGCACACAAGTTAGAGTTTGATGCATCATTACCTATACCTAACCCTGGCCTCAGTCTGAACTCACAAAAAGCTCAGCCATTTTATCTTTCTAGTCTTAAGGAAATGAATGCTTACAATCTCCAGATGAAACTACCATTAAGTTAAGAAGAGTCTGTGAGAAACTTCAAATCTCCAGTGCTTTCCAATATTTCTCCCTATTCAGCTAAGGAAATATTAGATAATAGAAATAAAATTTTACAATAGTTCCAAGGAAATGGAAGCAAATTTCCAGTAAAAGCCACCAGGACCTTCTGGGTGGTCTAGGGGTTAAGTCTCCGCACTATCACCACTACAGCCTGACTTTGACCCCTGCCAGGGAGCTGACCCACAGAAGGCACAACAGACCTCTCCTGAATTCCTCTTAGCGGTGTATTTCAGTAAATCTGCCTATTCTGCTGCCCACTTTGTTTCCAGTGAATCTTTAAACCTCCCTTTCCCCCCACACAACTATCTCTGGCCTATACCCCAGTTCTTTCATGAAAAAAAAAAAAAAGCCACATATGACAGCTGAATAAACATTCAGCAAATCTGAGAAAGTTACTATGTCCTGTTATTTGCATGTGCACTTGAATGTTCTGTTGAATATCATATATGTTACAAATCCAAATATATTGCTGGAATTGTGGAATTTGCAGTTATTCTATCTAAAGTAAACTGGAGATTACCTTATCTACAAATCCAGCATAGATTTGCAATGGGATACTATCAAAATTATGTAAAGTGTCAATATTATTTCTCATTTTTCTTTCCAATACTGGGAAATATCTCTTAATCATTCCAATAATTCTCAACTTGCATAGTGAAGTGAAAAGAAATATTCTAAGTACTTTTCTTATATTATAAAATAGACTTTGGTTACAGAAAATGTGGGGTGAGCAATAACAGCTGAAGTTAGTGGTGTTGATTAGGCATATTACTATGCTAGGCAATACATAAAGCATTTTTCATACCTTAACTAAATTACATTATTATTGTTATCATTTTAAAATGAAGAAACAGAAGCCCATAGAAATTAAATGGCTTTCTAAAGTCATATGGTAAAGCTGGCATTTATCCAATCCTTTCTGGCTCCAAAGACAATGTTCTTAACCACTACATAATGGTGCCTTGAAATATCACCAAATGCTTGCAGAAAAAGGCATGCAAATATTTGGCAGAAAGTGTCTAAAATATGCAAATGAACAATAATTGGTCTCGTAGGGAAGCTCTGGGTAAGGCTGGCACTGAAATGTGCAACTGTAAGATAGATTCCTATGCAAGGTATCCTAGGTGTTGTATTTATTCAATGATTACTCATAACTACCTTGTACTATCATTATCTTCATGTTATATGAGGGAACAAAGGAATGTAGACATGTCCCCATCCACACAGTCATTTTGGTTCTTAATATGTGTCCTAACTCCTCTGCTCCATCTTGTCTCTTAGTATTCCTAATAGTGTATACACTCCTTTTTGGTGATACTCACCAGCTCCTGTTAGTAAAGAGCATGTCTTTCCCTCCTCTGTCTCCAACCTCATTCAAAAGTCATTGTAATTATTTACCGTAGCTTGGAAATATATTATCATATTTCTATAATTCTCAGGAATATAAAGTGCTCATTATTTCCATGAAGGAAATTGTTATTTCAAGGAACTTCTCTTTTCCCTAAGTACTTACTATGGGTTGAATTGTGTCCTACAAAGATATGTCGAAATTGCAGTTGCTGGCACCTGTGAATGTGCCCTTACTTGGAAAAAGGGTTTTTGCAACATAATTAATATGACATCAGTACAATGGGCTCTAATATTAAGGTTAATGTACTTATAAGAAGGGGAAGAAACTGGAAAAACAAGGGGTCTTTTGTTACAGAGACTGTCATTGGAGTATAGAGGTGTTTGCCAAAAAATACCAAAAACTGATGTCCAACCTAGAAGCTGGGAAGAGAGGAAAGAATTCTAACAAGTTTTAACGGAGCACAACCCTGCCAACAGATTGATTTCATACTTCTAGCCTTCAGAACTGTGAAAGAGTGAATTTCTGTTGTGCTAAACCCCCCAGTTTACCTAGCTGTGTTTTGCAGTTTCAGACTCTCTTTGCACCAGAAGATCTAAAATGTATGCACCATTACAGGGAATATCTACTGTGTAATTATATAGTCAGCTTCTGTGACTTTTCGTGGGGCTAGTCAAAGCACACAAAACAAATGAAAATATCCAAGTAAACAATGAAATAATCTTTCTTTGGCAAATGTTTTCTGGGAAACTTCACTCTTACTTCCTCATATAAACAGACCAAATAATTCACTGGCATCAAAAGAATTCTGTTTTCTTGCTCCATCATTTTAAAACTTAACCTTGCTAAGTATTCTCTTCAGCTTCTTTAAGTAATTAGGTGTGTATTTATTGTATTATCAGTGGCTGAGAAGAATAAACTGGGAACTATGTTATATAAGATTGTTACACAGGAATAGCTGTCACCCTAATAACAAATCCTGTTTATGGACATCCTATGTTCAGAGGGGACATAAGGCATGATGCAAATCCAAATCTCACCCACTGTTCATAATACTTAGAAAATTTCATACTGAAGATAATAACAATAATAGGAAGAGTAAAATATGACAGTTTTGAAGACCTTTAAGCTGTGTTCAAGTATAAAGAAAATTTCAAAAAGAATTTTCACTGTGACTAGGTTATTTACCTGCACTGACTTGGGATTTTACAAATCAAGCCAACAGCATTTGAATTTTGGATAGATTTTTCTAAATGCATTCTCCTTATGTATGCTCACACCTGGCATATATCATTTAAATCATACAGCTATTGAGTATTTTCTACTTTAATATGTGACAGGATGAAAATATAGTTAGAATGCTTTCACATGCTTTTAGACACCTTCATTTTGCCATATTTAAATATCCAATTTTAGATTTCTATCATTTTGAAATAGCTCTGCCTTAGTCGTTGTGGGTAAAACTATTACTGTACACTTCAATTTTCTACTAATGTAATATCTACCTTTGTTAAGCAAGTGCTATATTGCAAGTGTAGCCCTAATATTTGAAAATCTAGTGAGTATATTTTCAGAGTAACACAAGGAAGTAAAAATCATTTTTGTCAAAAATTTTCTAAGAGTGGAAAGATTGGCTTTCTAATAGCTTTCAATTACTTGACAACAAACCTGTGGTTAGCTAGAAGAAATTTGCCTCTTTATGATGTATTTAGGTGAGTTGGACCAAAAGAGATTTTCCCCCTCTTTAGACAGAGTAAAGGACTAAATTTGAACACTATTTTAGGGTCAATGAAAAACACTTTGTCCAATATTTTGTCCCATCAGTATGTTAACATTTGAGAGGGTCTTAATTATTTCTGTGGAACTAATTAAAAGCACTATGCTTCTAGAAGCCCCTTGCTAAAAGATAAATGTGTGTCACTGAGAGGGGTAACCTGGAACTATATACCGAACTAACTCTTTATACAATAAAAGTACTTTCCTTGACATTTCATTAGATTCAACAATGATGCTGGTGATAAAAGGGGTTAAAATTTCTCAAATATTTACTATGTGCCAAGTACATTTTAACATATTATGAACGGAATATGTAGTCCTCTCAACAATATTAAGAGGTAGATTTTAAAAATTTAGACAGTTTAAAAGTGAGTATCCAGAAGTACAAAATTTAAGTAGATTACTCAAGATCATACACTTCTGGTATATAGACAGGTAGACCTGATATCCAGAAAACTTTGATATCCTGACTCAGGAACTCATATTTTGGGAGTGAATCATTTGCCCCATTTTATAATTGACATAACTAACTGAACCTCAGAGATGATTTCTTCTTCTGGCTTGTGTAGTAATAAAATAGGGATAGGAAATCTCCCTGATTTTTTTGATCAGTTGTCTTTTCTATGGGGAGATGGCTTCTTATGTCCCATTCATCACGAAGTATTTTTTGAGCATCTCTATGTACCAGACTTTATCCTTCAAGGAGGGATTATGACAGGAAAAGAGACCATAAAAGAATCTGTTCTCCTGGAACTTTCCCTTTCATGTGTGATGGATAAAGATAAATGAGCACAGAGATTTGAAAAATTTTAAAAGGTGATGCACACATGATTGGCAAATCTCATTGTCATTGCTGTTCCCTAGTACATGAACGCTGTTCATTTGTAAGAATAGTTAGCTGTTGCTTGGTCTGCCTGAAGAGGTTACAGTAAATTTTGATGAGAGAGAGCAGGAGATTCTTTGAGTAGGAATTGCATTCTGGACACATGTATAGTGCCTGTCACTATGCTCAAAGAATATTCATCAAAATTTACTGCTTTTCTTGGAAACTCCTGGAAAGTCTAGAGCAGTGAGATTACTGGTCAGGCCAGGAAACAAACACTTTTATTAATGGATTGAAGTTTAAAATAATTATTACCTTGTCCTTTCACATTCCAACTAATGTACATCTTTTATTTGCAATCAGAGGTAGTGATCAAATCAGAGGATTTGATCTTTGGTAGTGATCAAATATCTTAAATACATAACTTTGTATGTATGTATGCCTATGGGAAATTATAGAATAAATTTGGAATAATTTTATCACAAATATAAAATCATAAAGTAAAAATGAGTAATTAAAGTGAAAATAAAATGAACAAAACTGAATGAACATACTGAAAGTCTTTTTCTTTTAAATATGAAATTAATTAACCCTTTATTGCTATTTTGGAACATAATTTTGCTTTCAACCTACTCATAGTCTTTCTTGCCTTCCCAAATAAGGACCATTGTCAGTCATCTACCACTCATCTGGCAGGGAGTAGTTACTGAATCTCTATGGCAGTTTTTTTTGTTTGTTTGTTTTAAAGACTTATTTATTTATGCATAAAGAACTTGAGTGCAGGCCAGAGCTCAGGGGTGGTGAGATGATTCACTAGAGACAGAGCAAGGAGCAGAACAGGCAGATCAAGGAAGTACACTGCTGAGGGGAGCAGCGGGCAGGTCAGGAGAGGTCTGCCGCGCCATGTGAGTCACCTATGTGGCCGGGATGGAACTCATGCTGAAGCGGCTTTAGCTTTTTAGTGCTGAACTTTAACCCACTGCGCCAGCAGAGAGGTCCCTCCATGGCAGTTTTTAACTAGTTTATGATTCTGTTCTCTTAAATAGTTTATGTGATGTTCTCTTTGATTAAAAAAAAAAGTTATCTTTTCAGGACAAATGTGTAGTCTCTGATGTTAGTATTACTTCACTTTCCTTGCACACAGCCAGGTGACCATTTACATCCCGACCATCTCCACATCTAACAGAGTTACCCGAGTTTACAGTGCACATTTGGCCAACTTTCCTTGAGTTTTACTGAGATATATTTCATCCAAATTTTATATTTTTGCAAAAAGGATCAACGTATCTATGATAGAACTATTGTCCCCCTCTGTTTGTTGGTACATATATTATTAGGTCAGTCTCTGGTTAGCAGGGACTGTGGGCAAACGCTCTCTAAAGTTCTAGTGAGATCAGACACCTAAGCCTACTAGCAGATTGAAAAGACTAATGAATGAGGCTAGAGAAATATCGCAAATTAATTAGAAAGCTAAATAAAATTGATTATAAAATTATTTATATCATATTGAGTTCATTGCACAAAAATATAAATAGTACCCATTAATTGAGGTTAATATTATCTATTAAAAAGGGTAATACACAAAACTGAATTTTGAATGCACTAATTCCTAGAGTTTATTACCTCTGCATGAAATGGAGGAGGGGCCCTATCATAAAATCTAAAAATCTCACCATGGTTTAGCATGAAAATCTAGAACTGAAAGGGACTATTGTAAAAACCTAATATGAAGTTTCCATGCTAGTTATTGACTTGCTTAAAAGATTGAAGATAGACTAGTGATGGTCCATGTAGTCCCAACAATGATAATGATAAGGCATACTCTATTACTTAGGAATTAGAATAAAGATTAGACTACAGTTAAAGACTCCTAATGAATATTACCATTTGTGGAAGAGCCCACCAAGTTCTGTGGGATCTGCCCCCCTGACTATCTCTTCATATAATCCCATATTATAGTCCTGTTGCTCTCTAAATTCCAGCTACCTGACTTCTCTTTTTGTTTGGCAGCTTTGATGGGTGCCATGTTACCTGAGTTCCCTCAGAACTCTGGCACATGCTGTTCCACCTACCTGGAAGTCCTACCCTCTCTCATTCTTTTTTTTTTTTAAAGATTTATTTATTCATTCATACAGAACAGGGGTACAGGCCAGAGATGTGGAGGGTGAGAGGATTCACCATAAACAGAGCGGGGAGCAGAACAGGCAGATGGAGGAAGTACACTGCTGAGGGGAGCAGTGGGCAGGTCAGGAGAGGTCTGCTGCGCCATGTGGATCTCCTCTGGGGCAGGTGGGGATCGAACTCATGTGGAAGTGGCTTTAGTTTCTTAGTGCTGTGCTTTAACCCGCTGCGCCACCAGGGAGGCCCCTCTCTCATTCTTACATGTTAGTTCGTACCTTTCTTTTCATACTCTGGGACTCAGTTCAATCAGAGAAATCTTACCTGGCTTAGCTAATGATGTCATTTCCTTACGAAATCCTTCACAATCATCGTTTTCCTCACCATAATATGCCACTTACTACAGTTAAATTTTTCCATTTAGTTTTTATTTTTTTTCCTCAATGATAATAAGTTCCCTAATGGGAAGCAGCCTTGTATCTTTGTTTACTATTGAATTCTGAGATCTAGCACTGTGTCTGCAGGAAGGCTGGATTAAATGTTTGTATTTTCCACAAATTCATATGTTGAAGCCTGCATCCCCAATGTGATGATGATTGAGATGGGATAGGGCCCTGGTAACTAGCTCATGAATGCTGAGCCCCCATAAATGTGATGAATATTGAATAACAAAGGACATGAGACAGAAGACCCTTTTCTCTCTCCTGTGAGACTGGAGTCATCAGCAAACCAAAAGGAAGGCTTTCACCAATAACCTAACCATGCTGTTACCCTGAACTCTTAATTCAACCTCTAGAATTATAAGAAATAAATCTTTGTGATTTGCACCACTCAATTTCTAGTACTCTAACAACTCAAACTTACACAGGAAGCTGTCAATAGTTGTTTGTTATATCAACATGAAGGCACACAGTAGAAAATTTGTATGTTGAAACAAGAAGTGCTTCCATTTGGTCATTTCCCACAAGGCCTTAATGCTGGTTGGCACAGGCTGAAATCCAGTGGAGGAGTAATTGAGCAGATATCTTTCTAAGCCCTTAAATATCAACAGATACCTTCTATTCTTTCCAAGGGTAATCTGAATACATAAAGTTGACTCTCTCTGTGTGTGACTGCTTCGCCTGAAAACACCTAAGAGGATTATCACCAAATTCTAAGTAACATTGGTGATTATGGAGTCTACATTGAGATTTCAAGGACTATATGTAAGAAATTCATTTAGGCTTGGACTTTTGGGAACAATTCACCTAAATAGACAATATTCTACAGAGAGTCCAAAGCTAAAATTCAAGAAGATATATATGATCAGACACATGTGCTACATTTTAGAAGATGATAGATGGGAAGAAAAAACATAGATGAAAGTATGAAATAGTATTTATTACAGTGGATCCAGATTGCCAGCATTAATTTGTGGTTGGTGGCAGCTCACACAGGCCACTGCATAAAACTGGGGCCTGTGACACAAACCAGCCATTGTCTACTGATTTCTCCAAACTAATTCCCATGAGAGAAAATGGATTCACTCTCCAGTGGGAATTAACTTGATCTCTTATTGCTGTAGAATTATAGCTCTTTGCCTGTATAAGGTGATTTTTTTTTTCATTTGGACCGATTATGATATAAAACCCAGCATGTTGGTTGTTCAAAATTGAAAGACTAGAGAAGTCTATGAAACAAAACAGGGAAGTCTTTCTTCTTTCCATTTCCTTCCTTCTATATCTGCTATAATTAACAATTACCTACTAACAATTTAATGTGTATCTTTTCCAGCACTTATAATAAACACACACACACACATTTTATCTTACTCTCTACTCTGACAGCTTTGTCACTTAAAAGTCTTTTTAAGAAACAAACGTCTCCTTTTCTTAAAAAAAAAATAAAAGTTCTGAAAACTTATAATCAAGATAAAAGCATTGATTTCCCTTCAGGAAATAAGAAAAATAATTGCTTTAAAAAGGTACCTACCCACTAAATCCTAAGTTTAGGATTTATAATTATCTGAATAGTTAGAGAAGACTATTTCCTTCTGCCTACACACATGTGGAATCTGATTCAAAATCCCTAAATAATCTACTTTAGTGGTATTATTAAATTAAAAACCCTTTATGTTTATATTTTACTTTGTAGTTTTCAATTTACATGATCTGATAACACATTGATGACTCAGGGGCCTGCAGAGGGACAAAACTAAAACTGAGAGGGTAAGCAAGTTACACAATGATATACAGTAAATCAATGGGGAGGAAAGACTCAAATCTAACACCACTGACTCTAAATTCATATCCTTTCCAGTAAACTTGTGTTGTATAATATTGTAGCTCTTAGCCACAACTTGTGGCTATTATGTATTGCAAGATAACTGTTACTTGGGAAAGACATTTTTAATTTTAAATTAAGCTTTAAAATGGAAATATTATAAAATATTTTCTCTCTAAGACAAAAAATTTGTTCTAACAAAACTACATTTTTAATTTTACCATTTAAATTTAGCATCAGAATATGGATGCATTGTAATAAATGACACACAATTTCAAGATTGTATAAAAATAAGAAAATATTATCTCATTAATAACTTTTTATGTTAAATAGAGGTATATTTAAAAATTACATTATATATATAGATATTGAGTTAAATAAAATATGTTATTTCAGTATTATTCATTTCCTTTTTCTAATTTTTAAAATTTTGTGACTTGCATATTTATTATGCAATATGAAATATAATGCCCTGAAGTTCCTTGACTGAAAGAAGTGTATACAGAATATTAAAATACGAACTTTGTTATTTATTTCCTTTTTCTAATTTTTAAAATTTTGTGACTTGCATATTTATTATGCAATATGAAATATAATGCCCTGAAGTTCCATGACTGAAAGAAGTGTATACAGAATATTAAAATACGAACTTTGCTATTTATTTCATATTTGACAATTAGAGATATTCCAAAGTACCCCCTAGAGAGGACCCAAGCAAAATCAAGTGAGAGTTGATTAGCTGCTGAGAGTATCTGTTGTTAATATACTTATCTGGATAAATTTCACTGCAAATGAACCAGAAACTCTCAAATGTAATCAATAGCTTTGCAGAGAGATTCTCTATGCTTTGATCAAGTTTTGTTTCTTTGTGTTTTTTGACAAGGTTCATTTTTCTCCCTGACCTCGTTCATATGAGGACTTGAGGGAGCAGTCCCTTGGTGGGCTGGAAATAAAATGAAAAGGGCCTTTCCCACCACAGTTCTTGACCTGGAAATTACTCTTCAGATTTCCCCTAATGCCTCCAAAGACCAATTTCTTTGCTCCAATTTCCAGTCCCAGTGAAAAACCTGAAACACTAAATACAAGCGCTTATAAAAAGAATAGTAGCTAACATTTAATTTATTAAGTCTGTGTGCCAGGCAACATTCCATGCTCTGGCATACACAATATTTCATATAATCCTTTCAGGGATCCAGAAATGTTGGCAATTAGCTTAGTCACAGGATGGAAATGGAGAGTTTGCCATCTCTCTAGAAAGAGGAAAGGATGGGAAATATGCTGTTCTTCATCAGATCCTGAGTATACATGTTGAATCACTGTCTTCTAGTGAGTGCCCACGATAACAGAAGGGAGAGGTATCAACAAGGGTTCTTATTCTGGAATTCTCACAAAAATGTTAGAAAGAATATGAAGATCTTGATGTTACTGCTACATTTTATTAGTGTGTGATTATTACTCCCTGGTGGGGAAGGGGGGAGAATCACACTAGTAAAGAACCCAGTGAATTTTAAAGTCACCCTTTTATATTAGTAGGTCAAAGAAAGCACAAGAAGAGAGTGAAAGGGTATAAATTAATGAAATTCCACTTAATCTAACTTGTGGGTAAAAAGGAAGAAGTGATTATTTCTTTTTTCTTACTAGCTCTCACAAGATGGGGAAAAAAGCAAAATATAACAAAAATATTTAGAAGAAACCTAAACTATATGCATATGAGGAGCTCGACAGTTTGAAAACTTTTCTGGGAAGATGTATGGCCTATGCGCAGAAAGAAAAAACACAGAAAAAAGCTATAGAGATGATATGTTCATATGTCTGTCCTTCTTTTCAGCTCTAGATAGTTAAGGTGGAAGAATTGCATAGAACTACTAACAGGGACAAAAACATAGGGAAAGTAAACTTGGTTGAAATATGCTTAATTAAAATAAAATGTACAACATCTCATATAATGTGTGTGGAAAAAGTACTACTGAAACTTAGGTCAATTTTGGCTGGGAGATTGTAATGATCTAGTTATGATAATGAGATAATCTAGACCTAAATGAAATTGAGACCATATTTGCACAAATACAGAAACAATGTTCTAAAGATTTTAGTTATTTTAAAATAACAATTTCTTTAAGATATTTTGCTGAAATCAAGCAACATTTTGTCTAAGAATCTTAAATAGTTGATTTTTCATTAACTGTCTGGGATCCTTTTTCTCCAATTTGTACGAGGTTTACTACCAAACAGGCTAACTATCTAAATTTACCTCATACTGTACTCAAAATTTACCTGCACCATTTATTAGCTCTGGTGCTGGACATGTTACTGGGAGTCTGTAGGTATAATGTTGTTTTCTTGTTATTGGTGCAAAATGGTATCAAAGATATTGTCCTTGCTATTGGGCTATTGCAAAAAGCATATAGCTGAAAACTAAGTCAGCAGAGAATACTCTATATGTGCACCTGTAACATTGTTCTCTGATGTGCCTTTGAGATAAACTAATATTCATCATTACAATTATGTTACAGTGTGTTTAAGGCTAGAAAATGTCTTACAGTTCATGACTCTGGTTCCAAGTATCTCTTATTCTAGTAACAGAATAAGGGATATTTCAGTGTGAGTTTATAGTTATTTTAACAAATATATATAAAGTCCCAATTGCTATTAGATTTAAGTCTTTATAACTGAGATAAGTAAAGCTACTACTACTAGAACATTTCACATGGTGCAGAACTTTTTATACCTTATTTTAATTAATACATCACTTTTATTTATGCTCATAATACATTAAGACTGTTATTTTGCCATTCTACATATGAGAAAATAACATAACAGGATAAAATAATGCCTGCAATAATGAGCAGCTATTAATAAGAATAAAATGTGGTTTAGATTATTGGGAAAAAGGAGAAATTGCTTTAAAAAGAAAAAGGGTCCCATCGGGATTACAATTGAGGTGGAAAAAGGCATAAAATAATGTAAAAATAAACTATTATGTTAAAATAAAAAAATAATCAGTTAAGGAAAAAAAAAGGTGTGGGATTCAATCTACTTTGAGCTACAGTTTTTAGATTTATCTATTCTTGATATCATCGTGGTTGATAACATGAGTAATTTCTTTTTATAATTATTTCTTGCATGTAGATCAGAGGTTACAAATTAGCACTAAATACACATGGAGAGTGTGCATTATTTTTAAAGCAGCAATATAGATATCAATTAAATAGCAAATTGGATATACCTCTGACTTATGTGCAAAGAAGAGAATTGCTACGGTATTAAAGATTTTTTAACTACTGAGCAGTCAAGTAATTAGGAAGCTGTCAAAGCTTGTTATGTTATCTTGTAGCAGTTGGCCTTCAGAATAATTCTTGCCACTTCTGTCTGAATGGAATGTGGTTAATATGCAGTTTCAGTCAACAAAGGTTCAAAGGCGACAAATTAATTATGACTCTATAACTTCTTAATTTTCAATTACTATGACATGAGGGAACTGCCCTTGAGAAAGGGCAGTTAAAAGACATCTTACTATTTGCATGAGATTGCAGATATAAACAAATTTGAGAATAAATAATATTTACAGATCCATTTATATTTGATTGTACTGTAAAGACAATAGAGTCTCCTTTCCATTATATATTACATAGTGCATATAAACATCTATATATGTGTGTATAGATAGATTGGTAGATAGATATAGATATGGATATAGATATATGTAACAAATTGAAGAACTTTTCCTAAAGATATTCCAAAGAACACTAACACTACTATTGTGGGACCTTAACAGGTCTTTTCCTGAGAACACTTTTTAAATGAAAAAAATGAATTTGAGGAATTATCTGTTAAATAAAACCAAAGAAACAATTTTTATCTAAATGATTTTTTCATATATTAAAGTAATTCATATAATACTGAAGGGTTTAAATATCTCTATTTTATCAGAGGATATTTCCTTCTTTTTCTATACTATCTTTATACTAGAATTCAGTGGATTATTCTCTGGATTATGTTGGTAAAAAGGATAAAAAGCCTAGATTTAGTGTCAAGCACATGTGCGAAATAGTTCTACTACTTATATGCTAATTAATCATGAGCAAATTTATTGGGTCACTCATTCATTCATTCATGCTCCTTTATATGAGTCATCTCAATCTTAACCTGTGCAAAAAGAAATTTCCAGTTTGTTCTATACTCTTCATTTTCTTTGCCTGCTCAATCTTAGTTCAAATGCCATTACCCCTAAATTATTCAAGGGAAGAACTAAGGAGGCATCCCCTAATATCTCTCTCTTTTTTTTTTTAAAGATTTATTTATTTATGCACACAGAACTGGGGTACAGGCCAGAGATGTGGAGGGTGAGAAGCTTCACCAGAGATAGAGTGGGGAGCAGAACAGGCAGATCGACGAAGTACACTGCTGAGGGGAGCAGCGGGCGGGTCAGGAGAGGTCTGCCACGCCATGTGGTCACCTCCGGGGCAGGCGGGAGTCGAACTCATGCGGAAACCGTCTTAGATTCTCAGTGCTGTGCTTTAACCCGCTGCGCCACCAGGGAGGGCCCCCTAATATCTCTTTTTATCTCAACTCCCATCACTATAAAATTCGAAGGTTCAATTTCTTAAACTTAACTAAAATCCACCCATTCCTTTCCATTTTCAATGTAACCATCTAAATCCTTGCACAATCATTTATCATCTGAACTACTGAGGCAGAGTAATAAATATATCCTCCCTTCTCCAAATCTTGTCTATTGTACAAATAACAATTAGGAAGTCTTTATACTAGCATAGGCCAAGCCTATGTGTAAATATAACAATGAAAAGCATGTAATAAATCCTCTGGGAAGTCTTCATCACCTTGGAATAGGGAGAAATCCTTAAAGATGTATACAAAAAAACATTACAAGCAAGACACTACCCAGAGTGTTAATAAACTTAATAAACTGGGCAGCATAAATTTAAGAACATTTTTTCCAGAGTCTGAAGGGGCCCAGTGGTCTATAGTGGAAGATTATGGTAGTGGGTGTGGTGCAATACATGTGAAGTGTTTGATCCCATACCTCTGAATCATATATAGTAAGTTACCTTGGTAAGAAAAAGAAACTTCTCTTCATCAAAAGATGCCATTAAAAGAATGAAAATTAAAAAATAATATAAAATAAAAAAATATTAAATAAAAAAAAAAGAATGAAAATGTGGCCTTCCCTGGTGGTGCAGTAGGCTAAAGCACAGCACTAAGAAGCTTAAGCCACTTCCACATGAGTTCTATCCCTGCCTGCCCAGGAGGTCCACATGGCGTGGCAGACCTCTCCTGACCCACCCGCTGCTCCCCTCAGCAATGTACTTCGACGATCTGCCTGTTCTACTCCCCACTCTGTCTCTGGTGAATCCTCTCACACTCTGCATCTCTGGCCTGTACCCCAGTTCTGTATGGATAAATAAATAAATCTTTTTTAAAAAAAGAATGAAAATGCAATATATACATAAATCACAAAAAACATGTAAAAAAGCATATAAATCATACAAAGTGCAGAAACAATCCAACAGAATGTAGATCAGAGAAATGTACAAGGCATGTTAAAATATACTATTTCTTGACCATGGCAGTGGTTACATACTTTGTGTTAACTCATTGAGCTATACATTTATGGTATGTGGTTTCCACTTCAATAAATGCTATAAAATTTGCATGCCCAAATACTTCAAGATATGAGCTAACTTCCTTGGAGGCTGAAGTAATTTGACCTAGTTTTAATATCTCTATAGTGGTCTTCAGAAAACAAGTCATTTTTTCCTTCAACAGACAGACGTATTTCATTTTTTCCCCTACAGGGCAGTATTAGCAGGGCATTTTTGAATAAGAATTGCATGATTATATAAAGCCCTTGCTGCCCCAGACCATGGAATAGTCATTAATAAGTAATTTAATCTGCCCATACGGCAGCATTTAATATGGATGGAGGGCTTACTGTTGCGTTTTGCATAAGGTGAATAAACAAAGAATCAAAGAGCAAAGGGTATTAATATTTTAAGTGCGATATTTAATTTGAAAAACAGGATGGGGGGACATTAGCATTGAAAACAGATAGGAAAAATGTCTGCATGAGAAATGGAGAAGAGACATCATTAAAAATGTGGGCTTGGTAAGAATACAAATAAGAATTCTAGTCTTGCTTGACAGTCACAGTAACTCAGTGCAAATGGTGACATAATCTTCCATGAACTAATTCTCCTGTAAGATGATTCAATGAAATGGAAGTTTCCAAAGTTGATCTGCATTTTATTTGTTTCATTTCAGCTTTCACTGCCTGTTTTAGAATCAACACAAACACAAGCCCAAAGATAACGCCATCTTAAAGCTGCTTAAAAAATATTTTTGCTTGCCTGTAGCAATGTCAGTGATCACAGGTTGGCCTAGGACCACATTCATTCTATTTTGCCCTATGAGCAGCAGCAAATGCAGGAGAGTTATTATTTTGGATTACAAAAAGCTGTGAACTCTCATCCCCACAAGGAAAGGGAGACTTCATGACATGATCTGAAAGACAAGGAATAAGAATTGTGAACAAAGGAACTTTCAGTATCCTAAGAAAGGGAGGCACTACATGGCATCTGCATTGGCTCCTGAAAACTGGTTTCATTAGAAAGGTAAAGTCTTCTACTTATTTGGGAATTCTCAGACAGAAAAAAAAAAAAATTCCCCTGCCAACACCCTACCCTCAAACAAAAAACAAAAATAGTATAAAATCAAAAATTATCACAGCAAAAATCCTCCAGATACAAGATGCATGCTTGGTGGAAGAACTATAATGGACTTTATTCCAAGGAAACAAGTAGGTATAATTATATTTTACAAATGGACCTTGCTTTGGGGACTAGTGGAGAAAGGAATACACAGTTCTAACTGGAAGTTTATTGAGCACAGCACAGCCCAGGAACCATCCATGATCATAATATATTTCTCTGGGCCCTCCCTGAGGGGTTAGGACGCAGCACTATGAAGCTGTCTACAGCCACTGCAGCACAAGTTTGATTCCTGGCCAGAGAAGTGATCCATATGGCATGGCAGACCTCTTCTGTCTTGCCCATTGCTCCCCTCAGCAGTGTATCTCACTACATCTGCCTGTTCTGCTCCCCACTCTGTCCCTGATGAATTCTCTAATTCCCTGCACCCTCTGGCATGTACCCCAGTTCTGTATGCATAAATAAAGCCTTAAAGAATATATATTTCTCAGATGTATTTGTCACATACTTAAAATGCATATGAATATCAGGAGAAGTCTTTAAAGCTTTTAGCAGGAGGCAGAACTCTTTAAAGCCTTTAGCAGGAGGGACAGAACAAAGCTGAGAATCTTGGACTTAAAGAGCGTGATAAGATGGTTTCAGAGGGTGCCCCTTAGCCAGGTGTCCTATTCTGGACTTTGAGGGACAGAGAGTAATGCTCAATGTTCCTATGAAGGGATGAAAAGAATCACATTGCCCCTAACTGTGATTTTCAGGCACAATAACTTCAACCCCAAATGGAACTCATCTGTTTGCTCATTGAGCAGGATCGGGGAGAGGTGCAGGTCAGGGCAGAACAGCTGCCATTAAAACAAAGCGGTTTATTAGGTTTTCATAGTGAGTAGGTGATGAATGAAGGGCCAAGAGAAGCCTGTTCCTTGTGTAATAAGGCAATAATAGGAGACTCATTTGGGCTGCTACACTCCACTTTAGCTGGTGTCAGCCTTTCCATTATACACACAGCTTTTCAAGAAGGTGATAATTCAATTCAGGAGTAAGGAAAAATAAAACAAAAGCAAATTAACTTTGGGCCGAGACTTGGCAAATGGGGTCTCCATTTGAGCATGCAGAGCCTGAGAAAATATAAAAGTGGGTCAATTTTTATTCTAGGCTGGAGAAATGACATTTTTCTAGCATTTTTCTTGGCAATGTGGTAGACTACAGGGCCTGTCACTGTTGAGTTTCCCCACTTGAAATGCAGTTTCTATGCCAATTGCTAACAAGAAGAATTGTCCAATTAAATGTGTGATCTGAGGGGCCTGGTTCTTCCTGTAAGATGCTCTACCATTTTATAGCAGTACAGAGAGTAAAAAGAGCTTTCCAACGTCTCTTACCGACTACTCTTCTTTCTCTTCCATACTTCTGTTAGGGGAGAGCTTCTCAATGTCTTGATTATTTAATACTAATGCAAATTATGCATGTCCCCTTCCAATGATAGTCAACTGGGGCAGTCACTGGAAGATGCCTCCAAAAACCTATCAACAGCCCAATTCCAGCACCTAGGAAGAAGGTGCCAGAAATGACTTGAATGAAATTCAAAATATGCCTTTGTCGTTCTTAACTTTCCTGGCTTTATTTTTTTATTCTCTCAATTCTCCCTCATTAATCCTTCTTAGTATCTCGGATCTCAATTTCCTTTTCTACTCTTTGGTTAGTGAAATCCTCCAGTTTCTGTGAGTTTTTTTTTTTTTAATTCACTGTAAATATTCTTTATTTCTGATTTCTTTCAAACTCAGAGCTGCCAATTCAAGGGTTAGAGGTCATAACATTTCTCTCTGCAGTCCAGACATTAATGATGAAATTTTGGCCATACAACTAACAATTTCCTGTTCAGCAGCAGCAAAACTGGGATCAATTAAACTGTATATATGATATACTTCAGATCACCTCACTGAAAAAAAAAAAAGCGTGGAACTTGCCCATGATACTGATGTGCGCATTGGGCAAGGGTTTAAGTCACTAACAAAGGAAGGCCAATAATTCCTTTTATAGATGCGATGTTACAGAACAATTCCTTCCAGTTTTGATTCTGACATGATGTTTGTAATAAATGTCAGTTTCCAGAGAGCAGTTCATGATTCCTGAGTTTTTCCAGGTTGTGGAATCTGAATATGCTGTAAATCCCCTGTCACATTCAAGGGTGCACGTCATAATGCAAGACAGTTGAAATAACTTTACCTGGGGACCTTGAAAGTTATCAATTTTGTATTAAGAAGTAAATAATCAATAAATAGCTGTCATTTAGAGCTACTTTTGATTATATATGAGAAAGATTCTTAACTTATCATGACCTTTAGCTTTCTAAAATGTGGCACTAATATCCCCCACTGGACTTCACATGGGCAAACATGAATCCTTTGAGGGTAAGTCAGAGAAGAGTAAGAGTCAAAATTCTTGTTTTGAATTCCTTTAGACTTTGGAGCCTTATTTTAACTTTCACTGTTAGTTTCCTCTTCTATAAATGGAGATTGACAAACATGCCTATTTCATAAAACTGTGGTGTAGAGTGACTAAAAAAATATTCTTCAAAGAGATTTGAGTTGTACACACTCTCTCTCTCTCTACAATACTATCCCACATATATATATATATAAAGATGAAATCCTGTATTTGCAACATGCTAAGTGAAATAAGTCAGAAGGAGAAATACAAATATCATGATTTCACTCATATGTGGAAATATTGAAACAAAATTCATTAACAGAGAAAAGAAAACAAAAGCAAATTAAGGAACAAAATAATGGTTACTAGAAGAAAAGGGGGATTTGAGGTGGGTAAATAAAAAAGAGTCATTATTATGGTGAATGATGAAAACTGAATTTCCAGTGGTGAACACGTTGTATATACAGATATTGATTTATAAGGCTGCACTCTCAATGCCCAAATAATGCTACAGACCAATATTAACTTCAATAAAAAATAAGCATAAAATCTACAGAGCACTTAGCACACTGTTCAAATTAATGAGTAAGAACATGAACAAAAAAAATGACAGAAATAAGTGGAAATATCCTTATAATCTGTCATTTTATGCCATTTTATGTCATTTTATGCTACCTTCAACTTACATGCTTGGAAAAGTCTTGAGATAGTTTTGTTATTTTGATGCAGAATGACTCAGAAGAAAACCAAATAATGTCAAACATAGTCATAAGCCTTCACAGGAGACTAGATTCAACAAGTTACTCAAGTTCTGGGTGATGGCTTTATTTTATGTTATATCAGAAGAGACAGCATAATTTAGTCTTTCAGAAAATGGGTGCTGGAGCTGGAGAACGAAGACATTAATCCTGGTTTAACATTAACTGCTTTGTAAACATGGACTAGTCTCTGAACTACCCTTCAGTCTCAGTTCTTTATTGTAAAATGAGGATAATAACTGTAATTGCCTCATGAAGTAGCTACAATTTTGTGTACAAATATACAAAAAGTACTTATAAAGTGCCTAATCTAAAGCAATTTCTTAATATCCACTGTCTGTCATCATCAACATCAGGAAGAGGGAAGAAAAGAGTAACGTGACTTTACTCTTTTCTGTGGATCAGAATAAATTTATTTATTTATTTATTTATTTATTATTCTATTAATAATTTATTACAATGGAAATCAAAATAGTAGAGTAGTGGTGCTTGTAAAACATCCATTTCTTTAAGTGCCCTGAAAAAATAAAGATTCGGTCCCAGAAGAAATTGCAACAAATTTATTATGATCACATCAAATAAGAGTTCTTTATGCCCTTTCTTAATTTCAAAGCTGATGACAACTTCAGTCTTAAAGACCCATCTGGTACCAGAAACAGAATGTGAACCTAAGTTGGTTGCAGTTCATGTATTTCACTATTGTGCTATAAATAAATAGAATTGAATATCATAATTGTATTCTTCTTTCACAAAAGTGGCTATATGCTTCATTAGATTGGTTAAGGTAGAAGTTGGGGCCAGCAGAATCAAAACCTCTTAAGTAACTGATTCTAGGTCTTGGTATCACAGCATATTTTCAGAATTCTTGATTTGAAAAATCACTAAAGGTAAAATCTCAGTATGTTATAAAGATAGTCTCAGAGGCAATTTTGTTTAGTGGGCAAAACAATGAGTCAAAACATGAGAGTTTTTAGTCTTATGTCATTTTTGTGCAAATTTAAGTTGCTTAGAAATATATAAAAATATCAGTTTATATTTGTTCTTTCCTTCAACCTCCTTGGGTTCAATAATTTACCTGTAAACTTCAATTAAAACACTTACTATAGAGGTGTTGTAAAAATGAAAGGGGTCAATGTCTATAAACTTTAAATGTTAAGATCTCATAAAATGTTTCATTAGAAATTATATGATTTCCATGCCATAAGAATACTTAAAGGAATAAAAAAATAAGCTGCATATCAGAATCAAAATCTTTCTAATCACCTATTATGCAACAGGGAGAAGTGAATTAAATTGATAATCTGTTCAACTCATGATCAGTCCCTTTAAAAGTGGAGGCAGCACACTTCAATAATGACGTGAGACTACGAATTAACACCCATGCTAATCTTTAACCAGTATGAAATCCTTTCTAACAGTCATCCTTTTCCACTGAAGGAAATTCCTAATTCACTTACCAGGCTGCATTTATCAAGTCATAGAACACTGAGACCACCTAATAGTGAAACACAAAACAGGGCAGAGAAATGTCACTAACTTTGTAACTTACAAAGAGTGATTGCTAGCCCAGATTGTTAAGGAGATCAATGTATTGAAAGCATGAGTTGTGGTGAGTGGAGTATTGATCACTGAGAGTGATGGATAATTATAGTCCCATTCCAATATCGTGTTATAAAGGTCACAGCTAAAAGATGTTTTAGCCCCTCCACCCCCAAACACTTTAAAAGCTCTTTTATGTCTGATTACAGTTCTTTTTTCCCTCTTTATTATTCACTTTTCTCAAATGGTTCTTTCAAAATCTTAATGACAATGAAAAGCCCATCTGTCAGATAGTAAACATATCACTTACATGATTAGCATTTCATGGGCTGTGCATTCTTTATGGAAAGCTATATAGAGTAAGTATCTAGAAAAACAAGAGAACTAAGCAAGACTCAACTGGCACATTACTTAAAATGCAAAACTTACAGGAGCACATCATTAAGGCTACAAATTGAAATGCCCCAACTGTCCAGTAATGAAGAAATTCATGATTCTCTATGTGGTGTTCATTTCCCCTCTTTCATAGACACTGTGTAATGAACAACATGCTGTGTTATACTTACAACCCAAGTGCAAAGTTTGTATTGTGACTTAATGCTGCTTAGGAAACCATCTCCTTGGCATTTCAATGCTTTTGTGAGATTTCCATTTGAAATGGAAAAATTGAGCATGTGTAAATGTTTTTATTAACATCTAAAATGAAGGATGAAGAGAAATTTCTTCTTCATCTATGAGTTAATTATTGATTATATTATTACATCAATGTCTTTCATCAGATTATTATTGTAAAGGAGGAGGATCTACCCCTGATTTATATCTGCATGTTCTACAGCATTCAGCATAGTCAGATAAAAAATCAATCAATCAATGTAAATGCATGTGTCCTCACAAGATGTACAATTCTGGGAGGAAACAGATTAATTCAAGGAGTACCTGTACATCATCTATGACAAGTAAAGTAGCTGATCCTACATTACTAATGCCCCCAATTGACAAAAGAGTTTCCTGAAACAATAAATTCCCAAGCCCCAATTTAAACCTATTCAAATGAGTAGTGCACCAGTCTGGTTCTAGACAGTGGGGTCATATTATTTAAGAAACTTTGAGATCAAGAAATATTTGTTGTACGATATGCCATACACAATTAATTTCACTTCAGAACTAGCTCTATTTGTGACTGTAGAAGACATCGAGACTGAATTTTGGTCCTTGGTTCATCAGTGTTAACTAAAAAATTGTTTTACAAAAGTTGAATCCCAAATGCTGCAGCAGACCCACTGAATCAAAATTCACATTTGATCATGATCTGCAATGATTCATATACACATTAAAGTCTGGCAGTCCTAGTCCAGAACAATGCTAACTCAATGTGACATGTAGACAGCCATCAAAAGTGTCACCTTCAGGTTGTAAGAAATGCAGAATCTAAATGCCACCCCAGAACTACTGAGTGATAATCTAGGGGGAGAGTCCAGGAATGTGTATGTTAACAGGTTCTCCAGGCAATGCTTAGCATGCTAAACTTTGACAAGTGTTCTAAACCATTGTGCTGGAATGAGTTGTAATGATACTTCTGGTTTTACTGCAAGATATATATATATATATATATATATACGTACACACATATCCAGGTGCAGAAATGGAAAAGTGATGCAATCTCTGCCACATATTTATTATCTCTTTTCTTGATAGAACTCATGGAATAATGTTTTGAGTGCATATACATAGAGTTTTGGAAGACATTAAATGATCTCTAGTATGAGAAGCAAAAAATTAAAAATAAAAAATAGAGGAGGGTGAAAGGAAAGGAAGAGGAGAGAGAATAGCAGTTGGCTAATTGGCAGAAATAATAAGGATTAAATCTCATGGAAGTAAAACAAATGTGGTAATCTATTCTTAATTGCTGAAGATGGATGATGTGTAATGGGATTTGATTATACTGCTCACTCTATTTTTATGCAAAATTCTTTATTATAAAAATTCATCCAGGAGTATGTGAGTGCCTATATGATAAAAATATTAAAACATTGATAATATTCATTGTTGATGAAAATATGGGGGAAAGACTCATATACTGATGGTAGGAGTGTAAATGATTATAACCTTTTGGCTCTTGACTCTTGCAATTTATCCTATCCCCTTCTTAAGAACTCGACTGAATATCTGAAAGTAACAGCTTAAGGTCAATGGATCCATGATTAGAAATGAGAAAGTCAAGAGTTTGGACTCATTGCATCAACCCCAATGGTTTTTGTCAAGCTTTTTATAATATGATTATTTTTCAAAAAACATTAATTTGTTTAAGTTACTATTTGGATGATTCTTTTACTTCTAATCACACTATTCCTATCCAAGTGTTCAGGTACCTCTGGTATGATTAGAGGAAGACCATACATATTAATATATATGCAAATTATTCTAACCTAAAGAGGTACCTTTCACATGTAGTTCACCATGAATTCCAGCCTCAGTACAGTGCCTGACACATAATTTAATGAAATAGTAAATAAATCTATAAAAATGTAATATATACAGCCACCTCTAGATTGTGAGGTTATGGATGATTTTAATTTCCATGGTATACTTGTCCATCTTCTCTAAATATTTAAAATCAGTAAAAAAAATAAAACTATTTTAAAAATTATTAAAATAATATAGGAAAGCTGTGTAGTACAGCTTAATGATAGAGTGGAACACTGTTATTCTGCAGATTTCGACACTCTGCAAATCAAACCTTTTTTGTCTTCTTCTTCCCTCTATAAACAACTTAAAAATAGAATAAAATCCAGATAAAACTCAATATACAAGATGAGCATTAGTCTGATTCACCATCAAGATGACAAAGGAGGTTTACTCTACAATTATATTACATATTTATAAAGAAAATTTTGAAGTGGTTTCTTTTACATTGATGGATGTCTGAACATTAACCATAAAATATAATAAAAAATTAAGCATCTTTGCTTTCTGCTGCTAAGAATGCATGTATGATGTACCGTATTTCAATTCAGGGGACATATTTATCATAACTCTCAGCAAAACTTTGCAGACAAATCAACTAAACCTCTGGGAAGCACAAGAACTTTGTCACATTTTAGAAAGTATTGTTATCTGATTACTTTTGTCCCAGAAGTCTCAACTGGGCCACTGCCAATATCTGAAGATGTGGTGTGTCACAACTGAGGATATTCCCCATATCTAGAAGTAAGGTTTCAGTGATGTAATAAACAATACAGAACAATCCCCACAATAAAGAACTTTTTGATTCAAAATGTTAATAGTACTCTGGTTAAGAAATTCAACCAAATTTTCCCTCTCTTGTTATTTACACATATTTATCTCCAAAATAATTTGAGTTTTCACTTCCAGATTTTTAATTGGATTAGTTCATTTCCAATTGTTTAATTGAACTGAACACTGACCTTTTTCTTTTCTTGTTTATATGCAACATTTTTTTTTAAGATTTATTTATTTCCTCATACAGAACTAGGGTACAGGCCAGAGATGCGGAGGGAACAGAGTGGGGAGCAGAACAGGCAGATCGACGAAGTACACTGCTGAGGGGAGCAGCGGGCGGGCCAGGAGAGGTCAGCCGCGCCACGTGGATCTCCTCCAGGGGAGGAGAGGATCTAACTCATGCGAAAGTGGCTTAAGCTTCTTAGTGCTGTGCTTTAACCCGCTGCACCACCAGGGAGGGTCAATATATGCAACATTTTTAATGTCTAATAATTGTCTAATAAGTGCTAGATAGTGACTGACATGTTGAGAGTATATAGAAGTGAGTGAACTGGGTTCTCTGCTCATACAATGTAGTGAACCAGAAAGCATGAGATAGATAATGACATTTAAGGGCAATAAAATGAACTCTGAATTTTGACTCGAGGCCCAAATGGAAATCTTATTTGCCATTGTCTTTCTGTTGATTAAACAAACAGTGCAGTCTGCATCTTAGTCTTTGCACTGCTTACTCTTCTGCCTGAAGTACACTTTTTATAAATATCTCCTCTACTGGATTATTTATGCCATTCAGTTCTCTATTCCACAGCCACCTTCTGAGAGCTAGAGTTCCTTATCACCCCAGCAGCTGTCTCCTCGAAGGTCTCTCTGCCTCATTGTGACATATCAACACCATGTCTGACTTCTACTAGTTTAGTGTTTATTTTCTAACAACGACTTTTTTTGACTTTTGGGAAAAGATTCCCCAATTTTTCAAGGGCTTGGAGGAGCTGAAGTCAAAGGATATAGGTAGTCTTAAAGGAAATACACCTTGGTCTTCTACAGTCACATAGGATTTGCTCTGTCCCTTCAACAAAATACGCTCTATGAGGTTCTGAGCATCTTGTCTCTCTGCCTAAAACCCTTTCTTTTCATCTCTTGCCTAATCACTATCTATCCTTTAGTAATAATCATTAAATAGGACTTCTTCCACTGTCTATTAAGATTCTTCTCTGGTTTCCTCTCAATGTGACTCATTACACTTAAATTACTAGCTCCTTTTGCCTGTTTTCTATTTTGGCTGCAAGCCCAATGAGAGTGACCTTTGTTTTCTGGTTCATTGTATCACCTAGTGCCGGTCATAATTCCTTCCTTATGAAACATGCTCAGCCACTATTTATTGATTAACCTACTCTATCCTGAGACCTGAAGCTGTTTTTTCAAAATAAAAGCTAATGATAAAACATTTAATAACTTGTCTGTTTTTCTCAAGAAATACTAACTTATAGATCCATTTTTCTACTTATACAAATTGAATGCTGACTAAATTTTAATTTTGCAACAACAAAAATAGAAATAAGATCCTTTGCTAGCATAACCTTTTCTAGAGAAAAACAGTTAAACAAAAGAGAAAACTGCCATAATCTCATTACACTGAAACAGAGGTATGTAAACTTCTAAGGTTGGTGAGACAACAATCACACTCTTCACAGTGCGCATGCACACACACACACACAGAGTTTTTTTTTGCAAAAGGAAATAAAGCAACCTCTAAAACCCTCACTATATTTGTGATGTCTTGGCGATAAAATTTATGGATGGTGTAACTATATGGGCCCCCAAAGTCCTCCTAATGGGAAACATAGCTTCTTACAGCAATGCAGGAAAATGCTTGGAGTAGCTAAAGTAGCTACAACAGTCTGAGTCTCATCCTTGAGGATGTGAGTTTTAGAACGATTTTCTGCAAACCACACTGTGAAGCCAGCATTGATCTGCTGGCTCTGTTTGAATCTACAGGAGAAATGAACTTTGGCTTTTTCTTGAATGTATTGGCATCCCATACTGTTTTGCTCATCTATTAATTTGCCATTTTTATTTAAGCATCAGAGAGAAATATGTTGAAGGAGGTAGATGCTGTGTTATGAGTGCTTAGAAATTGTATTCAACATATTCATATCATAGTGAAACATAGTGGTGGAACAAAATTTAAGCAAGTCTCACAGACAGGTGTAACACTGAAACATTTTTTCCTATGCTTTGTAATTGGCCTTCCTGGTTCCACTTTTATACCCTCCAGTCTGTTTCACTACAGTAGCAAGAGTGCTTTTAAATTGTAATTGATATCATTCTATTCCCTTACAATAGAGTCTCAATGCACAAGAATATAAAGCCAGCTTTTGACAACTCTTCAAGGTCAAGTACTATCTGGCCTCTTCATTTCTCCAACCATATGTTATATTACTTCCTCACGTACCATGCTTCAGCATACTTGTTATTCAGTTCTTCAAGTATATCCATATCTGACTCATTCTAAGCCTTTGCACTAGCTCTTCCTGCTGTTTGAAAATTTCCTACTTTTCTCCTGTGCACAGAGGTATTCATTTTGCTGTGTAACTCAGGATAGAGAACTTGTTATTTGAAAACAAGACTAATCCATGCAAAATATTTTTCTTTTCCTTGTTTTCTCTCTTTCCTTCCTAACAAGTAGCATAATTTGGATATTCTATTTATTATACTCTTGAGGAAACACTGATTTCCAACACTATATAGAACTAGAGATATATGTTAATACCTCTTCAGACGCAAGCAACCACACCACACCAATCACCAATTCACCCACAATCCTTTGCTCTTGGCTATTGGCTCCTCTCTCTCCTCTTCTGTCCGTGCATTGTCCCTTTCCAGTAGCTTCATCTCTGTACTCAGGTTTCTAGGGTTTCTTTTTGTTTAGTTATGACTGATCTTTTGTTTTGCTTGTCTGTCATTCACATGTGAAATATATCACAAATATCTTTCTCCTTCTGATTCATTTTGTCAGCAGAAGCTCCTCAAGTTCCATTCACAATGTCACAAATGGCAAGACTTCATCTTTTATAAAAGTAGTATCCACTCATATATGAGTGAAATCAAATGGTATTGGTATTTCTATTTCTGATAATGACCTTAGCACAACCCCCTCCAGTTCTATCTATGTGGTCACAAATGGCAATATTTTATATTTGTTTTAGATCTAAGTAGTATTGCATTGTGTATATATACAACTCATCTGTATACACACACACACAAGTATATACACACTTTCTAATCCATTCATCTGTTAAATTGTTCTGCTACCTTGGTTATTGTGAAAGGTGCTAAAATGAATTCATGTTGGGGAGGATGTGGAGGAATAGGAACCCTCTTACACTGTTGTTAGGAATATACACTGGTCTGGTTCTGATGAAACAGTCTGGAGTTTTCTCAAAATATTATAGACAGAGCCACCATATCATCCACAATACTTCTAGGTATCTACCCAATGAATGCAAAAATGTAATCATAATTATTTATTTTTCTGTTAGATATTATACTCCTTCCTAGTTATAGCATCTCTAACTAGCACAGAGTTAGAGGCAAGACCTTAGAGGTTCTAAGGTCATACTTATGGAGAAAAAAATGTTTATATATATACATATATACACACACATATATAAATTGTAAATATACACACACACATACATATATATATATATATATATATAGTAATAAAGTTAAAAGCGAACATTAACTAACAGCTCTAAACTAACAGAGAAAGGGAGAGAGGAGGGGGACATGATCAAAACTGGGATAGGAAGAACACATGGGACTATGGTCATGGCACATGGGTAAAGTGGTGGTATACTTAAGTAGCTTAATGTGAAAGTTATCTGTTTGAAAGCATTCAGCACCATCTTACGGGGCATAGAAACTCAAGTTGCCCAATGTTCTAATGAAATTCTTAAGAGTTTTTAAATCTGAGGGAATCCTAAAAAACTTACTTGAATCTCATTTTTTAGATGAGTAAAGTACAGCCTAAACAGGTGACTTTTTTTTTCATCATGCCCCAAAAACTGCTTTCTCTTAATCTAACATCTAGTGTTTTAATGTAGATTTTTTAAATGAAAGGATCATTTTGTACTCAATTATTATCATACATTTACTGTATTTCATGTGCCCGATAGCCACATGTTTGACTATCATGTGAGTGCCTTCATGTTTTTCAACTATTGGTGTACATGTTTTATGGATTTTATCTTATTTTGGCCTCATAATTTCCTATACCTTAGATAATTTTATGTAGTTGTTGAAGAGATGGGGACAGGGGCTTCATTAGATGAGGTCTTGCAGGTATGCGTATGGAGAAGCCAAGCAGCAGTGTAACTTGGAGACAGATTGGGGCTGATATGGATGGTTTTAGGTCCCCTACTCCCTGCCTCCTTGAATTAAACTCAGGCAGCTCACAGGAACTGGTGTGGGTTTCCACAGTATTGTGCTTTACTACAAAAGAACAGCTTTCACCCAGTGAAAATAGACTCTTTTTATGTAAAGCGATTTTTATCTTTGGCAGAATGCTACTGCAATACAAAGAAATATTTCACTCTACTCAGAGCTCAGATTCCCACCTATGTCTCTGTAAGACAATAGGGTTGGGGAAAGAGAATTTCCCCCCAAGCTTCTATGTAGTATACCCAGTGCAAATTGCTATATACATGAAAATCACTTAACCACATTTCAATTAAATTAAAAAAAGTTGAATAAAACCCACTGACTAGCATCACATTTCTATTTCTGAGATAAATAAGCATATAACCTTAGTGTGAATATATGTATACATATATATATGTTGACACACATACATGAATATATGTATACACATGCACATGTATGCTAATGAGCGCACATAGATACACACACATAAGGGTAAGTGTAAACTCTGATAAGAAAGTGACATATAAAATACAGCCAGCAGTTATCCAAACATTTACTTCACCCCCATCCTCTGAACTATTAACTCTACAGAAACTTTAAAGTATTTAACAAAATATTTAAGACATCAAGTAATGCTGCTTACCCTCTTTGCTGCAAAGTTTTGGGCTATCCAGGTACTTTTCATGACTGGAATATGTTATGTTTATCCTATTTTGGGTTTTAGAAAATAATTATTTTCCTACCACAATCCATTCTTTCTTCTTGGAATAATATGCAGATTCTACTTGGGGGGAATTATCTTTGTCACATTCTCAGTTATAAGGTTTGCAAAGCCCAGGTCAGACTAATTAAGAGTTAGTTTCATTCCTGGATGATATACTTGGTTCAGGGATGAATGTCAACAAAGCTAGGCTCAACTCCCATGTTACATTTGTTTTGCAGTTCATCTTATTTTGATCTCTTTATTAGGGCTTCTACCTCCTAAGTAGTTAGGAAACAGGAATTCTTTGTTTCATTGTAATTTTACCACCTGGTAGAAACGTTTGAAACTGGTCTTCCTTACCACTATATGGAGGATCTTTTCAGAAATTGAAACCAACATGAGAGAAAATAAGGAAAGGAAAGAGAGAAAGATGGAGAGGGAGAGAGGGAGAGAGGGAGGGTGAGATGACACTATTTAATCCCTTGCCATGTCCCAAACCAGCTACATGCTTACAAACTTCAGTGATTCAAACAACAAAGTCCACCTCCTTTTTGTCTGGGGGCTTATTTATTTATTTATTTTGCTTTCCTTTTTTGCTGTTTTTGCCAAACTTTTGACTAACAGATTGAAAATCAATGCTTAAAAGAAGTCTTCAATAGACATAATCCAGTTCTCTTTTCAAATCAACCTGCAAACCAATTGTCTAAAAAGTTTAAATATATTAAATGACACAAGTTAAATGGCTTCCTCAATAAATCTTAAATCGAGACTTGACTTGCTCCTAGTGTTTAATCCATAACATAGCCCACTGTCTGCTAGTGGACTTGTCTATAATATCACCCCCACCCCTCCAGCACCCAGGGAATAAAGTAAATTTGCTTTTCTTTTTGGTGCCTTCATCCACTGGATTAATAAGAATAAAAACACTATAAAGGATATTTTTTTGTTTGAGAGAGAATTTTTGATAAATGAGATTATATTTTCATACTTGGCCCAAAGATAACTAGTCTTCTTGAAAAATCTTTTAGCTCTATAGTAAGCAAATTCCAAATAATTGTACTGATTGGAATCAATGACCATAAAAACACTGAGAAACTTGTGAATACCTGAGAATTGTCTAACTTTTAGTCCACTTAACACTAATTATTTTCTAACTGCAAGTATATAGAATTTGAGAAATTTAAAAATGTTCTTTCATATTCATACTGGACATAAAAACACCAAATGTGATAAGAATCATCTTAGAATAGTAACAGCTAGCATTTATAACTTTCAAGTGTGTTCTGATACTTTCTAATCCTTCACTAAGGCCTCTCTAAGACCACATTAAGTAATCATTGCTTTCATTCTCACTTTAGTTTTAATTTTAAACTGCATGTTGATTGAGCAGATTTTGGTTTATAACATTCTATGTCTTAAAAATATATGTTCATTCCTCCTCAAATTTATGTTATCACACCATAAACACCAAAGCCCCAACAAGTGACCACAGTTCCCTGAGAGCTCTTTCTTTCCTACCTCACCTTGTTATTCCTTCTAGTAGCTTCAGTTCTGCTATTTTGGTTTGGTTTTATTTGTCCTTTGCTTTGATTGTTTTATTCCTTATATGAGTAGAATTAACTGGTATCATCTTCAATTTTGTAACTTTTTACTAGTAATGTCCTCTCCAGTTCCATCTATGTAGTCACAAACAGCAAGATTTCATCTTTTTTAATAGCCATCATATATATAAACCACATTTTCTTAATCTATTCACCTATTCTTGGGGCACTTAGGTTGTTTTCATAACTTGGCTATTGTAAATAGTGCTGCAATGAATACAGGCATGTATAGATTCCTTCAAATCAGAACTTTTGTATGCTTCAGGTCCATACTGAAAAGATAGATTAGTGGATCACATGGTTGATCCACCTTTAATCTTTTAGAAAACCTCCATACTGTTTTCCCTAGAGGCTGAACCAGCTGCATACCAGCCATAGTATATGTGGGCTCCATTCTACCCACCACCCCCCTTGCAAATATTTTATTTTTCTGTTGCTTTGATATGGGTTATTCACACAAGTGATTCCGACTTGCATTCCTTGATGATAAATGATGGCAAGAACTTTCTTTATGAGCTTATCAGCTTTCTCTATGTCTTCTTTAGAGAAGTATCTAATTAGCTCTCCTGCCCATATTTGTTCCTGTTGAGTTGCATGAGTATTTGAAGATATTGATTATTAACTCCTTGTCAAATGTATGATGCGCCAAGATTATCTCCTGTTTGTTAGGGAATTTGTGTTAGCAATAGTTTCTTTCACTGTTCAGATTAAAAAATATATATATATTGATGTAGCCCTATTGGCTTATTTTTGTAATTGTTTCCCCAGCCATTAAATTCGAGGTTCCAGAGACACCAATGTTAAGGTATTTTTTTTTTATTTCTCCTTTTATTTTTTTTTTAACTCCTGAGTTACTTAGTAACATGTTGTTTTGGAAGTTTTTTCATTTTTAATTTGATTTCTAATTTGATACTATTGTGATAAGAAAAAAATGTATGAAATGATTTCAACATCCATCAATTTATTTACTCATAAGTTTTTTAACCAACATAGTTTATCCTTGAAAATGTCCCTTGTGCTCTTGAAAATAATGTGTAGTGAGTTTTTTTTTTTTTAATTAACTGCCCTGTATATGACTACTAACCCCACTTTATTTATTTTTTTAAAGGCTGTTGTTTTCTTGTTAACTTTCCACCTGGTTGATCATAAATGAGTGTGGGGTGTGGAAGTTCCCCACTAATATTGCATTTATTTCATTTTCTTTTTATTAGGTTTGTTAACAGTTGCTTTACATATTTCAATGAACCTTTGTTTGCAGATATTTTGATGACCGTTAGGTCTTCCTGATGTATTGATCCCTTAATCTTTATATCATATCCATCCCTATCTTTTGCTATCATTTAAATTGGAAGTTGACTTTCTGATATAGCTGGCACTGCCTTTTATAGGGTTCCTTTTGCTTAGTATCATTGTTTTCAACTTTTACAGTAAGTTGATGTTTATATTTGAAAACCAATTCCCTGAAGAACGTATAAAATTTAAGTTTCTTATCCAACCAGATATTCTATGTCTTTGGATTGGTTGGTTTAAGCCACTGATTTTTAGGGAATTATTGATATATAACTATGTATTGCCAACTTACTATTTGTTTTATGGGAGTTTTGCAGTTTGAACTTTAGTTCTCTTACTCTCTTTCATTGTAATATTTTATCCTCATTTTAAACAGGAGCTCAGAGAGATCAAGTAGCTCACCTAAAAAAGTGACAGCATAGATATTAAAATCTACTCCTTGAGTCTAGGGGCTTTGCACCTAAATTAAGTGACACAGCAGAAGAGAAGAATACATTTGAATAAAAGTCTCTGTGGCCTGGATTTCAAGCAGTGGGAAAAGGGTAACAGGACTGGTATGAGAATTATATCATGAAATAACAATCTGAGCAATCTGAGCATGCCTTTCAATTGTATTAAAATTGATAACTACAAATATCACTACAAATGAGTGGACCATTGTTTTGAAATGTCTTAAAGCATGGTCTCAGGCTGAACGTATTCATAATTTATTGGAACACTGATAGATTCTCGGGCCCCTCTCTAGACTTAGTGCATTATTATTTAAATTTTAATAAGGCCCCTAAGGATTTATGTACACATTCAAATTTAGAATAGACTGGTCTGGTGCATGCTATCAAGGTGTGATCCTTGGACAAGATGAGCATGTCAGAGGTGAAGAAGGAAAGGAGAGAGGGAGAGAAGAAAGCAAGCATAGTGGTGGGAGAGAAGAAATATCCACATTAGCTGGACACTCTTACATACTTGATGTAATGTAGTGCTAGAATTAATGTTAGTTCAGTCAGGGGAGATGGCTTATTGTAATAAGTTAGAGTCTTCTGAAAGTTTACATCATTTTAAATTATTATGATTACCTAATGGCCAGACCTTTCTAATAGTAATAAAGCTCAGGAGTATATACCACTAGAAGTCCTTACAGCACATATATAAGGAAATCAGAGTGTAAATGTCAATCAGGCATGAGGTGGATATTTTTAGGCTTGTGGAAAATATACAAAGGGCTTCATTTGACCCCCTTTTCTTGGTGTCAGGGTGGTTGACCTCAAAGAACACATCTGTTCTTTTCCTTTCTATCACCTCCACCTTTTATTTTCTCACCATATTTTCTCCCAGTAGGGAAAAATGATGATAATGTCCATCAAAGAGAGGTCAGGTGGCACAGGAAGAAAATATCTCAAGGATTCTAATATTTAGCTGGCAATTGAACTGCCCATCTACCATCCTCCACTTCTCAGCACCCACAGTGAGTCAAGTCATGGGGGTCAGACATTTTTTGATCTCTGGCTTGTATCTGCTAAACCTCAAATGTCAAAGTTTAGGCAACACCTTAAAATGTTATCTTTCCTTATTGAAACTGAAACGATGCTCTTTCTTCTTATTTTCTTATATCCTGACCTGACTGTCTTTTTGTAGAATATTATCTTTTGGATTCAAAACTTTGGCTATATTCTCAGAATAAGGAGGACCCATAATGACAGTAAAATGCCCATGAACTTTAAGGAACTGGTGTTATAAAAGAGAGACAGAATGATTCTGAAATATACTTCACCTCTTAACACTTCTTCAACAGTCAGAAAATTTCAACACAAAGAACCAGTGAAATGCATGGTCTGGACTGCATGGTATGGGACTACTGCTTATATAATGACTTCATGACTATGAAAAACCTCAGCCTAAGTTAATCTTTGCCAGTTCACATTCATAGCAGTATCTAGCAGCCTTAATGTTATCTGACAAATGTCTAGCACAGATTTAGCACATGCTAGTTCATCTTCCCACTGCAAGAAATAAGAAAAATCACCAAAAAAGCACTCAGAGGTGAAGAACAGGTAGAATTGAAAGTTATAATTGACAATGAATATGATTCCCTACCCCTTAAATATGGAAAAATAAATCAGACCTATTCAGGGTAGGTTAAATTTTCCAGGAGTTGAAAGAGAAATCTTTATATAATCAATTTTCTTTCATGAAAATAGCCCCTATATATTTGCTACACAAAGTCACTTCAGTCAAGGTTGTCATAGAAAGTTTCTCTCTATCGTTGGGTAATTTTTGTAATACTAGTAATACAAGAACTAGGGTCCCACAGTTATACTTTAAATTTTGACTTCACACCTGATTTTTCTATGTAACTTGTAAGAGCATCTTATGCTGTTGGAGTTTGGTTACCCTGTCCTAAATGATAAAATATTCACTGTAGCCCAGATACAGGGTTGCTTGTTTGAGTAATAAACCTTACGTACATACATAAGTTCATGTTCATTAGTCTTTGTTTCGATGGACTGGCTTATACAAATGGGTAGGGATGTCTTGGATGAAGTTTCTCTTGTGAATGTTTCCAAGATGATCACTGAAGGTGATCATATGCATGTGGGGAGCCAATCACTGAGAAATCTGTTTTTATTGGCACCCAAAGCCCCCTGTACCTTTGGAAATATTGGCAGGGGAAAATGGAGTACATTACTTCAGTGAAGCTTCTTTTGTTTGATCAAGCCCAAGAGAGGATCTGCCTCATGAATGACCAGTCAGGCAGAACATCCTGCTTGAAATTACGGTAACAAGACAATTAAAATCACACACTTATTTCTGGGCCCTAGGTAGTATCCCCTGGAGAGGAGGACTGCAGAAGAAAGACTGCTGGGCAAGGGCAGCCAGATGCATTGGCAGCCCATTCATAAAGCAACTGGCAAGTAGGCTCTTGCCAGAGTCCACTTCTGTGTGTCTCTTGGATTATTCCATAGCCCCAATCTAAATCAAATGATTCTCAAGCCTGCGTTCTAGAAACATGAAATTTTAAGTCTAAAAGAAGTCTTGATAAAGAAAGAATGATAATACTACTGTGTATACAGACTGATATAAAGATAAAATGAGTTTCTATTTGTGAAAGCTCTTTGTAAATCATGAAAAAAAGAAGCAAATGTCAATATGCTTTGAGATGATACTGAAGAGGAGCTAAACATTTGCTTACACAACATGTTTGTATCTCCTCTTTGGGTAAGAAAAGCAGCTAAGATTTCTTATAAAACTTTCAAGTTTATAACCCAGATAATACTAAAGATCTCCTCAATCAAATATATATTTGTATCTCAATCTCCAATCTCATTCTTTTAAACTAAAGATCAAACTTCACTCTCCACCAACTGCAGGGTAGTTTTTATGATGGGTGTAAAAATTTAAATGACCGTCCTAGTTGTAAATTAAATTGCACTACATGAAAAAGTTGACATTTTGTTCTGTCTCAATTCAGCACTAACAATGACTACTTAAAAAAAAATAAAAAGAAAGGAAGAAAGAAAGATATCCTTATCACAGATGCTTTCTTTTCCTCACAAAGGAAATGTTTTATGTTTGAAAGTACAGCAGCCATACAGGGAAAATAAGAATTTGCTGTCTGTGTCCGGGGACAGTAATCTAACAGTGCCGTTCAATTTAGAAATTCAAGACATTAGCATTCTACCAAATCTTTTTTTTTCCTTAAGATTCAAAATTATTTCCAGATATAAAGCCTTTTAATGTTATACACTAGAGCTGTGACATGTCCTAGAGAAACAATCCAATGCTATCCAGGATGGCACTTTAACGAGCCATTCAGACAGAGTCATGCAGCATGGACCTTTCCAGGGGGCGGTGTTAGTTTCTAGAATGCTCAGCAGCACCCACAGGCTACAGAATGCAGGGACCAGAGGGTCTCGGGCCAGCTCGATGACAAACCTCATGGAAGCAGTTCTTTGAAACGAAGTTGTGTTTTTCGGTTCATGTGCTCTTACTCTCCCCTGACAGTGAACCTAGTTGGTTTAGGTTTCATATCACATCTGTGATCTAGAAATACTTGTTTCCCCAGAGAGATACATCAAACATCTTTCTGAGACTTTTCAAAATTCATACACATTCCCACTGGAAATATCAAGTGTGATCTGGCCAAACCTTGCCAGGAGTCAATAGGCTGGTGTAGGTATGGAGCCAGGTGAGTATGCTACATCATCTTTGATTAATGAATAACTTGTCCTTGATGATGGGGAGTCATTTTCACATGAAAGGACTCTTCAAATTAGGTTGATGTTGAAAGAAGCAGGGTGTGGGCCCCTTTGGAATACACAGCAAGAATGTTGTGGCTGTGTCCTAGCAAGACATGATTTAGACAAAGAAAATGAAATCAACACATGTTAATAATGATTGAAGAAGATTAAATAGGAGATTGAGGTCTAAGTATTCAGAGCCTCAGAAAGGGATTTTGACGAGATTCTTTATAAAGAGTTTCCCAGTTAAACAGAATCATGATGAAGTAAAAATAAAAATTGGGATTATGGGAGTACATTAAGTTGAATGTGATTTTTTCCATCCCCAGGAAAGCAGCATATGAATTTCCAAATTGACCCCCCCAATTTTATATGCATTTTCACACAAATATTCTAATTTTACATAGACTTGTTACTACAATAGATCTTAACAGTAAAATATAACATTTTCTCTGCTTTACTGAGGCATACTTGGTAAAATTCTAAGAAATTTAAAATGCACAACACAATAATTTGATATATACATACAATGTGAAAGTCTCCCCCAACTGAATGATTTAAAATATTTATCACCTTACATATATTGGTGATAATACTTAAGTTCTACCCTTTTAGCAGATTTCAATTATGCACTACAGTGTGACCAACTCTAATCATGTTTAAATTAGATCCTCAACCCTCATTGGTAATCTGTAGATTCTGTCACAGTGAATGGGATGAGGTCTGAGATTCATCATTTCTTAAAAGCTTCTAGGGACTGCTGACGGTCTTTGAGTGTCACAGAGAAGCAGAGGCGGTATTTCGCCATCCCCACTTCTAGGCAGCTGTCTTGGATTACAAACACCAGCATTCCATGAATTGGATCTCTGAACAGGGGAGTGCCTGGAAAAAGGGACAGAGCTGAGTAACAAGTTGAGTCTATTTAACATAGAAGGCAGGCCACTCACTGTTATTTCTACAGTTTTGGCACACAAGGGGGACTTGGAGGAGATATATGGAGGAGAGACATTTGGAAGAGATATCTGGAAGAAAGATGTGGGTGAGAAATACAAAAGGAAGCTGAAAATGGCAGCCTTTATCTTGGGGTGGTATCTCCTGCCACACCTCTCTGAGAACTGCTTATCACTTTTTCTTAATTTATGTATTTTCTTTTTTAAAGATTTATTTATGCCTTTATCTTGGGGTGGTATCTCCTGCCACACCTCTCTGAGAACTGCTTATCACTTTTTCTTAATTTATGTATTTTCTTTTTTAAAGATTTATTTATGCATACAGAACTGGTGTTCAGGCCAGAGGTGCAGGTGCAGTGAGAGAATTCACCAGAGACAGAGTGGGAAGCAGAACAGGCAAATGGACGAAGTATACTGCTGAGGGGAGCAGCGGGCAACCACGCCAGGTGGGTCACCTTTTGGGCAGGAGATAGAACTCTTACTAAAGTAGCTGCAGCTAGCTTGCAGTGCTGCAATTTAACCTGCTGAGCCACCAAGGAGGGCCCTGCTTATCACTTTTTTTATGGGTCCTTACTAGTAATTTAGTCACTAGACACGTTTCAAGACTTCAGGTATCAGTGGCCCCATTTTGGGTCAATCCTGTTTCACTGGGCATTTTCCCATAATAGGTGATGGGTAATTGTTTGAGTTTTATTGGAAAATTATTAGAAATTCTCTCTCTCTCTCTCTCTCCCTGAAAAGCTTTCACTAGGAGTTTGTTCCTTTGTCTTGCACTGGATGACAGAATCCCTTTTTGAACTTTCGTCCTTAATAGTTTGGATACCCTTGATCATGCACTAACAAGGTTAATTTTAAATCGAAATGTGCTAAAATACCTTTCGTAATTCTGAAGCAAAGCGTGGCTGAATTGAGAATAACCTAGAAAGCTTTCAATAGTAGGCATAATTTTATAGAGCTCTAATCTTCCTTGTGTAGTATATTAGTATTGTCTACAGTTTGAAAGTTGAAAATATTTACTTAACATTTACATTTATCATGACAACCACTCAGTTAAATAGTATGATTATAGTCGCTTAACAGTTTCTTATTCTTCAAAAAATGTTATTTTATGAAAACAAACTTGAACAGATAATAAACTGAGTATTTCTTTGAAAGAATTAGAAATTCTGTATATAGCATTTCTCTTAATGTTCAAAACAGGCAACACCATGCCATGTATGAGTTCTGGCCACTCAGAACCAATATACACCATGGCTGCCATTACAACCAGCATTAGTAACGAAAGGTCAGCTCTAGTTTCTGAATCAAGCTAGGGACTTAAAAATTTATTTTGGAATCAATTTATATTTACAGAAAGCTGAAAGATGCTTTTGAGAGTGCTTCCATCCTGTTTACTCAGATTGCTCTTATGTTAATATTCTAAATAAACAGTACCAATTTGTCAGCTAAGGAATTAATTTTGGAACATTGCTATTATTTAAACTATAGACTTTGCTTAGATTTCAACAGTTTTTTTTTTTTTTTCCCTCACATTTGTCCTTTTCCTTTTCTAGGCTCATTGGGCTTAGTACTAAGGTTTCCTTTCTTCTCTTATCTCTGACTGTTCCTTTCTTTCCTTATTTTTCTTATCTAGAGAGTCTGAAAAAGTTGTTTTTCAAATGTCCACAAAATTAGTTTTGTATGATATTCCTTCATAATGAAGCCAAAAGTGTTAGATTTGGAGGAAGATATCAGACAGATGAAGTACCTTTATTCATATCATGTCAGGAAACCTGGTCATTTGGTTAAGGGAGTGTCATCCAATTTTATATACTACAAAGCCTACAATTTACCCCTAATTCTACACTCTGTTTTTGAAGCTATCCATGCACTAGAGAAGGGTAGTCCCTTCTATGTTCACTGTGTGAAGAAAGGTAATTACTTCATTTGTGAAATGGCAATATAAATTGTAAATAACTTAAAACATTATTGTGAAGAAAGAAAAACATGAGTGATGTCCATTTAGCCCAAGACTTCTTGCACACTAATAGCTGTCCATGCAGTCACTGATTCAATAACCATTCAACAAGCACTAAACAGCTCTTATTTTGGGAGTCAGAAGATAGTCTTATAAACAAGACATATGTTTCCTGCCTTTATGGAGTTAGCTATCTAATAGGGAATATGGATGTCAAACAAACATAAAAAAAAACATAATACTACAAATTGCCAATACTAAAGAAATTAAATCAGGAAGCTATATCTGCAAATTAAAAAAAAAAAAGGTGAGGAAGGCAAATTATATTTTGGGGTAACTTGGCCCTCCCTGGTGGTGTAATGGGTTAGAATGCAGCACTGTAAGCTAGCTGCAGCAGTTTCAGTGTGAGTTTGAACCCCTACCTGGGAGATGAGCCACATGGCATGGCAGACCTCTCCTGTCTTGCCCACTGCCCCCCCTCAGCAGCATACTTCATCAATCTACCTATTTTGCTCCCCACTCTGTCTCTGGTGAATCCTCTTAATGCCCCTGCACCTCCATCCAGTACCCCAGTTCTGTATGCATAAATAAAATAAATCTTTAACAACAACAACAAAAAAATACATTCTGGGGTGACCAGGATTCAAGAACAATCAAAAAAAATATTTAGGTGAAATATATAGGATAAGCGAGAGTGAAACAGACAGCATGAAAGCAAGATGTCCACATAGCAGTAAAGCATGTGTGTATAGTCTGAAGCCAAAAATACTTTATGTACTTAGGAACCAGAGAGAAAGAAGGAATAGTCAGAACATTCTGCATGAGTAAAAGTAGGAGATGAAGCTAGATATGGATGCAAGAGCTTCACGTTTTTGACACTTTCTACCTTCTTGAGGCCCAACCAACAGAGATACTAAGCATGGGAGCAACATGAAATGATGGATAATCCTCAGAAATTCACATTGAGTAATTTGTGGAAAATGGACTGGAGAAAGTACAGGGAGATGAGCCACAATCAGAGAAACAAAGATATAGCTGGGCGGGGAGGGGAAAGTGAGAAAGAGAGAGAATAACCCTCTAGTCTTACAACCCTAGAGCAGAATTTACTGGCCTCCTATTCCTCAGTCTCCAAATAATATTCACAATGCCGAGATCAAGTATATTAAATTACAAACAAAATTATGTTTATTAACAATTTGAAATGATTTGTCAAATAATTTTCAATGATATTTGTTAATGTGTCTGAGTATACACAGACACATTTAGCAAAGAAGGCTACTGATTACCTGAACAGAGAAATTGTTACCTCAAAAAGACAGTACTATGACCTGGATACCACATAGAGTTAACACTGTTTAGAATGTAACTCTGTATAAAGCAGAAGGAGATAGGTAAACTGTCACTCCCACTTTACAGCCATAGTAACTGAGGGCAATAAGTCAGGTAACTTAGTATCATCTTCTCTCAGCTCCTCTTGGTTCTGAACAGAAAAGCTTTATCTCAGCACTCAGAAAGTTTTGTTTTGAGAGAACCCCCTTTTTTCCCATGGCATGAGAAAGATGTTCGAGATGAGGAGACATACTTAGGTATATTTAGAAGATTTAGTTACTGCTTATCGGGTCACTAGGATCTCGTGCTAGAGGTGATACAAGATAAAGTGAGACTAAAGATACTTGTACTGTGCTCCAAGCCTAAAAGGATGTTATGATGCCCCAACTTAAGATCGCTGGTGTAGCCAGCTGATCTGCTGTTAGAATCAATTATTTTAAAAAGTGTTTTTTTTTTTTAAAGATTCATTTATTTTTGCATACAGAACTGGGGTACAGGCGAGAGGCTCAAGGGAGGTGAGAGGCTTCACCAGAGACAGTGGGGATCAGAACAGGCAGATTGATGAAGTACACTGCTGAGGGGAGCAGCAGGTGATTCAGGAGAGATCTGCCACACCATGTGGTCACCTACGGGGCAGGCGGGGATCGAACTCATGCGGAAGTGGCTTTAGCTTCTTAGTGCTGTGCTTTAACCCACTGCGCCACCAGGGAGGGCCTAAAAAAGTGTTTTAATTTAATGTTCTGACTTTGGTAAAAACCATGTATTATAACAGAACTAGTTTTCTTACAGAGAGCAATAATAGTAAATACAGTCATTAACAAATTGATTTATTAGTGAATTGGTTTACTACCATTTTATTCTGTTAATTAAACATGTTTGTTAAACTGAAATATTAGGTTTTTAGAGATTTAATTGTCCAGAGAAAATGGACTAGCCTTTTACCTTCTATTTAGCTAGCTTCCAATATTCCTTTTTCAGACACATTAAACAAAAGCCTGAAAAACTCAGAGTCCCTTAAACAGATAAATCACTTTACCTCACAAAATTTTCAAACAACTATAAGATATCAATGGTGAACTTAAGTTGTTCTTTAGTGATTCCCTGTGCTGAGGACATTGATCTCAGTACCCTCCAAATGGACTTATAGACAATAGTTAGCGAGGGATACCAGAAATAAAGTGGGGTATGTAGGTCATTTTCCCTAAATGTATCACTAGTGATCAAGTCCTTAATACATCAAATACACCAAGGCCTTCATTATGGTCTTAAATTTTCAGTGCTTTGGTACACTGAAGAGTTTGCAAATGTTTTCCATTATCCAGACCCAAAGATTAGTTGCAATCAAAACAAAACCAATAAATGTAAATGGATTATGTTTTTTCTAAACTGGACACAAACCAGATTTACAAAATAAAGGCTCTAAAGCCAAACCTAATAAAAGAAAAAGAATAATATTTAATAGAGGGGCATATGAGAACTGAGGAATTTTCTATATTCCTTCTTTATCCAGTCACACTTCTAAAATTGGATCATTCTACTTCAATCTAATAATTTAAGGTTGTAGATGACTTAAAGATGAATGAATTTTCTTTATCTGTTTCACTAACACTTACTTGATTTATTGCTTCTTGCCTTGGCAAAATCATCACTCTGAAAGGTTTTATATTTCCCGTAGTAAAACCAAGTATCTTTTGAGAGGCAAGTAATTCATAAGAAAATTCATTTCCTCTCCACCTTCTCAATGAAGCCAAGTGGCTGCCTATTCCAGGGCTGCCTATTCCAGGGCTAGTTTTTGTCAGGGGTCAAATCACTTTTTTCTAGTTATTGCAGTTATAGACTGGCACTGTGGTTTTGGCTTGATGCCAGCACAATTAATTTGGCATTCTCTGATCAATCAAATGATCTCATTACTCCATTCCTCCAATATGACACCAAGACACTTGCTGGAATAGACTAAGACAGGGACATTCTAAAGGACACTTTCAGAAAATAGGCATTTAATTATGGTAAACCCACTGCTAATACCTAGTGTTACTTGTGACATTTGACTTCATATCTTTAGCTTTCCTTCATAGAGATCCATCACAGGAACTCTTTAGTTACTAGGTGGATGGATTCCAGAAATAGTATTTGGAAAGTGGCCTCAGTAATTATAGCTCCACTCCCACCATGAAGTCATAAGAAAAAATTTATTTCAGAGATGTATGCAAATGATGACACAAGCAACTTCTTTCTAGCTTTAAAAAGTTTCTTTGAAACCTAGCTGAATTTTAAGCAGATATTTACAGACATTAATGAAAAAGCACACTTTGAATCTCCTATATCCAACTAACAATCATAAATGGTTTGATCATGTATGTAAAAAGTAATAGACTTTCACAGTTTCAAAATAACAATTTTCATCATCTCATTATATATATTAATATATGTTGAATTATCATATTTTGCCTTTACCCATGTTGAAGACCAAGGCCCTCTATGAATCATAATCATTTCTTAGTTCTCAAACTGTGTGTGTGCATACACATGTGCATATATATATATACATATATACATATATATATATAACACATAAATAATATATGCATATAAACATAATTTTTTCA
>NW_004567105.1:47092809-47108160 GCF_000260355.1 Condylura cristata
AGTTCTCAAACTGTGTGTGTGCATACACATGTGCATATATATATATATATACATATATACATATATATATAACACATAAATAATATATGCATATAAACATAATTTTTTCATGACTTTCAGATCTCCAAAGAAACTGATTAGCTGATTCCCTGGTCATTTTTACAGATTGCTGAGCTTCTTTTCTACATGGTAGAAGCCATAACACATTACCACATAATAATCCCCAATTTGGGATTAGTGTCACACAATAATCACCTTCAATTAACATTAACCTATACTGACTGTTTTACTTTTCTGTTAGTTAAAGAGGAATCTGACTTCCTAGTTTAGGATTACTAAATAACTAGAGCTAGCATCCATATAGAGCTGCCTTTGTCTTCAGTAAGAAACCAAGACTATGTGTTTTATAAAATTCTGGCCCCTTTTATCAGCTCCCGGTCATGTTGTTACTCTCAATACATTCCATTATAGAAACTATGCTTTGTTATTCACATACTTTTTTTTCTTCCTCTGGCCCTTTACCCATGATGGTTTCTCTGTCTGGAATATTTTTTCCCCTGGACTCACACCATTGCTTCCTTTAGGACTCTGCTCAAATATTATTTCCATCATCCTCTCTTTGTATCTCCATCTTCCCCTTCTGCTCACCCTCATTATCCACCACTAGCATGAATTTCAACCTTGTATTTTTTCCTCATAGCTATAGCACTTAAGATAAGGCCTTGTCTAGAATGACATTCAATGAAAAGTCACTTAGGGCATAAATAAAAAATGAAAGTGTCAAAAGAAGGCAAAATAGAACTAGCAGAAAAGTGGTATGTGGACTCAATGATACATTGTATGTAAAACACTAGCAAATAGCCTTAGCAAACATTTTTTTTTAATAGCTGAAAAGGAGAGAAAATGCCTTGAAATAAGGGGCAGAGAAATGGGGGTGAGCTCTGGAGCGGGAATCTGGGATGCAGGGCAAGAATCTGGGCAAGTAAATTTTGCCACTGTCACTACCTGAAGCCCCCAGCGTCAGCTGTCTCCAAACCTGGGAAAATTTGAATGTTATTCAATGAGAAGTTGCCTAGCCACATGGCCTGTTATAAACTAATAATTTGTTTCCTTTTGTTTTGTTTGTTTGTTTCTTGCAGATAATCTACAAACTGCCATTTACTGCTGCTTTGCTGAAATATTGGAGATTCGGGAATGGTATGGTATTAAGCCATACCATTAAAAGTAATGTGAGGCTGAAAGAAAGCAAATGCCATTTTTATCAAATATATTGTAGTTCTTTCAAAAATTACCATATATTACCATAATAAGAGAAATAGGGTCCCTTTTCTGAATTTTATGTAATTATACCCTTTATGAATAGTACTTGACTTGAAAATAGATCCTTGTCCTGCAGGGTCAGGCTCCAGGGAAGAAGGAAATTGCTAGAAAATGACTAAAGGATCACTTAGGCTTGCCCAATTTGGCTAGAAATTTTCTTTTCTTCTCTGAATCCCTGTCTGAATCCCCACTCAAGCAATTTTCATCCTGCCTTAGGGTCTGACTTCCTGAGAAAGAAATAATAGATGGGAATTTAAAAGTATGCTGAATATGGCAATGAGTTGGTTTCTTGAGATTTGGAATATCATGGGCTGATCCCAGACAGAGAAAGGGACCATTTTAGGCTCAAATCTATGCCTAGGCAAAGATGAGTTCAGAATAGTCTAATACCTGCCTTAATTCCAAATCTTCTGACATATGTATTTTACTTTGCTGGAATATTATAACTGAGTATAACTGACCAGTTATAAAATCATTTCCCGGCTGCTCTCTGGTGGCACAACAGGTTAAAGCTCCCTAACATGTAACTCTCAGAAGCCCCTGCAGCATGGGTTTGATCCCCAGCCAGGAAGCTGACCCGCATGTTGTGGTAGACCTCTCCTGACCCACCCACAGTTCCCCTCAGCACTGTGTTTCTGTACATCTGCCTGTTCTGTTCCCCACTCTGTCTCTAGTGAATCCTCTCATCCACCATACCTCTGGCCTGTACCCCCAGTTCTGTAAGCATAAATAAATAAATCTTCAAACAAAAATTTTCCTAATAAAGCCAAAATGCCTCAAGAATAATTATATACAAGACATGCTTACTCTCAGGCAGATACTATGATAACATATCCCTGTAGGGGGTGGCAGTATTTATTCCGATAAAACCCTGTTTTGCTCAGGGTTACACAGCAGGTAGACAAGCCTGGAAAATCATTATGCTAGATAGTGAGGAGAGAATGTAACTATAGGTGACGTGTGGGTATTGTAATTAATTGAAATATTTCCCCTTCCCCTTAGGAACTTATTGTACGCTTTAACTTTACTAATAATTTATATTTGGGGGATAGAGAAAACTGAGAAAACAATGTTTAGTCATTTGTTTGGCATTATTCAGGGACACTAGTATCACTGGAGTAGATACTGCACATTTGACTCTGAAACAGACCCAAGGCTCCGTACAAATCTCCGTGCAGGAATTCAAAGCTGGGCAATGAGGGGACTTCTCCCATTAGCAGGCTTAATATAATTCCACTCCTTTACATCTGAATGGGTGGGGTAGAACTGAGGAGGGACTTTCTCATTTCCCTTTACTTTTTCTTTCTGGGTTCTACCACCTCTTGGTTTTACCCTCTTTTATTTTTTCACATTTATTTATTTAGTTATATTTTGCATCATTGTTCATTTTGTACAATATTTGCTTTCTCCTCTCAGGCTGCTTTCTAACCTATGCCTTTCAAATCCTGCACGGGCAGATGGGTGGTGGAGGATACTTACTATTTATTGTGTGTGTGTGCGCTGAGCTGCTTTCTGGGAAACCTCATTCCTCTGGAGGGACTTTTCTATTAGTCTTATGCCATTTGACACAAGGGCCAAACAGCATTGAAATTGGACCCTTGTAATTGTAATTCACAAAGAGATGGTCATTTGACCCAAACTAGGTCAGAACTGTTACTGTATTAACACTTCTGAGAAAGACATTTTCTCCCAAGCGGAATTGCTGAGATAGTGACTTTGAAGTCTTGGAATTCCAAATTAACTTAATAGAAAAATTCTGCCTAATAGTAAAGACTGGATGAGGAAGACAGTCAGGAACTGGGAGTGATCAAGTCCTGATAACATTATTTAATTCCTGGATCAGGTTTCATTTCTAGTTAAATTTAGACACTTTAGCATGAGGGACTTCGGGTGACTTCAAGCAAACATCACTGTGAAGCTGACAAAAATCCAAAAGCTGTTCTCTGGAGGAAGGTGTCTGGAGTACTCTAGACCTAGAACAAGGCATCTGTAAGCTCTGGTAACATTTGAAGACAAATAATAATGCTAATAATAATAACAATAATACCAGGCACATTATTCTTTGTGTGCTTGTTGTTCCTTAAAGTGGGAGAAGTAGAGATTCCTAGCAAAAAGAATCTCCTTCCAAGCAAGCATAAAAAAAAAAAGATTTAGATAGTCTCTATGGGAATATTCCCTCAGAAATTTGTTCAAGAATAAATTTCTTCAAGCTGATACACAACAGTATTTTTTGTGTTTCTAATCACACTCATCTTTCAATATCCCAGGAAAGGAAAGGCAGAAGGAGATTTGGGTAAGACAGGATAGTTGGAGGTGTTATTAAGGATCATATAATAACTCAGATTTATGTTCCAGGCATATTGTTAATCTTTTTATGCAATGTAACTTCATTTTCACATCAACCCCTGAAGTAAGAATCATGTGACATTTAGTGACAGAAACAGGCAATGAAAAACTCCCACAGAGGTGAGTGCCAGAAAATGTTGCTGACTCTGGGTATAGAGATGGAACCCAACACAATGACTCCCTGTCTTCAGACTGCTTCCAGTATTGGAGGCTGTTGTGTGTCACACTCACTTTTCTCTGTGCCTGTATCTTGCCTGTTGCTTTAGATGAGTGCTCTCCTATGGCACTTGTAAAAGACTCATACATATGCTTGCTTTTAAAAGTCCAGCTCATACATTTCATGAAACAAGAAAACAACAAAAGCTAACTCTCCAGAAAAAGGCATTTATTTCCTTTGTGATCAGCACTGTAAGGACAGGTTTAGAATTGGAGGCTGCTCAAGGTCATTCAGCAAAGTAATCAGTAGAATCAGTGGAGGAGGAAGTAAAGCAATTCATCTTCTGAATTTTGCTCTATCCATGAGGTTTTCTATTTGCAAACTCTGACCAAGGACCAAGTGAGAAAAAAGTAGAATTATGATAAAAAATAAAATGAACACTAACCAATTCCCTTCTAAGAAACAATTCCTTTCCAAGACTCTCTTTGGTTTTTCATATGCACACCTAATCAAGCCTCCAAATATGAAAAGTTGTACATTAGAAATATATGTAAATCATGACAAAATCATTACTATGGGTTAATGTCTGGGAAAATAGCTATCAAAATATTTTAAAGGAATCAGAGATACAGTAAATAAGCAAAATCACCCCTAGCTAAGTGACCTTTGTTGAAAATTAATGTGACGTTGAAAGAAACTCTCTCAAAAACAAACTGAATAAAAAGGAACAAATATAAGTTACAAGCTCTAGCTAGAGCAACTGGCATGATATAGAATATCATTAAAAACTGATTTTGGATAAAGAGCCCATTTACTTTTCTAGAATTGGTAAAAATAAATATAGGAAATGCCAGGTGGAATTTCATAACCAGTTTCCAAACATCCATTTGAATTCTTGAGCTGGACAATTTTAAGTATCATCAAAGAAGGCAGCAATCCTTACTGTATACCACAATAAAGACTTAAAAAGTGAAATGCCTTGACTTAGACTTACTTGGTACGAAAAATATCACAGGCCTTCAAGAAAGATAGACTTAGATTCAGAGTCTATCTTGGCATTGCACTATCTTTGCTTTTCTAAAGAAGCTACTACTGAAGCCCAGACTCAACTATTCAAAACACTTGCTACTCCATACAAAGAAATATTTCACCATTAGAAGTTCTAATTCCTGAGTCGACGGGAGTTAATGCTCTGATGCCTCTTGCTCCCTGTTCTCTTTAATACCTTCTAGCCTTCACAGGTACCAGGCCCCACCTACTCCAGTAGATACAAAAACAACTGAAAATCTATCTTTACTAAAGTCCACTCAAGATACAAAATGAGAAGGCAGGAGAACATAATACAAAAGCCATAACAAAAGCAAAGCACACAAACAAAAACTGAAAGCCATTCTGACTCAGTGGATTTGTGGAGCGTGACAGAAGAGGAAACCAGGGCAATGATCCTGGTGATGCCAGAAGAATTTAAAAACAAAACAAAACAAAACAGTGGAAGACACAAAACAACACACATTAATGATAATGAAAATATGAGGCAGAAGCATGCAGGAATAATGGAGTTAAGAACATTACTGCTGATTTTTAAAAATTGCAATTGAAGGCCTCCATGCAGACAGCAGTAGCAGTGAAGAGAATTAATTAGTTCAAAACCAATGTGGAGAACATATGACTAGAACAAGCTATAGGAAAAGAACAAATAAAATGAAATCATTATAAGAGGTCTCTGGGACAATTTATGGAGAAATAACATCCATATCATGGGGATCCCAGAAAGGAAAAGAAATAATCACTGAAAACTATATAATTTAGGAAATGAACTAGCAGTTGTGACCCAAGAGGCCCAAACAATTCCAAACAAAATAATATCAGAAGGGCATATGTTACCACACATAATAAAAAGCTCAGAAGGCCAATCATAAGGAGACTTTAAAAGGAAAAGTGGATAAACTTTAAGGGAATAAAAATAGACTGTTTGCATGGTTTTCAATAGGAATATTAGAAGAATAGAGGAAAGAAATATTATTAAAAACAGTATGGTATTGTATAAAACTAGACACACAGACAGAAGAACAGAATAAAAAGTCCAGAAGTGTACCCATGTATATACCAGCACCTAAACTATGATTTAAAAAAAAAAAAACACACATATATAACCATAAAGTGGGGAAAAGACAGCCTCTTTAATAAGTTGTGCTGGGACTACTGAAGACCACATATAAAAGAAAGAAGTTGATCACTTGCTAATACTGTACACAAAAATAAATCCCAAATGGATTAAATATTTAGATACAAGACCTGCAACAATAAAAAAAAAAAAAAAACTAGAAGAAAACACTGGTGATAGGCTTCATGATATCAAGAATAAAAATATATTTGGTTATTTATCCCTGTAGTGGAATTTTAAATGAAAATAAACAGTTGGGATTACCTCAAATTAAAAAGCTTCTATACATGGGTGTGGAGTGGAGAATGGGATCAAAAACAGTGAAGCAGAGAAATGCACTGGACTTTGGTAATGACACATGGGTGATCTGGGATGGGAAGCCCAAAGGGATTACAACTGAGATGGAAAATGCACAAAATGATGTAAAAGTAAACTATTATTTGTTTTTTTTAAAAAAGCTTCTGTACAACCAAAGAAAATACAAGGTGATTAAACAGATACCCTACAGATTGGGAGAAAATATTTATACAATATATAGCTGATAATACATTACTATCTGAGACATATATTTAAAAAGTCATCTTTTCATCAATAAAAAAACAAATAACCCAATTAATAAATGGGAAGTAGATACGAACAGAAAATACACCAAAGAGAACATATAAAAAATGTTCATTGCCACTTCTAATAATAAAGATGCAAATTAAGACTACAATGTGACACCAACTCACACCTATAAAAAATGGCAAGTATCAAGAGAATCCCTCGGAACAAGTACTGGAGCGGATGCAGAGAAAAAGAAACCTATTACACTATCATGGGGAATATAAATTGGTGAAACTATTATAAAAAGAAATCTGTATTTATCTCTAAAAATTGAAATACTGTGTGATCTAACTATCCCACTCTTTGGCATATATCCACAGAATATGAAACTATCAACATAAAGACCCATATGTTCCACAATAGTCACAGCAACCTTATTTGCAAAAGCTCGGTACTGAAACAGGATAAAATCTCATTCAATTTGCAAACAGATCAAGAAAATGTGTTATACACATGTCATGGAGTACTATATAGCCACAAAAATTGATGAAATGCACCATTTTCAACAAAATGAAGGATTTAGAAAGAATTGTGTGCAGCAAAATAAGGAAGGTAAAAATAATTAAAGGGCATTCCAGTTGTACACAAGTAGACAACATAAAGCACTTTCAGACACTTAGAGGGGATCAGTAAAGTTCTGAGGTATCTGAGGATAGGAGGGAGGAAAGGGACAAGGGGGCACAAAGTATGGTGGTCAAGGAAAAAACAGTCTAATTAGAAAATGGATGAAAAGTACAAACATATTTCACTAAGAGGATATATTTATGGAAACTAGCAAATGAAAAAATGTTTAGAAGAACATCCATTAGCGAAATCCAAACTTAAACTGCTAAAGAAAAAAAAGTGACACCAGATGATGGTGAGGATTCTGAGAAAAATCCATTATTCATGGATTGCTATTGGAAATGTAAAATCATAGAGACACTTTGGAAAATAGCTTGGCAGTTCTTTTAAAAGTAAAAATTAGACTGGTCTAAAATTGTACCCCTGGGTATTTTTTTCAAATAAATGAAAATATACTTTTCTCAAAATGTTCATAGAATTGTTATTCATACAAACCAATAACTGGAAGCTAGCCAAATGTCCTTCAATAGGTGAATGGTTAAACAAGTAGTAGCAGCATGTCCATAATTGGAATGTTAGTTAGCAATAAACAAGGATGAACTACTGCTAAACAAGATGCTCTGGATAAACTCAAAGAAATTACGCTGTATTAAAAACAGTGTCTCAAAAGGTTATACATTATATGATTTCATTAATATAACATTTTTGAATGCCATAATTGATAATAAAGAACAGATGGACAGCTGTAAGGGGCTACATATGGAAGGTTGGGAAGGGGTAACACTAATATTTGTCACAAAGGTACCAGAAGTTTCTTCATCGCAGTGGTTAATAAAGCCATGCATGTGAAATTACAAAAATCACACACACACACCCATGCATAACTGATGAAATTCAAATAAACTCTGTGGATTATGCCAGTGACCATTTGCTGGTATTTATATTATAATTATGCACAATATTAACGGAGAGGGAGGCAGGGTAAAGGATATGTGGTACATCCGATCACTTTTCAATTTATTTCAAAATGAAAAGTTTAAAAGTATTGCTGACTTAAGTGTTTTGTGTAAATGTTCTCAAAACTGTGTATTTTATTTAAAATTCCACAATGAATCTTGAAGTTTACTGGCATTTGAAGTATTCAGGAAAGTAAATAATGACTTAAACTCTTCCAAAGAAGCAGGAGATGAAAATGAAATTTATTTCATTACATTTCTTCCACTGCACATGTACACACATTTCACACCATTATTTAAGAGTCACCATATGCTAAGTGTTACATACAACACAGACTGAGAGATAGTTTATGTAGTCTACATCAAAATTACAGTTTATATAATATATGCCTGCACTTAAATTCTCACCAATAACACTTAAATAGGAAAAAGAAACCATAATTTTTTTTCTATAACTGAATTTGTGATGGTAGGTAAATCACATCAGTGCTCAAAATAATTTTAATATGGTGATTAAACCAGTAGATACTAAAGATTCTAACTATAATTAAATAACATCTAATTACTAGGAGCAAAATCCATTAGATACAAGTGCTAGAGATGTACTATACTTAATGTACAGTAAAACCTCATTAATTTAAACTCTACTAATTTAGAACTTGTAACAAGTTAGCGTGGTTGTTTAACTGTGACTATTTTTAAGGTTAATGAAAGAGAAATTGTCTAGACAAATTGTGCAAAGAGGAGTCTAAGAAGAATTTTTAAAGAAGGAAAACATTTTAGAACATCAGTGAATAGCTGTTCTTATATATATATATATATGTAAGAATAGATAGAGTTTATTAGAAATCATTTTTATCTATTTATAGGATTATGGGATTTAGAATAATGAAGAAGGAGAGTCTAAACCAAGAGATTCCCCTAAATTCATCATGTCAAGGTTACCACTTTCCAGTTCCAATCTGTATTCTGAAACATAGCTTCAGTGTCTACTAACTAGATCTTAGGCTGTGCTACTACAGATTTAGCAGAACAAGCCTAGGATAGATAGGCTTAAAAAAGAATTAACATGACATAGCAGCAAAACAGTATCTCTGGATCCAAATTTTTAAGTGGCACTATTCAGATAATTTGAAAGTTGGAGGGATTCCTAATTACCAATTTTTAAAAACCTTTTCTCACACTCTATACCTTTGTTGGTTCTGATTTTGGACTTTTGGAATACTTGTACTGTTGGGGATGAAAAAGAGAAATCTTTGAATTAATATTAAGTGGAAATGTCATATGCCCACCACAGAGTTAAATATTCAATTAGTTTATGCTCCTTCAAACAGGAGTAAAATTGGATCGTTTTTATAGAATCATAGGAAATATAATGATTAGTTCACAGGAAGTTAAATATATAACAATTTTCCATTTACACTGTAATGGGAAGGGACATTATATCCTTGGAAAACCACATTTATTTGGTGTTTGGGATTATGTTCTAAGTCTCATTCCAAAGTGCTATTTTCTCTGCACTAATTCATTTGTAAGTGGAAGAAAATTCTTTAAAATTCAATGGATAAATGTCTTGGCTGATAGTGAAACTGCTGAAAATTAAAAACAAAAGTGACATGTGCTTATATGACTTAACACTTCAGATGTTAAGTTGGTTTCAGATGTCCACATAATCCTGAAGATTGTAAAAAAAAAAAAATTACAATTCTGAAAGGAGAATACAAGGTCATCTCAGTTTACTAACTCCAGGGAAAATATGCATGAAGAATTAAGGTGATGTTAGAATTTCATAGGTAAGGAAAAACTAAGAATGTTTTACTACCAGATCACACATTATAGAAAACAATTAAGAAATTTACTCCCATTAGATAAAAATACAAGAGAGAAAGCTTATTCTCAGTACAAGTGAAAGCATTAGAAATAATAAACATGAGAACTATAAATATAAAACAAGACTTTTGTTTTCATCTCACCTACTCAACTCAACAAAAAAATAGGCATGTATTAGAGTGTGCCATTCCATAGCACAGGGAGATGCAAAATTTAGGAACCATGAACCTATATTTAATTTTATAAGTATTCCTCCCACACCATTCCTTATATTTCTTTGGCCATTTCTCCCTGCTCCCTTCTTAATCTCAACACCTTACTTCATTTATTAATGTCCACTCCTTTTTTGGTATTTTACTTTGCTAAATCATCTGCTAGGTAAATGTCCACTATTTGTCTTCATCATTCTTATTTGCTTTATCAGACACAATTCCCTTGAACACCTCCTATTTTGCTGTAAGTGGTGACAGTTTGTCTTTCCTTCTGGCTGAACAGTGTTCTGTAAAGATGCTGTACCACATCTTATTGATTCAGCCTCTGCCAAGGGGCACTTGGACTGTTTTTATGTGCTGGCTATTATAAATAATGCTGCAATAAACACACAGAGCTTTAAAAAGTAAGACAATGGACTATGTAGAATGATTCTTGGCACTTTGGTGGTGGTGGTGTTATAACAACATACATTTGTACAGGTGTGAACCTATACCCCTAAAACATATACAATGCTGTAAATCAATGTGACCTCAGTAAATTTAAAAAACCGAAATTACATGGAGATAGGAATTTATCAATACAATTTCTTTCATTTGAGTTCAGAGAACATTAAAGAAATGAAACTCCATGGAACTTATATTACTTGTCCTAAAATATATTTAAAAGATTATTGTTCTATTTCGGAATGTCAAAAAAAAAAACACTAAATATCACAGACATTGCTGCATTCATTTTCTTTCACTACATTGTAATAAACACACTTAATTTATTTAGTACCCTTTACAATAGGATCAAGTAGAATATTTTTATATGAAATAATTATTCAAAGGAAGTTTTATGAAAAATATAAGTATGATTTTGCAACCTCAACTTTTCCTTATGCCTCTGATAACCAACCTAACCACTATAACATATAACTTCATTCTCTAGTTCTATATAAGCAGAACCAAAACATTCTGTGATATTTATATCTGAGGAACTCTTCTCCCTCTCAATCAAAGAAAAATATGAGAATATTTTCACCAGAACTGATTTTAGAGCCTCTTAGCATTTTCTTGGGCAAGAAATGCATGTTCAAAACACAGAATTATTTAGTTCTTATAATTATATGTCCATGGCTAAGTTGCTTTTTGTCTTTGTGCAACACAATCTGAACTGAGGGAGGCAGATCTATATTCTATGCAAGTACAAGTCAGGAAGGGAGGGTCATTCTATAAATGTACAGCCTCTTCAGAATACATTTTGATTTCTAGAGGAGGAATACAATCAAGACTTTTTCTTCTCATTATTCCCTATCCTGCTCCTGATCAGATAGTGATGCACACTCAGGCTCTCTGCTTAGGTCATGGAACGGTCTCCATTCACAGCAAAGATGCTGTGCAGTAAAAGGTCACATAAACGTGATGCCATGTCAATGTATATCTTCTAGTGTAGCTAGTGTGATAAAAAGGGAAGGGCTACATGACATTCTTAGTCACAGCTCTTCTGGCTCTCCCTTCTATTCGTGTTCTCTTTCCTGTGTCTCATATATGACCAATGGCCTTAGACTGACATTTATCTTTGAGTTTAACTCAAGTAAGTGTTGGTTGTTACCATAATATAACATACACAGATGTTGACACAGAAATTTATACTAACCTGGAGCCCATAAAAGCAATATATTTATACACCAATTTTTCTTCAGTAAAGATTTAAAGTGGGGGGGGGCGTGGAAGGAGCAATCCCCTTTGCAACTAATTGACGAGTTCTGATTTGCTGTTTGCATAGCCTCAGCTGAGCATGTCCTTATGCACTTTCCTCTGTTCATCTTTTTAACAGACATCATAAATCTAGGTGGGATGGTTAAGGAGAAAATAGGAGAATTCTTAGAACTTTTGCATAAAATATACAAATGCTCTAAGGAACCAGGGGGAAAAAAAGAGAGACAAACAAATGTAATAGAGTAAAAATGAAAACAATAAACAACTATAAACCAGAGACTTTTTAAGGGGAGGAAAGGGGGAATGTGACAGGAACTGGGGTGGCAAGGCTGCACTAGACTGTGGTGATGGCACACAGGTGAACTGGTGGTGAGAAGCCCATGGGGATTACAACTGAGATGAAAAAAATGCACAAAATGAAGAATGATGTAAAAAAAATTAAAAGTACAGTAATAATAATAAAAAAAATACAAAGGCTCCACTCCTTCCACTGTTTCTAATCATCAGTAAAGAGAGCACTAGATCAAATACTGTACAAAAATGATTAATGATGTAATAAATAAATAAATATAATTATATCAAAAAGAGCGAGCGAGCACTGGAGTGGCAATCAAAAGAAAGACACTTGTAATCCTGGCTCATATACAAGCTTGGGCCATCACTTCACCTCTTTCATACTCTGTTGCCTTATTTGTAAAATCATTCATTTTACAAAAGAGCTGCCATAGTATTAGGTTTCAGAACACATAAGGCCGCCTTTTAGTGGTAAAATATAAAGCACTATTTATTAATAATGAGCTATTATATATTAAAAAGGTAAGCTCATTTCTAACAAAACCATCTGTCTTCTCAACTCTGAGTGTCCATGAGGTAGTCACAGGGCTATGTGGGCTGCAAATGTGTGGGCTTCTAATTGAGGGATTTGGTTTATCAGTTGACAATTGCTCTAAAGGGCATAAAGGCAGGAAATGGAGTGCTTCCTTCCTCCTGACTAAACCTGCTAGCTTGGGGGCAACTAAGTCTTGGTGTGATTAAAGTAGCACTAAACAATGCCTGAAGTCTTATATGTGTGGCTAGAACTACTGAAGAGGCAAGAACCTATCTTCAAATACTAGAGGCAGTATCATCTCACTGTTTTTAAATATATTTGGGGCTGGGAGAGTGCAGGGAGCATAATTCACACAGAATTTCAGGTGTATCATCTGGGTGAATAATGGAGAAGTCTGGAAAAATACCTTCTTACCAAACATTAGGGAAGAAAAAAGGGAATTTTTTTTTTTTTGGCCATAAATTAGAACTCCAGATCTAACAGAAATACAAACTCAAGTACAATAATTGTTACCCAAAAAAAGACTGAATTTATTTATTTAGATGCAGGACTTCTGAGACATCATAACTTATTCATAAGCATTCTAAGATCAGCTTAAGTCAGCTCTGGATTAATACTTGGTCTTTATTTCCTTCTTTATGATTTATTAATACTAAATTCTTGACAAATGGAAAGTGGGGTAAAAGGGATTGAAGAAAATTAAGAGGATTCCTTAGTTCCTATTTGATTGAGATAGTCATAAAAAGTGATTTGGGTTCAAATAAATAAAAACATTTCTACTACGATTTAAGTCTGGGTTTTACAAAATTACTCTGCAGCAAAAAATTAATATACAAAAGGCAATATATAGCTAAATGTTTTCACATGGGAAAACCCTCTTGGAATTTAAATAAATGCACAAGAGATAAACTTTAAAGGTTTTTAGAAGAACTCCATAGAAAGTTAAGTTTCACATTTAAATTTTAATATCTACCCAGACAAACTAATTTTAAACTGTGGATTTAAATACTTATTAATGAGGTAGCATTTTCTTTCAGTATAAATTTTCTCTTACAAAATTACATGCATATTGAATTGAGGCCATGGAAAGATAGGACACCAAAAAGTGGATTTAATATTTTAGTTATCTAAAATATCCACATTTCTCTTAAGGTATTACAAAATACTTAATCATCAACTACCAATCTGGTAAAGAAAAAGTTAAAAAAAAAAAGTCCACCCTTTCTTCTAGTTTTATCACTTTCTGCCATTTTTAAGTAAACAGTATCATTCACAGTATCAAGTTGTCACCATCAGAAAAATAAAATTTTCAAAAATTAGCTGAATGAATGTATCACATGATGTATTATGCATACAAAATTAAAGCTTAATTCCTGGACATTTCACCTAAAGGGAACACATTAATTGGTAGTTGATTCTTACTTCCTGCCAATGTATTTGGCTTTACATTGTCATTTCCTCTTTTGAGAAAATCCTCAGCTTTATAATATAAACAACAGGGAGAAACAGTAAAATCAACAAGGTTCATGAAAACACAAAAAAAGTCTAGATGTCAGCCTGGCGGAGGAAGGTTCTTGAAATCAGCTCATAGGGTACTGGCTGTAGAATCTGTGCCTGTAGTATTTTGGGTTCTCTTTCATTCTTTATAGCCAATGGTTTAATATTCTAATCTTCTACTATAGTTCATAAATCTTTTATGTTAAACTTCCTGTTCCAATTACTGTGTTTCCTTTTGAACTCTAATTAATTCAACAAATTTGGATATACACTGACTTTTTTACAATGAATGAGGGATATATTTATAAATGAACAAAAACTAACAAAGGAAACTATAAAGCAAGAAAGTAGTTAACAATATTGATCTAATCAAATGTCATCATTATAAGATTATTTGCCTAGGTCTGAGATGTCACTCCTCGGATTGTCATGGGCCACACTTAAGTGAATTAATTCATATATCCATATTATTCACTTAACCTCATCTATGGTTATCATTTATAGCAAACTAACTTGAGTCTATTATCTACCTGAGGATCAACAGTCTATGGTATATAATCTATGGTATATAACTCTTGTGAATTATTCAACGTTTTAATGATGAGTAAATGCAATCAAATTTTGATTATAGCAGCTAATTCTAATATTCCTGTTGAGGCCACATTAATCCCAGCACATGCTTTTATAAGTTCCTAGTGATATGCTGTCAATGATATTGACAAGGATTACATGATCATGACATCATGAGATGATCTAATTTCTACCAACAGAGTTTACTAAAGCAGTAATACTGTTCTCCCCCCATCCCAAAGTCACTTTATATGACCAAGCAAGAACAGTTTAATAACTATTTATTTCCAAAGATAGTGAAACACACTTTAAGATGTATAATGGCCTGCAAATACTATCAACTCATTCTGAATAACAATGACTGCCACTGAAATATTTGTTGTTATGGAGATTGTGTCAACAACTCCATCCTATCATTTTTTTTCCATCATGTACTTAGTATCAGTCTCCCCAGTAGGACTTTCATCACATATTATTGTTGCTATAGGTATCAAATAATGAAAGGGCATACATACATTTAACTGGACTCAGCCAGTATTTTGGTCTGTAAGAGAATGCTTAATTTTGGTAATGCTAGCAATATATAATTTCATTCTGAA
>NW_004567105.1:47109175-47136076 GCF_000260355.1 Condylura cristata
AGATAGATAGATAGATAGATAGATAGATAGATAGATAGATAGATAGATAGATAGATGCCAAAGTCCCAGTTTTGGTGTCCAGTTCTCACCAGACTACTATGGATCACAGGGAGATTTAATGTCCAGGTACCACCTGACTGAGAGAGACAGGTAGGTTCAGCAAGTCATAAGGATTCTCAAGTCTCTGAGTAATATGGAAATAGTTCTTCAACACCATTTTCAGCAACTGCTGTTTATTTTAACTAAGTACTAAGCTTGTCATCATCATGTGTAATTTATAGATGAGATGGTGCTCCAAAAATTTAAATAACATGGCTAGGATTTAATCATTTGAAGGTATTAAAGTTGTTATCAGCATACATACCTTTATATGTTATCAACATAATAGATGTAAAGCAATTACTCATGAAAGACAAATCTTCAAAATGTTTTCTATCACTAAGATGGTGAAATATGGGTGAGAGAAGGGTTTAATTAAAAATAATTTACTTGTCTTGATTTGAATATGATTTCTCCTGAATTAGCTGAACTCAGTCTTCGCAGTTGAGCTAGTGAAATACCTATGGCCCTTGCATTGGCAATAAACAGCTTCTTTACCTTGACATGAGATGAAGGTATATATTGGCCTCTGAGAAAAGATCTTCCAAACCCGAGGAAACACAAGAGGAAGGACAGAGAGTGTTTATTCAACATAATAGAGAGCTCAGCTGTGCTCTGCATTCATTCCTTCCAGAGTGTTTATGGAGCATGGGCACTGTGCTAGGGATTCAAAGCAAGCTGCATTAAATAGACATTCCAACTGCATGGCTTGAATTAAAACTGATGCTCTGCTACCCTGCTTTCACCAAGTGGTTTGCAGCGACTGCATAATCAGAAGTAATCTTACAATATTTACTCTAAATTCCAATTTTGCTCATTTTTTTGCTTCCCAAGCTTGAAATTAAAATGGGGGTAAATTAATGTTAGTGGAAAAAATGTAGAAAGAAATGACTGATAGGGGAGGCCAAGCAGCGCTCGGTGGGCCAGGTGAAAGTCATGAACTATGAACCCAGAACAATGTTGTTTTTTCAGGAGCCAAACTTTCTAGAAATAGAAAAATGTAAGCTGTGGCTGCACAGCATGTTGGAAAAGCTGGTGCTTTATTATCTTCACACACCCAGAGTTGATGAATCCTAAATATACTTCTTTGAGTTAGCAATGACACAAAAGAAGATATTCAACATATAAGGTGCTATTCTTCCTATTGCTTCTCCTCCCCTCACATATCTTTAGGGCTTTTCATTGTGAGAGAAACTTAAAGCTCTTGGAACCCTACCATAGAAGGGAATTCATGCTGAGAACACCTTTGACTTTCCTCATCACCCATAAAGTCTGCATCTAGCTCCTATCTATAGGAGGCCAATTCCAAATGCAGTTTCCAAACACCTGCTACTGCTGTTCTTTGATTTCACTCTCAAATGCCATAGTGAGGAATCTGTTCAAGCAATCAACACTCCAGCCAATAACCCACAGAAATATCAGCTGCCGGATAACCTTGTATATACCCTCCCCCGTCCTCCCCCCCCCCCCACCAGCCGCTTTCTTGGGAAGTACTGTGATATACAACAAAGCCAACCTCGAAGCAGTCAGTGAAATAATTAACAGCAGGAGTCTATTTTAGAGACTTTGTCTTTCTGGCCACTTTCAGTCTTACCTCATCCTCTTTCTTGCCTTGTTATTTTCTCATCAGTAACATGGGAATGATTAGGTGATATGAATGTAAGGAATCAGACTAAGCATTAACACAATATTAGGGAGAATTTTCTTTCACATATAAACTTCATGAAAATCATTATGTCTGTTAGGGTTTGGGGCAGTTTTATTTATTTATTTATTTATTTGCAGTTCTGGAATCACAGTATAGGAACACATGATGAATTCTTTTTATATTGGTTAAAACATATAGTCTTTCAAATCTATAGAGACAGAAAGTAGATTAGCAACTGATAGTGCTGAGAGTGAGAATAAAAAGTTAATGTAAATGGACATGAGGAAACTTTTTGGGATGCTGAAAATGCTCTAAAATTTGGAGTATGGTGATAGTTGCACATTTTGTAAATTTTAAAAAAATCTTAAATAGTGTATATTAAAAGTAGATTTTATGATATAAATTATCTTTAAATAAAGCTGTTATCAAAATTAAGATAAATTGTAGGGTTATTAATTTATGATAAAACAAGTATCATAAAATGTTAACTGGGCAAGTTATATATTGGTAATTGGTGTTCATTGTAAAAATTTCTACTTTTCAGGGTATCTGAATTTTCAGCAAAGAATTGAATACATGTATGTGCACAAAGATCGGTTTGTCTGGGCTTGGTGGAAAAGATAAGGCCTTTCACTGTGTTTACTTCTATGTAAATGCATCAAACTTTTTTTTTTTCTGATTAGGCAATTCTTCTCAGGAGATACTCTCTAACATACATTTTCCAAGTCTTAGTATCAAGCTATCAGCATCTTCCCTGATCATGATGATAATGTGTATGTATGTGTGTGTGTGACCATTCCTGTCTTTCCTTATTTATGACTATTCCTGTCTTTACTTAGTGTCCTAATTCCACACATTTTAAAAGTATACTTTCTGAAAACCCAGATTTTCTGGGTACTTTTCTACACTATGACAGCTTCTCTCTTCATAATATGCTTTGGAATATATCTATCTATTGTTTAGTATTTATTTTCATTTCTTGCCACTGCCATACTTTATATAGCTCTTTGATCCTAATCCCCCTGTCCCTCTTCATCTCTGAAACCTCACTTCCTTTATTAGTGTTTGCCAGTTTGCATAAATATTTTGCTTTGTTGTTGAGCATTCACTATGTAAATGTCCAATATATGTCTGTCATTCCCTTGACTACTTTCCATTCTGCTGTGAATGGCAACCTTCATTCTTTGTCTGTATTCAAATAGTTTCTATTATGTACATGTACCATGCCTTCTTGATCAAATCTTCTATCACTGAGCACTTAGGTTATTTCTTTATCCTAGCGATTATAAACAATGCAGCAATAAACACTGTATAGCACATAACTATTTAAGTTGCTGTTTTATGATCTTGGATAGATGTCAGAATGGGACAGCTGGGTCATATAGTATTTCTACATGTAGTTTTTAGAAGTAAATTCAGGCCCTCCCTGGCAGCACAGCAGGTCAAAGCACAACACTAAGAAGCTAAAGACACTTCTGCATATTTGATTTCTGCCTCCCCTGAAGGTGACCACATGGCATGGCAGACCTCTCCTGATCCACCCGCTGCTCCCCTCAACAGTGTAGTTCATCAGTCAGTCTGTTCTGTTCCCTACTCTGTCTCTGGTGAATCCTCTCACTGCCCCTAACCTCTGGCCTGTACCCCAGTTACAAATAAATAAATCTTCAAAAAAAAAAAAAGTAAATTCAGATCCCTTTCCAGAAAACATGCAGGAATTTACATTTTCTCCAATCCTGTTAATATAGTTGTTCTTTCTCTCCCTCCATTCCAGTAGTTGTCCTTGTGGAGTCTTTTTAATATGTGCTGTTCTTATGGTGTGCAATATTTCATTGTCATTTTGACAAGCATCTCTCTTTTTAAAAGTGATGCTGATCATCTTTCCATGCCTTTTGTCTTCAGGATATCCTCTTTGGGTAACTGTTCAGGTTGACTGCCCATTTATTAACGGGTTGTTTAATATTTTACATTTTATACTTCACATGTAGAAATTTTTTTTTTCTGCCATTCAATTGACTGGCATTTCCATTTGCTTATATTTTCTTTCACTTTCTGAAAGCTTTTGAGATAATCCCATTTGTTTATTTTGGCTTTTCTTTCCTTTGCCCATAGGGGTAAGGAAATGTATTGTCAATGTCTTCTCCCATATATTATCTTGTGTTTCCCTGGGACATCTGCTCTTGTTATTGAGACCCAAGGTGTTAAGCTCTGATTAGTGAGTGAATTTATTGTCACTCACAGTTTTGGTTCTTGGTGTGGAGAGGGTGATGAGTATGGTTAAGATACATGTTTTGAATATCACAGCCTGGAGCTCAGACTGCAAAAGTAACCTCTTCTCTGAGGAGACCCATGTGATCTAACTGGCACTCCCCACAGGTTTGGGGACTGGTTGTTCTAGACTGGGAGCCTTACGCTTAGTTAGCATTCATCACTACACCCCTGCTCCTCTAGTTCTCCAGTAGAGCATGCTGTGTTTTGCACCAAATCTGTACACGCTCATCCCCAGGGGAGCACCATGTCTGCAATGTTTCGGATATGGGCATGTGCCCCTGAGTTAATATCAGAGGGGCTCTGATAGCAGTGACCCTTCATTTTCATGAGCAACAGTGCCCTGATATTACTACAGATATAGTTTAATAAATTCTCCCTGGCCCTTTCCACTTCACCGTTGCTCCTGTTTTATGCAGTAGTTGTCATTTCATCTTTCAGAAGTTGCTTACTTCTGAAGTGGAGGAGGTGAGCCTGGCCTGTTTGCTTTACTGCCCTGTTGACAACTCCCAGATTTATTTTTTAAAATAAACAAAATGTAAATATCAAGCCCATATATTCTTTTATGAAAAAAATACACCATAATAGGATGGTTATGAGCAGAGATGACACTCAGTATATGATGCATGAATGACACTTAAAAACACAATTATTTAGTAGCCACAGACATAGGCCTTGGGTAGTCTTAGGACTGTACATACATTATCTCATTTAGTTGTCATACATAGCTTTTTAAGGCAGGCATACAATACCTCAGTTGTATAGAAGAAGAAGTTAGGGTTCAAGGGGTTTAAAATGCACATGTAGTTGAATTAGTTGGAATATGAAACATATCTGGCTTGAAAGGAAGAACTATACTCTGTTCTAATGAGTGAGCACTGGAGACTTCCATGCATGGCAATGACCCAGTTACGTGAGCCTACCTCTCCCCCACCCACCAAAGACTACATGCAAAATGCCACACTGTGTTACCATCAGTTTGACCACACTGTTGTTCCAAACTCTTTCTACCTCATCTACATTAGAAAAGTACTTTATATTATTTGCAATAAAAAAGTCCTTTTGAAAATGGTGTTTTGTGCTGCTATTTTGCTTACTAGGGCAAAAACCCAACCTCTATCAAATCCAGAAAGAATATTTAAGAGATGCTATTTTTAATATGCACTTATTTTAAAATCAATGATGAACACTTTTTCATATGTCTGTAGGCCATCTGAGTAGCTTCTTTAGAGAAGTGTTTACCCAGGTCCTTAGCTCATTTTTTTTTTCTTTCTTTGTTATTTAAACGTGTAAACATTTTGTGTATTTTGGAGGTTAAGCCTTTATCAGATATGTGATGTGCAAATATTTTTTCCCATCCTGTAGGTTTACTTTTGTTTTTATGATGGTTTCTCTTAGGTGCAAAAGCTTTTAAGTTTGATATACTCCCACGTGTTTATTCTTGCTTTTGTTTCCTCTGCTGTTGGGGATATATTCCCAAATACATCATTATGGTAGATGCCCGACAGTGTGTGCTCTATATTTCTTTCAAGCACTTTATGGTTTCAGTTCTTATGTCTAAATCATTAGCACATTCTGAATTATTTTTTGTGTATAGAGAGATGGCATTTTTGATAGTTGCACATGAGTTATTTTTGTGTTTTAGAGTAAGATATCCTAGCAAGAATTTATGCATTTTTGTCACGAACATGTAAAGCTTACTTATATATATTTATTTCACAGAGTTAACACTATTGTCTTTGAACATCGAAAAACTTAAGAAAGTACCATAGAAAATCTTAGTTATCTGCCTGACTGCCAATGAGTAAACTTGAGTATGACTTGCAAAGTTATTCCAACACAAAATATTGTTAAGACACTAACGCCTGTTTGGCTCCAAACTCTAAAGTCAGTATCCAAGATTTCTTGAGCTTTATGACTATCAAACCACTTACTTTACAAAAGCAAACCAGATGCTACATTTGGAAACCACAGGAAGTGGGTGGCCATGGGGATGGAGGGGAGTAGGAATTGTCTTGGCCAACTGCATACTTTAGAGTCCATCCTGTTGCCCCTGTTGATGTCATCCCCAGAGTGTTCCTCCTTTCTCTGATCTTCACTTACCCTCAGATCTTTGAATATGATTCAGTGTAGGCGGGAAAAGGATGCCATTCAGTTCTGCTTCTCTTGATATTTCAACATGATATCTTCCGCTTTCATTCCAGTCTTGATGTATATCCTAAAGGGCCTTTTGCTGAGAAACAAACAGTTGCTGCTCTCAAGTCAATTAAGCTTGTATAGATTGAGGATGAGTAAATGCTGAACTCTGGGCTAGGCATCGAACTACAAAGTTAACAGAAATTAATGTGGTTCTTGAGACAGTCACAGATGAATAGGAGAAATGGGTAGGTGAACAAAATAAATGACTAGTCTGCTGAGTCATGACACATGAAACAAGTCAATATACAGAGCCATATGGTGCTTTTATATAGAATAAAACAGTAAGTCTGTTTTTTCTATAGAAGGACTTTGAATCTGGCTATCTAGCAGTCTTGCTACACCACTAGTAGTATTTATCAAAGTCTTACAACACATCAAATGATGTGACAAAATGCTTCACATGCATTATCTCATTGATCTCCACAACACCATCATACCTTTATAACCGAATCTCATGTATACTTGCTGAAATAGGCTATGTTTTCTTTCTATCCTGGAGACTCAGCTGCAAGTTGGATGCTCATATACTTGTCAACCTGTCGTCAATTTCAACCATTTTCTGTTTTCTCTACCATGCTGACTCTTAAATAAAGTACATGCTCAACTCTAAGTTACAGCCAGTGATAAAAGATTTCCTTCTGGGGAATCACTTTTCACTTAGAATGTACAGACCTTGCTCCATGGAGCATCTGTGATGGGAAAAAGAATAATTTTAATAAAATGAAAAACTCCAGATGCTCCCAGTATTGAGTGATAAATTCACACCCTGTTTGGGAATTCATCAAGGACTTAAGCCAGATCTGTGGAGAGAAAGTTAATATCTCTGACCAAGTTGGATAAAAAATACAAAACACTCTCTTCCATAACACAGAAGTGATCATCATTATTTTTACATTTTTTCATTTAATCTTTCACTTAACTTCCCCCAATATTTCCATATGGAGAATTCCTATGTGGGAGGTGGTATTTTGAATTAGAAGTACTCATCCATCAAATTTACCTGGTGATAAGCTGTCTATAAATTGGCAGGCTACAAAGGCCCTGGCTAAATTCCAGCCTCCATAATTATGTCCTAATCTTCCTTTATTCCCTCTCTCCTTATTTCTCATAAAATTGTTCTGAACACAATTCAAATTATTGTTTCATTTGTTTTTAAAATGAAAGGAAATTAATTGATGTACATTACAATCCTTTAAAACATAAAACCTTAACAAAGATTGCCTGGGATATAAACTAATCCACATCTGAAATACACACACACACACCAAACACACGCATATATTCTACATGCATATCTGCATATAATTTATACTATCTGAAAATATTTTCCCCTGATTTAAAAAAAATCTTGAATTATTTAAAGACTATGCTGCTTCAGTAACAATAACCACCTGATTCCATTTGGTGGCAATTCATTGTTCCATGTGTGTACCCAACTCCTCCATCATAACAACCTTTCTCTAAGTGAGGTCAACTCAGCTTCTTTTATGTGCCACCAAATGCCAGGAATGTGGGTTTATGTGTGTGTGTGTGTGTGTGTGTGTGTGAGTTATTTAAAATGTACATTCATTTGTATCCCAGCAATTGGGATTGACTCTGGATGTCTAGCCTGCCTCTGGTGGCACTCTCTGGCCACAGCTGCTTTTTCTAGGGATTGTTTTCCCAAGTGTGTGTGACAGCATGAAGAAGCACTAGCATAAGATGGTTGAGCTGGGAAATGGCTTGAGCCACTTTTGAGCTTTAGTTTTTCAGATTTCAGAAGAAAGATATTTTGCCTACAACTTACTGCACTTGAGAATCTTAAACAAGTTGACACATCAATACATGGAAGTATCTGGTACGTGGTGCCAAACAAGGGGAGGAGTATGAAAAAGAGCGAAGGAGAGACAAATGATCAGGACTCCTCTTCCTGTTTAGATGGCAAGTTCCTTGAGTGAGGTCAAGGACAGTACAAGTCAAGTTTAATTTCTGTTAACCCCTGTGTATCACTGAGACACATGACAGATATGAGGACATGGTAGGGTGGAAGGAGGACAGTAAACATATAAAAATAGTCCATGGACCTATATAAAGTTCCCTAAGAGACATGAGAGTCATTCATTTGAAAATGAAACAGAGGGATAAAAATCCTGTGGTTGTGATAGTATGGAGTTTCGTCTCTTTTTGTCAATGGCACAGAAGTATTTCAAGCACTTTTGACCATACTGGGCTGCCAATAAGGAGAAAATGTCTGCATGTGGCACAAAATCACTTCATACGGAGACACGATCTGGCCCCTTATTTTAATTGTCTGATCAAGAAGCTCTAAGGGACAGTGAAGAAAGGTGACCCACTTGAGAAAGGAAAATCACATCCTCTTATCAACTAGTGAGTCTCTCTTTGAAAATAAGTAAATTGAACTGTGAAAATGGGACCTGAATTTCAATTCTCCTAATGATTTTATGTCAAATGGGCATTCTGATATAAGTACTCTGTTCTGTCAAATGATGTTTCCAGTCAGTCTCATCTATACAAGACAAATTTCTATGTAACAGCTTATCTTTCCATATAATTAGGCAGTTTTCAAAACATTTTTAAAAGGATGCTCACAGCAAACCTGAGATGCAGGTATTATTGTTTCAGGGATAGGTGAGCTACAGCTGCATTTACAAGTAGCCAAGAAAGAATAAAAGCATGGAAGAATTTAGGATGTAGAAAGTCAGGCTTAGACAGTGGAAATACATAGCCTGAGGTCATACAGTAACAGTAGAGGCAGGACTTGTATGCAGATACATCCCCTGCTTTCTTCTCTTGCCAGTTTGATATCTACCCTGTGTGTTGGGTGCCTGATTCAGAGTTTGACACTTAGAAAGCACTTAGAAAGCTTCTATATACCATCACTATCAGTATAGCCATGCACAAAGGCAGAGAGGGTGGGCATGCTTAGAGCAGATGTGACCTCTCCAAGGTCACCAGCTGGCCATCCTTCTGTGGCACCATATTGCCACAATAGGTATGGATGATAGGTCATCTATTTTAACTGTTGCTCTCAATGGATTCTTTCGGTGCGGAAAATTTATGTTAAGCCAATGACACTGTAGTGGTTGCTATGAATATACATGCAGAGTCCTAATTAGATATTATAGGCTATTATAAACATCCCACTCTTGTCCCTTCGCACTAATGACATTGGTTTATACCCAATAAAGTAAACTGCCACTCAAACAACAATAAAGTACCAAAGACCTCTGAAATGAGAAATATCAAGGAGTATAAAACACCCTGTTTTTCACAACCTCCCTCACAAGTCTACAAATCTTTTTCTATTATTAGCCATTAATATAAGTTCAGAAATCATTCAGGTTAAGTGCTGCATTTCAGAAAAAATGAGAAAACTGAGGCTTAGAGGAAAGAAGTTGGGAGAAATGATAGCCCATGAGCCCTAACCAGGAGGGGGTGCTAGTTACCAGTCTTTTTGTATCTGTGTTCTTTTTCCAAACTGTGGGCTGACTTGCATGTGAAAAATACATGGATCACATTTCCAAAAAATAAGAATGCAATTCAAAGTCACTATTCCTTCAATTCCTGGATGCCTAGAATGTCAAACAGTTTGCCATACAAACTAAAATTAAATCATCAGTCTTTCAGCTTAGACTTCACAAAACTAAACCAAACAAATTAAAATGTATTTAATTTTTGTGATTTCCTTTGTCAGAGCCTGGCCCCTAACGGATATGTAAATCAGCATAATCTCTCACATATGCAGTTGAGCTAAATAAGCCAGAGATCAGACTATTGGAAGGGGAGGAATCCCTTTACAGGAGTTATCAGGGCCATTTTGGTCTTAATTATTTCATATAAGCAAGTTCTAGATTTTTCTACATCTACCTTTATTTAAGGCCATTTTTACATGCATTTATATTTTTATAGAATATTTTAACTTTTATACTGAATGTGAACAGCTTACCAGAAAGCAGTAGTCAAGGAGGGAGCTCTAAAAATACCGTGATATACTTCAGCTTTCATGGTTTATGGTTATAAAATTTGTGCTCAATAAATTTTATTCTCATTAACTGCATTCTGAACAAAGAAAACAGTGAATCAAGGTTTAATTAAATTAATGTATCTGATATTGAAATACAAAAATATGGCCCTATATAGTGTCCTTTAATTTTAAATGTTGATGTTAATACAAAGCAGGGTGAAATATAGAATGCTTTGATTAGTCACAGAGTTCAGTCCAAGGTAGCTAACAACTTCAGGTGTTTCACAAATTACATTTGTCCAGGTGAGCATCCACCATGGTCCTATTTCATTAACCATTATTGATAAGACACTGCTATTTGTGTAAAATGCATCTTATCAATGGACAAGAGAAGAAAAACTTGAATGGCTAAATGTTTGGGATATCACTTAAGAAGATTGGAAGAGCTCCCCCAAATTGCATGTAGTCCTTTTCTTGGTAGGTAAAATTCTCTGAAGTCTTAGGCTTTCATTACAAGGGCACAGTGATGATAAGAAATGTGCATAAGAGGGCCCTCCCTGGTGGCCCAACAGGTTAAAGTGCAGCACTAAGAAGTGATTCGCAGCCACTGAAGCATGAGTTTAATACCCCACCAGGGAAATGACCCACATGGTGCGGCAGATCTCTCCTGACCCCCATGCTGCTTCCCTAAGATTATACTTTGTCATCTGCCTGTTCTGCTTCCCTCTCTCTGTGGTGAATCCTCTCACTCCTCACACATCTGTCCTGTACCCCAGTTTTTATATGCATAAATAAACCTTTAAAAAATGTGCATAAGAAGCTTTTATGTCTAGTATATGCATACACACTCATACACATTAAAGAAAATTAGATACTGATTTTTAGTTTATTTCTATGTTTCAGTAACCTTACAGATACTGGATAATATTAATGAATAACATATAAACAACTTAGCATGGAATCTGGGATATGTATTGTGAAAGTACTTTGAGGTAGAGTAGAGATTTCCTTTTTAAGTTTATGTGCAAACATTCAGAGGACTGGTAAGTTAAGTCACTGTTAAGTCTTTGTAAGTGCATAGAAAGATCATTTAGTAGACCCATAAAGAAATCACATTGATACTTTAATGGGTAGGAGAACCACATATACTGATAACATCTCGTAGTCAACAAACTTGGATCTGAATGACTTGATTTCTTCCAAAGGGGAAATTAAATTTCAAAGATGAAAAATAAAAGTCATAATTAAGAATGTTCCATAGAATGTGATTCTTGTTTTAAAAGCACTGTTGTTTCCCATTCCTCAAAATGGAAAGACTGTCTAAGCTAGGATTTAGAGCAATGATACTTCCTTTGGAATTAGTGTTTACCCTACCACATTGAGGAAGAATAAAAATCCTGTCCAAATAAACTCCAGAAAGTCAATTCAAACAAATCTATTGATCAAACAGATATTGAGCCCTCTAGCTAGGGGGGCGGGGAAAGCAACCTGTGAAGGTAGAAAAGAATGAAATAGAGAAGAAAATAGCCCCACTCTTCATAAAACTCAGAAGCTGTCAGAAAAAAAGGACATCAGGTAAGAGATGAATTCTAATTGACTTAAAACTCTGCAAATAAAGTCATACTGTGGGAAAAATAATCTGATGCTTTTCTAACTAGCATGAAATTTACCTTGAAAACAGAAAACTTATATGAAGGCAGACCTCTTCCTCAATTATACTGGATAAAGTATTATAGAGGGTGAGATAAACTATGTTATGCTTTAGTCCTTAAATTGGCAACAGTTTGGCCCTCCCTGGAGGCAGAGCAGATTAAAGCATAGCACTAAGAAGCTAAAGCCACTTCCACAGGAGTTGATCCCCGCCTGCTCTGGAAGTGATCCACATGGCGCGGCTGACCTCTCCTGACCTGCCTTCTGCTCCCCTCAGCAGTGTACTTCATGGAACTGCCTGTTCTGCAACCTACTTTGTCTCTGGTGAATCCTCTCACCGCCCCTGCACCTCTGGCCTGTACCACAGTTCTGTATGAACAAATAAATATTTAAAAAAAAAATAGCAACAGTTCTAAAAATACATGAGGTTTCATGTGTTAATTTGTAACTTGTAAATCAGAACCATAAACTTGAGTAAATTGGGCTTTCTCTTGGATCCCTCTGACCCTCACTAAAATCATGAAAGTAAAATGCAATAGAGGCTTTTGGCTTGCATAGAACCAACATTATGCACCTTGAGGGAATAAGCTTTCCAAGGTTGGCCTCAAAGTAACTTGCAAGTGTCAGTTCCTATTATATTTTTTTGTGTTCAGCAAATACACCATAAATTTTGATTCCACTACCAAATGAGTAATAATATTGGGTTCTCTATGTGCTGCAAATATTATGACTTTGGGTGATGCTTCTGAAGGGATTAAAAGAGCATAATCATATACTCATTGTATACTATACTCACTGAGAATCTCCCCAGTGTTTATTTGTTCCTTCTATTCTCTGTTTAGATATCCTACTACTTGAAATACTATTTGACCTTTGAATAGATTTCAAAAGCATTAATATGATTTTTGCCTTTTCACCTCAACTCTTTTACACTTCTACCTTGTTTTATCAGTGTGTTTATCTGTTGGGAATGAGGAGAGAAAGGGTGTTCTGTGTGTAGGAGCAGAAGCAAGACAGGGTAAAAGACATCATTTTACATCTGAGATTAAAAAGAATATATGCTATTGCAAAACAATTGTTATACAAGCCAGAATATTTTCTTGAAAAAATAGAATCAAATATATTTTTATTTACCATATTAAGAAAAAATGTAGTCACTTTTTGTTATGTTTTATATAAGATCCAGACAAAAGAGTAGGAACAAATTCCCCTTTTGTTTTTTGCTTGTTTTTAGAACCTGGGAAATAATGGAAAAGGAGAACAACCTTGTGTTCGAATTTTCTTTATTCTCAGAGTATTAACTAAATGACCAAGAGTAATACTGCAGTTGAAATAGGGCATTTGGTACTAGAGCAAGATGGCCCTTTGAGTCTTTGCCCACTCCCGTGAAGATACAACGGGGCATAAGAGCAGGTAGAAGAAAGTCCATGGCTTGACAATCCTGAATCACATTTGACACTTGAATGCTAGAAAGAGCCTTAGAGGCTGCTAAGAATATGATGGGGCCTTCCCAGGTATGCTCTAAGAGGAGTAAGGCATCTCTGTCACAAGGCACAAACCACTGACCTTCATGAAGACAAGCAGGGGAATCCCTGATACTAGTGGAGGTGACATAGGGCTAAACCGGTCAGAAGCTCCAGTGAGGCTAAAGGAGATCTAGTTAAGAATCTCACCATCAGTAACCTACAGTAAGAAAAGATGACCAAGGGCCACTGCTCAGTGGACAGAAGATACAGAAAACACTAGGACCGAAGGACAGCAACCAATCTTGTCCATTAAAAGGTGAAAAGATCCATACCTTTTTACCCACAACCCCAGACACCATCTTGGAGAATAATTCAGGGGTGGCAGTGCACATCTGAGAGGATAAGCACTTTTCCTTCACAATTTTTGAACAGAAGATTGAGTTCCCATTATTGATCATTTTGAATGAAATTACAGAGTAATTCAACAATCCCATACTCATTTCTCTCTGATCATTGGTGAAGGGGTAAAGACTGGGAAGAGGACCATATTAGTTAGAGATGAAATAAAGAAATGACGTTTTTTCTGTCATCTAAGTTGTAGTAGTAAAGTTGTTACCCTTCTTTTCTCCTCCAGACGCAGCACAAATGCCCATTCAGATTCTTATCATCTCACTTAACTTTAGCTCTTACTTCACTCAACTTTGCTTGTATCACAAAATTGTAAACTCTTTGAGAGTACCTGTCCCAGGAATCATATACTATTTCATCTTACTGAGTTAATAAGTTAACTGATTGTAGAAGCTAAATGTCATTATTTTCTAATGAAAAATGCTTTATTTCAAAGGTTTCACCAGTGCACTACTGCAGATCATATTGTGACTTGCATAATTGAGGTCATGTAAAACTTATAAATTGATGCAATATATTAAATTCACAAAATCTTCTAGCAGCAAAATCTTCTTATGTTTTGATTACTATGCAGCTCATGTTTTCTGTTTACTCAGAAAGTAAAAGTTCTATAGTTACTAAAATAATCCCCAAACTCATAACCAAATGGGAATCATACCTAGCCCCCATTTGTGATGGGCAAAACTGAAGGTGGACCCTAAGGTTTCTACTCTCCTGCCTATACTCTCTGTAGCTTTCCCTCCCTTGAGTGTAAACATGATCAGGGATGGGATGACATTCCTGTGACAAAGTAATTAGCTGAGTTTGAATTTATCAAAAAAGAGATTATTCTGGATGAGCCTGATCAAATCAGAAGAGCCACTTAAAGGCGAAATATTCAATACATGCTATCTGGAAGGCCTAGAAGACAACAAACATCCAAGTGTGAAAATAAGGCAGTGTAGACTAGAAGTGACAGCAAGGAAGCCGGTGGGGTACACTAGATGTTGAAGGAAGACTATGGGACACTGAGTAAGAGATTGTGAAGGTGCCCATGTTTATGCACAATGGTTGGCAAAGCTAAAAAGCAGAGTGACAGGGTACTATATACTTACTTCTTCCAAAGCACTGCACATTCTAAACTATATTTTGAAATTCAGTAATGCTTATATTACTAAACTGTAGTTACATGTGATTTTAATTCCTGTGGGTTTTATTGTAGTATAGTTCTCATCAAATTAAAATAATTTTAAACAATGTCTTTGGCTTATATGAAAGCCTGCCTTGAAAAGAAATATAAATGCATTCCTCACTGTCATACTATTCCTAAGATTTTTTTTTTTAAAGATATAATAGCTGCAGCCATATTTCCCTAGTGATAAAAAGAAATCCCCTCAGTAATCCCTACAAAATCCTAAAGGGCTAAAATGCAATGAAGAGGATTTCTAATGGTAAGTTATAAATCCTTTTAGAGAACATCTTGGTTTAAAATAATTTTTTTTAAAAAAGAAAAGAATGCTTAGGAACTGAGTAGTCCTATTTAGAAATCCTTCAGCAACATCAAGGACACTCAGATGATTTCACATTCAAAGTTGAGAAGATAAAATGAAGTTATAATTGTGATGGTCATGGACAGTGAAAAGTGAAAGCCAAAGTGAAACACAACACCATAGAAATACAGGGGCAATAATTTATCCAGTTCAACCCAAGTTCAGACACTCCTCTACACAAGTTATAACTGGCAGAGATCCAGTCACTTGACAACTCAGTGTATTCTTCAGGTTAATTAAGTATAAATTAATTACATTTTCTCCATGTAATTGTTAGCTTTTATACAACGTTTGTTCTCTGCCATTTCACAGAGCAAGTTCTACCTCCCTTCTACCTGGGTGTTTTTTCAGATTTCAATAGTTGAAGATAGCTGTTACATAAAGGGGTCAGAAATAACATACACAAATATAAAAATACGAGACAATGGGATTGGGACAATCTAGAAAATCAACCTAAAGAGGCAGATACTAGTCATTCTCTACTCACACATGGTAATTTGAAATTAAACATAACAAACCAGACATCTGGATGATCAAGAGTAAAATACCTCACTTTAAAAACTGTAATTAATTTATAAATTAAAAAAATCACAGTAGATCTTCCCAAATGCGTCTATACATTGAACCATATTACAGTATTTAAAGCTGTTTGTCATTCCAAATTGAAAAGATAAGCTAAGATTTACATCAATTTAAATGCATTGAAATGCAAACCTTGCGAATCTTCATTGGATTTCTATCATTATGATCTGAAGGCTAGAATGTTTTACTTGTTACAAATGTCAGAACATTGAAACACCAAATTCTGTGGGATGCCTATTAGCCTTCCAGAGAATATACTGTGTAAAGACTCTTTAGCCATAGTGATCTGAAGACATAGTAAGCACTATGGATTCTTCCAAGACTGTCATACAAGTACATAGCACTTAGTGTATAATTTTGGAGACACCCATTCTCCTGAAGAGTATTCTTTTTCTTCCAATCTAAATATCCTTTGAAAGATAATGTGATAATGATAATAAGAGCTAATCTACATTAGGCAACACAAAAGGCTACTGTGAAAATTAAATGATAATAAGTGCATTTATCCAGATAGATGTAAAAATGATAGATGTCAAAATACATGCAGACAGTTTAGGCTATGCATTATCTCAATTATCATACCAACTTTCCTTTTAAAAATTGTGAAGATATTTTCTGTACTTCTTTTCCCATATTTTTAATATTTTACCTTAGCATGGAGAATTTGTTACAATTAGCAATTCAATATCAAGATTGATATACTGTGATATTGATATATTAATTAAAACCTATACTTTTTTCAGTTTACATATTCTCTTCCCTTCCCCCAATGTTATTTTTGTGTTCCAGGTTCTTAGTCAGGAACATTGCATCTACTTTTCAAGTCTCCTCAGGTTTCTCTTGACTGACAGTCACAGACTTTCTTATGTTTGAAGAACTTGACAGTTTTGAGGAGTACTAGTCAGATAATTTGCAAAAATTCCCTCAATTCTATTTGCCTGATGCTTTTTTCATTATTAGACTGGAGCTCTGGGTTTGAAAGTGAAGTGCACAGAAAAGTTGCATTTTTCTTTCATTATATAAAAGGTATCCATCATTATCAGGACATCACCATTCCTGTTAATCTTACACTGCTCAGTTAATATAATGACAGAAATCTGTTTTCAGATTTCTCCACTGTAAAGTTCCACTTTTCCTTCCTCTTCCAGGTGGTTCATTTGGCGAGAAAGTCCTATTCAAAATTCACTTAGAGAATTGGGAATTATGCTCTACCTGCTTGAGGACAGTCTCTACACAAACAATTTGGAAATCTTTATGGGTGGGTTTGTCTATTTTTTCTCCATTTATCCTTGTATTCAGTCATTTGTTTACGTCAGTGTGAACTCATGCACATTTATTTTAAACGTTGGGTTACAACTTACTATTTATTTTATTCGTTAAGTTGTTGTCATTTTGTTCACTGAAGCTCTATTAGTTGGTTTCTGTGAATCTTCCTTTGAATCCACTAGTGTTGGATGTTTTCTTTTCTTGAGTTCTGCCTTCCTTTCTGGCATTATCAGGGGCTCCAGGTTCATCATGTGTATTTGCTACTTCAGGACTACAAGTGGCCATTTTTTTCAAGAATCCCTGGCTCCTTTAATTAATGCTATTTGAAACCAACATCTGGGTGCTTAATACGCTCCCAGTTACTGCAAAAAAGTAGGCAGATGTGTATCCAATCCATGTCCATACATATTTAGCCTACACTCCTGTGGGATACAATTTGATCAAAAGTGTTATACAGTTTCTTTTATATTTAGTTTTACAAACTCCACTTATTTCTAAAATTACTGAGATTAGTACTGTTATGCACTGCTCCTTTGAGCGAGTCTGTTTTATATATTTTAATAAAGTTACTTTTTCTTTCCTATCATATTCTGTATCAATCTGGGGTTCCTCTGACCCCTGAAATGACCTTTCAAACCATATATGTTAAGGCTTAGACTTTCTTTCAGTAAAGTTCAATAGATCTGAAAAAAATAAATACTGTTATATAGACACAATTACATTATTACACAGAGTAGTTCCACTACCTTAAAATAAATCCACTGTGTTTTATCTATTCAATCCTACGTCTTCCTAAATCCCTGGCAACCACTGACTTTTCACTGTCCTCAGAGTTTTGCTTTGTCCTAAGATTCATATAATTGGAATTATATAACACATAGTCTTTAAGATTGCTTTCTTTCACTTAACAATAGTAATTTAAGGTTTCTCCATCTCCTGTTTTACTCAATAATTCATTTCTTTCTATGTAAAAATTATATTCCATTGTATGGATGTTACACAGTATGCTTAGCTATCCACCAACTGAAGGGTATCTTTGTTGTCTCCAGTTTGGGGTGATTATATGTAAAACTGCTGCAAACATTTATATAAAGGTTTTGTGTGGACATAAACTTTGAAATCAGTTGGATAAATACCTAGGAGCATGACTGCTAGACCATATGGTTAGATTATATTTAGCTTTGTAAGATGCTGCCAAACTGTCTTCCAAAGTGGCTATACCAGTTTTCGTTCTCACCAGCAATGAATGAGAATTCCAGTTGCTCCATATTCTTGCCAGCAACTGTTACTGTCGGCTTCTAGAATTTCAGCTATTCTGATGATTTTACCTTTATCCGATAGTTGTTTTGCACAAATTTTCTTCCAGTTTGTGGAGTGTCATTTTACCCTGAAGTCTTTCTCAGAATTTTTAGGCTGTCATTATTTTCTTTCATGGATCATGTTTTTGGTGCTATATTTAAAAATTTAACACCAAGCCCAATGCCACCAAGATATTCTCCTGCCTTCCATTTTTGAAGAATTATATGTGCTTTTTATGTTCTAACTATATTTTTATGCCTCTTGAGACCCAAAATGCTCAAATAAGGTAATACACAGAAGTTACTCAGGTTATACTGAGTACAATATATTATTATTATCTTGTTTTGCTATTATTCCTCTAGTCATGCATGTTATCTCAGGTTTTTCAGTTATAAACTGACAAATTTATAGTGAGACCTTCCTGGCATACTAGAGTAATGATGCATCACTGAATTGATAGTAGTTTTGTGGAACTTTATATTGATATAATTAAATAATGCAGAAATCTGAGTGCCTTTTATTCTACACATTAGCAACAATATATAAAACTTGAAGCAAAACTGTTTTTTTTCTTTTCTTTTCTTTCTTATTATTGCACTTGAGCTAAGATTATAAAGAAGTCCCACTTGCTCCCTGGGTCTTTTTTACCACTCTCAAAAGAAAACACTTGGCATTTATTATTTACAAGTCAGAGAAAATGGATTTTCATATGCACACAATATATAATCAAAGATAGTTTATATAACAAGAGTTGGGATGTATGCTCTCAAGGCAAAATGAAGCTGCTGCTTAAAACTTAAAATAGCTTAGACCCCTTACTGTATGCTAGACACAGTAACAAGACTTTAACATAAACAGTATTACATAACCTCAGCTATTATTATCATTATTGTTATGTTGAAAACCAGAAAAAGAAGAAATCAAGAACATTGTACAGGTTCATAGAGAAAGAGAGAAATGGCCAGAGAATCTGAACTCTGGTTTTACTCAGTTTAGAATCTATGCTTTAAAGCATCTGTTCTTCTGTACAATGGGAATTTTGTGCTTAGAAAAAGAGGATTCAGTCATGAAAAGCTGCTTTCAAAGGAAAGACATTACAATGCTTAACGAATTAGATGAATAATTTTGGAATTTGACCCCTAAAGTTCTAAGTATATCGCCTGACCTGGAAAGTGAATAAGCATCAGCCTGTATTCACAGAACTCAATTCCTGCTTATTTTAGTAAGAATATCTATATTTTTCCATGACTTCTTGGCAAATTAAAGAAATGTCTGTATTACATGAGAAATCACAAAGAACGAGAAGGACAGAAAATAGTGTCTGGACCACGTTCAATGCTGAGTTCTCAATGCATCTCAAAATAAAGATCAATAGTCTAGCTGATCTGGTCTAACAAGCTAATTCAAGAAACCACTATCTATGCGTTTAATTGTGGCATTCAGAAACAACCGAGAAACAACTCCAATACTACAAAATGGTGTAGCACAGTAGATACCTATGTATACATGACATTGAGAATAATGCAGGCTTTGAAGTTAAATCTGTTTTATACAGTGACAGTTTTATGTATGATAATACCTGTCTGAAGGTAAGAAAGGTAAACACCACATGATTTCTTTATTAAACTCAGGGTTGAATTGATTCAGTATTGGAAGAATATACTAAAGACTCTTTTAGATTTAAATGGCTTTTATGCCATTTGTTATAGTTATAAACACAAGTATATGTAATATATATATTATATATATTATAAAAACAAAAAATTAAGTCCTCTAACACAACCAATATGAACAATATAACTAGAAAAATCCTAGGGTTGTTGTAGTATTTGTTGATACAACTATAATAATTCAATGAGTCAAAACACATAAAATAATGCCATCTTGAATCAGTGTCTGAACACGTTGGAAGCAAGAACATTCTGAATTAAAACCACAAGGAACAAACATATAATATAACACTACATATGGGAGATGGCAAATGAAACACTTAAGATGCAAGGAGAGCCAATGATAACATGATATGCCACTCTTTATACTTAATTGTCTATGAGAATCACAACATCTACTTGTTACTTTCCATTTGTTATGAAACCACATTAGCCATTTATTTTATGAAACTACATTAGCTGGTTTTGGAAATTATAACTATTTAACAGAGAATTCTTAATAAAGGGTTAAGTATGTTCTACACATGATTCATTTTTCTATTACTGTATATTAAATCCACATAGTAGTTTCAAATAACACAAATGTATCTCCTCTGAGATTATGTGTTTTAGAGGTCTGGCACATTTCACCTGGATCCTCTGTTCAGGGCCTCAGACAACTCTTGTTTGGGGACTTCATGGTCATTTGTAGATCTTTTCTATATGTCCCTGTTCATTAAATAGTATAAAAACACATGACATATCTCTTTAGCTGTGAATTATGAGTTTATCAGATTCTTCTGCCTCTGACCAGGTGAAGTCCAACATTCAAGAAAAAGGGACTGCTTGGGTCATGGATACCAGAGAATGGAGATCTTAAAAGCTATCTTAGTATGACTGTCACACATGCACTTAAACTGGGACGATTTTACACAAAAAAGCAGTGTGTCCTATGTGCATACAATGAGAAGACCAGGATTTTCTTTCTTTCTTTCTTTCTTTTTTTTCTGTAGAAAATGACCCTCAGGGACATGCAAGAGATGGAGATTTTGATCAGTGGAAACTTTCTTCTCAAAATATGAATGAACTCTTATTGGGATAGAATTCATCTAAGAGTGAACCACTGTCATAATGAAAGGGGTCAAATTACTAAAGTAACCTCTGATTGGAAGTATAAGAGATTAATAAAGGGCAGCAGCGCAGAGTATCTCCCTCTCTCAAAGAAGAGAGGTCTTCTGCAGAGCAAGAGGTCTCTAAAACTATACACATTTGAAGGGACTCAGGGCCAATAGCAAATTTACTCTACCAATTCTGTAAAATACATTACTTAAATAAATGGGAATCTGACTAAACCATGGATACAACCAATATGGTGAGCTCATGGCATCTGCATATGCTGTGTGTTACTGAAATATAATGAAAAGGTTTGCACTGATGCATGGGTCACCATCAGATGGAAGGGAATGCCTAACCTCTGCATCCTCAGCAAGCAGTGACTGGCAAACTGTGTATTACCATGAGCAGTGTATAAAGTTAAAAAAAAAAAAAACAGAAAAAAAGAACACATAAAATCAAAAACCATAGCAGGGAATAGTCAAAACTAGAGCTGCAATAAACAAAATAGTGATTAAAAAGAGAGCATACATATCCACAAAGCCAAAATATATTCTGTGAAAAGGTAAAACAGATAAACCTGTATCAAGTTTCACTAAAGAAAACAGGAAAAATACTAAAATAAACAGAATTAGACAAAAATGTTAAAACAGGTATCTCAGAAATACAGAAGATCCTAAGAGAGCACAATGAACTTATCACAATAAATTGGATAACTAGCATCAAGGAAAATTTTTTAGAAACATACAACTTTCCAAGACTGAGTTAAAAAACAGAACATTTTAAAACACTAATTACAAGCAACAAAATTGAAACAGCAAGCAACAGTCTCTGACAAACAGCCCGTGACAAGAAGTTTCACTAGTGAATTCTACTATTCAATTACTATTGTCTAGTTGGTCTTCAAAGACCAACAAATACTTGTATTTCTTAAATGTTTGCAAAAAATTAAAGAAGTAGTTACAAAGACATTTTATGTGACCATTACTGCAACACCAAGAGCAGATAAGCACATCACAAAAAAAAGAAAACTATAGACCAATATGCATGACATGCATAGATGTAAAAATTTTAACAAAGCAAATGCAACATTATATTAAAATAATAATACAGCTGTATTATTTGTATAATCACCAAATGTGATTTATACAAAGGTTGCAAGAAAGGCTCAATGTGCATCTATTAATCAGTGTCATTCACCACATCAACAAAGGAAAAGATGATCATATCAACAGATGAAAAGAAAGCACTCAAAAAGATTTGATAAACATTCAGATAAAAACCCTCTATGTGCATAGAGGAAACATAATTTAACAATTAAAGATTGTATAAAAAGCTCACAGCTAACACCATACTCAATGACAACAAACTGCAATCTTTTCCTCTCACATCAGGCACAAGACAAGGATGTGTGTTCACTTTTACCATTAATATTAAAGATTGTATTAAAGTGTTAGTGAGAGTCATTTTGCAAAAGAAATAGGAAAAGAAAACATAAAATATCACTGATTATAAATGAAATAATAACATAGGCAGAAAATCGTCCACTAAACACCTAATTAGAAACAATAAATTATTATGGTGAAATGCCTGTCACAGAATCAACATAAAAAAGTCCATGAAAATGGTCAAATAGCATAAAAAAGAAATCAAGGAAATAATCTTACTTATAATCTCATTAAAAGAGATTAAATATGCAGGAATATGCTTAACAAAGGAAGTAAAAGACCTTTGACACGAAAAAGTAGTATACACTTTTCAAGAAATATAAAAAAACAAAGATATTCTCTGCTCATAGATTGGAAGAATTAACTTTGTTAAAAGGTTATCTTACCAAAAGCAGATTTAGATTCAATGCAATCCCTATCAAAGTTTCAGAGTAATTCTTCAAAGAAGTAAAAAATACATTACTGAAATTTATATGATATGACAAACATCCCATATAACTAAAGTATTCCTTACCAAAAAGAAAAATAAATAAATAAACAATGGAATATCATTCCTGGATTTCAAACTAGACTTCAAATCTATAGTAATCAAAACAATATGTTGGTATTAAAAAACAGAAACAAAAAAATGGAGTGGAATTCAGAGACTGGAAATAAACCCGCTTTTTATAATACAGTTAATTCATGACAAAGTGTACAAGATTATACAGTACAGAAAGGAAATTCTTTAACAAATGGGAAAGCTGGATAGCCATCTGCAAAAGAATGAAACTAGGCCACTATCTCACAACATACACAAAAATTAACTCAAAATGGCTCAAAGACAGATTGGATGTAAAACCTGAAACCATAAATTACACAGAAAAAAAAGGCAAAATACAGCACAACATTGGTTTTGGTGATATCTTTGGGGATGACTCCAACAGCATGGAAAAGAATAACAAAAATGGGACTACACCAAACTAAAAAGCTTCTGCACAGAAAAAAGACATGTTATTAAAATGAAAAGACATCACAACAAACAAGAGAAAATATATGTATACCATATATATATATATATATATATATATATATATGATAAGGGCTCTTATAATATCTAAAACCTACTGGCATCACTCAACAAAGAGATAAACAAATAACCCAATCAAAAATTTGGCACAAGAGTTAATAAAAATTTCTTCAAGTAGACATACAGATTCGGCTTCTCCAAAAAGCCAACAAGAACATGAAAAAATATTCATCATCCCATATGGAAAGGGAAATTCAAATAAAAGACAATGAGATACTAGTTCACCCTTGAAAATAGCCCTTATTAAAAAACAAAACAAAACAAAAACAGAAACAAGCATTGGGTGTTGGTTAGGGTGAGAAGAAAAACTCCTTTACACTCTTTAGGGGACTGTAGATTGGCCCAACCCCTAATGGATATGGATGGTGAATTCTCAAAATATTAAAAATAGATCTATCATTTTATCCAGCAGTACCATTCCTAGGTATGCTTTCTACACGAAGTATGCAAACATATTAACTGGAAGGAATATATACATTGTGTGTGTGTTTGTGGGTGTGGGTGTTTAACACTATTTACTACAGCCATAGTATGTAAACGACCAAAATGCTCAAACAAGTGGATTAAGATGTCCCTCCTCCCCATCCACACAAACACATACCACACATACAACTCTACTATTCATCTCTAATAAAAAAGAAGAAGAAATTTGGTACAACATGGGTGGGGATTATACTAAGCAAAGTAAGTCAGAAGGGCAAAGTCAAATACTAGTTGATTTCATGCACAAGTGGCATATATAGAAAAGAAAAGCAACAACAACAAAAAAAATTGATTAAACATACCCTAGAAGTCTGACTCCAGAATTGAGGCTATTAGAATAGAAAGTAGGGAGCAAAGGTGCTCAGTCAACTATAGTGGATAATTATTGGTGCTTTGGTGTTGGTGGTGGTGGTGGTGGTGATGGTGGTGGGTAACTTACTTCCAAGGAGGTGCTAATCTATACTCCTAAGCAAATACAGTGATGAAAACCAAAGTTATCTCAATATGAATGTGCTCAGTGAAATAAGCCAGAAAGAAAAAAGATCATATGGTTTCAAGTATAGGAGGAATGTAGGGGAACCAAATGAGGGATCAGGAGAAAATAATTATAATAAATCTAAAAAAATAAATAGTCAACTATAAATCAGAGACACTACAGGGGAGGGAGAAGGAGAGAGATGAAAAGAAGGGAGGGAAGAACACAAGGGACTGTGGTGATGGTGTGTAGGTGAATATAGTTATTTGAAGAAAAGATTATCTAGGGATACTTTTCTGCCTCAAAAGTCTAAAGTCAGTCAATTTGCTGCTGCTTCATTATGGTAACCTAGCTACCAAATATTGCTGGCATTACTCAGCATGCTCAAAATATATACATTTTACAGAGGCAGAATGGAAAACTCAGGAATGATGCACCTTGCCCAGTTACAGAGTTCTGAGGGACTCCCAGCCCTATCTTCTCTTCCATAATCATTTACCTCTTCATAAAGCTTTGAGAACAATGATTAAGCTATCACTAGGGTTACCTGCTGGACAAGAGAGGTTGTTAAAGGGGCTAGGAAATGAACACAGTCAAAGCTTCATTCCTTGCAATGATTTCCATTTTGGTTTATTTGACTAAAAGTCTCAGTTCATAAGATTAAAACTCCTGTTATTGAACTGATTGAAATCATTTCAGTAACAGTATAATATTTAAAAATCAATCATATCTTCTAGAGTAAGTTAAAAGAAATCTTAATTCTCTCTCATTTCTTACACTGCAGTGTAATTAAGTCATGGTTCATTTTAGGGAACTTATCCAGGTTATGGGATTTCATCACTTTACATACAAGGTCAGTTTTACACTGCCTGTATTAAGTTCTACTAATCAATTTATGCTATAATTCTGTAATAGGATATAATTTACTGAAAGCAAATATTCATGCTTGAATCACAAGAAAAGAAGAAGGGGGTTTATAGAGGATCTGAGAGGCCAAATGCTATATTGGGAATAGACTCTTGACTGGAACACTATAGATCTTGATTATCTCAGATTAGTCATTAACTCACTAGCTGACCTTAAGTAAATCACTTTAGCTTTGAGAATTTCAGTTTGCTCATACGGGAGTTGGAAAAGTTCACTACTAAAATCAATGAAATCTATACAGGAAAATTGTTAGAGGGAATATAATGGACATCTGAATATCTGTGGTGATTGTTTTTACTTCTTCCTTCCTTTGGGGATCTGGCTCTCTTTCATCTTTTGTAAGCCCTGTGGATTGACGGTGCTGGTTATTCCTTCCTTACTCCAACAATGACACACGATTCATGCTGCTCTATCAGAGTACCTTTGTCTCTATCTCTCTGAACATGGTTTTGGGTTCACAGTGAGCTCTATAACAAAAGGATTATCAGAGTACTTTTAGAAATTCATATGGCTATATGGGGTGGGAGATTGGAATAATTTTTCTGGAATCACTAACTATAAAGTCAATACAAGTCTAAGCTTTCCATGACAGTCTTTGTTTCCAGCTGAAGAAATTGTCTGGAAATTAAGACAACCCAGAGAACAGTACAGATGAAAAAATAGAGCTAAAATTCAGATTTTGTTGTCAGGATCTCTAGACCCAGGTATAGCTCAGGATTTTTCCAAAACATAACTGAATTACCTACTTTTCTAAACTTAAGGTAAAATTAATTGAGTTCTGATTACTTGCTACTGATCCAATTTTAATCAGTACACCCAGAAATTATGTTATTTAATCTCTAGGACTGAGTACTATACCACAATGAAATAGTTGTCCATCAAATATTAGTTGATAAATTAAATGAATGAATATATGCTATAAAAGGTTTTACTTATGCAGGAAATGAGTATATGTCCTATATTTACATCTACATTATTAAGAAATGTGGGGAGAGCTTCGTCTTTTAAGACTAATATCCATGCATGCATTCATTCATTCTTTATTGAACAACTTTTACATGCTAAGCCCTGAGGATGCAATATGGAATAAAGGAGATAAAATCTCTGTACCCACTGAACTAACATTCTTGCAATACCAGAGCTATATTTAATTACATGTAATTCAAATCTAAGAAACATTCAATCAACTATAACCAGGAACAATTCAATCAGAATACAAAATAATACTATATAATGTATACAAAGTAGCTGTCCAAATGCTTTTCCTTTGGCACTGCATATGGAAACAAGCTTGTAATAGCAGTCTGAAGGTATAAAATTTGTTTGTTTGTTTGTTTGTTTTTTTAATTACACTGGAAAAGA
>NW_004567105.1:47136176-47168231 GCF_000260355.1 Condylura cristata
TATTAATTGTAATAAAGTAAAAAAAAATGTTTTTAAACTAGAGTTCCTGGTTGCTATTTTGACAAAGACATATTCGCGCCTTGTCTAAATGCACATTTTGGTTGGATATTTTAAGTTGTCCCTATCAATTATAGTTAGATTTAATACAACCACTCTGCCAGCAATTAAAAAAAAGTGATACTTCCTTTTCCTTTTTGATAATTAGATATTGTCACTGATAAGGAGAAGATAACCTGCCCCTGATTTTTAATTATTGCTTATTGCAATGTTCATTCCATTTCTTGAACTGCAGAGGAACTTGTCCTTCTGATAGAACAATCATAAAACCTACCAGGTAAAAATTCAACTCAAATTCAGGGATGTGTTTGATACATTGAATGCATACAATTCATACCATACACACTTAGTTTTCTTAAATTTCACCATTTTTTTCATTAAGAAAAGCAATAGAGTATGTTGGAGAAAACATTTTCACAGAGCATAAAGGTTCTATTTATGGGGTAGGAAATTTTTCATGCACTGTGCTGGAAAATGATCCTAAATAAACTAGTGTGTTGGCAATACTTAGCACAGTAAATTATTATACATTTTCTTCAGTTGGTAGTTACATATATTTCCTGATTACACTTACTGCTGGGATGTAAAACATTATTTTCAGCCTCGTAGAAGAAAGGGGATGTACACATGTTGAGGCTGTGATAGTATATCTGATATATTGGCCATTCACTATGCTTTCTTGTCCAGGAGTCTTTCTGTGCTTTCCCCTAAGGATAAAATACCTCTTTTTCTATGAAATCCAGTCCATGCAGTTGGTTGGAGCTATTTCTACCATCCCCAGCCAGAGAAATGGGTCCTATCGCTGACTATATGCAAATGATCCAATCACTATCGCCAAAGTGATTGGTTCAGGTGTTGAAAATTACCCAAGCTAGATGAATTAAATTTCTGCTTAGGACAGAACTCTACAAATGTGGGTATGGTAGTGGTGGCCATCTCACCTACTGGGTTGAGAAAGCTAGTCTATGAAATAGGCAGAGACACAGAGCCCTGACCAGGGCAGTTTGAACCCACAGTTCCAATCATAAATGAAATATAGAAAAAGAGACAAAGAGGAATGGAGGACAGAAATATTACATTATCACTGTTGCTCTCCATATGCTATTATACTCTGGATCTTCAAAAATCTTTGAGGCAAAATCCTTCCATTAGGTTTTTCTTAAACTAATTTGACCTGCATTTCCTCACTGTTTGCTATGCCCTAGCAAACAGGTAAGTCAGAACAAATATGGACACCATGTTAAGTATCCAACTTAACTATTTGATTTATCAATTGATTGACTCTGTTAAAATATGTCCTGAGCAGTCAACTCTTCCCAGGCACTGGGGAAAATAAAGATAAGTAAGATACAAACCCTTCAGGAATTCAATGTGGGAAGGGAAAAATGGGAAGACATAACAAAAAACTATTTTAATACTATGTGGTATTAGCATTACCTTTAGTAGCCATATATAAAGGATTTAGATGATAAATGAGAGGATTTATCTCATTTAGAGATAAATGAGCGTATTCTTGGAGATCAAGACAGAAGTTCCAGGAGGCCTGGAACACAGCATAATGCAATAAACACAATTTACCCATGGATATAAGAATATTATTTCCTTTTTACCCTTCTTGAAGACTTAGCAGAAATCAACATGTTAGAACAGAAGACTATGGGAGTCCGGCAGAAAGGTGTAAAATCATGTCCCTGATTATCTACTAGCTTCTTTCTTGATCTTGTTAAAGGATCATTTCTCTCCAAACTTTAACTCTGTGATGTGTGGCCCATTTCTAAAAATTCTGTGGCTGTCTCTGAATTCTTATTTATTTTTGTTGCTATTTGAACTATGAGAAAGAAGAAAATATTTTATACTTGTGAGTGGCAGAGTAACCTGAATGTGGGGATGTTATGACATGCTCCTTAAACATGTATTGATCACCTACTACTTGCCAGTATCAGTGCAAGGGATTAAAGGGAAAACAAAAATACAAAAGATATGGATCTGTATGCAGAATCACACAGGGAAAAAAGTCAGACATCATATGGCAATCAGCTCAATGAAAAGCATAACATTCTATGGCCTATTATAGTCAAACACACAATTTGCTAAGTATAAGCATAACTTGGGGGTGGGTTCCTGAACTTCAGTAGTGTACAACTCAGGGCAGATAACTTTCTGATGAGTTATCTTGTGCACTGTTAAATGCTGCACATCACTCCTGGGCTCTCCTCACTAGATGCCAGGCACATCCTTAGTATGGCAGTCTAAAATAGCTTCAGATGTCACCAAAGGTCTCTGAGTGCAAGCTTACCTTTGGTTGAGAACTATTCACTTAGGGATACCGATGGTTATGATTGGAAAAATCATTATCTAAAATTCTAGCTAGGATATGATCATCAACATCAACATATAAGAAATTCTCAAAGTCTAATTAAAAGACTAGGATGTTAATAAAGCACTGGGTTTAAAAGTTTGTGAGAGTATTGGGTTTAAGAGTGTCGATAAACAAGAAACCTTATGTTGTAATTTCCCAGTACATGGAATGTCCCCCTGGAGGAACTAGAAGGAAATTAAGTAAGTTAAGTAATAAGTCAGAGCATACACATTTGTATTTAAACAAATGTGCATATATTTCAGGGTAAATTCAAATCAGAAGCTTAAAGGAATACTTGCAAATACTTTGGGTAATTTCAGGCAGTAATCTTAAACCCATTTAAACAACCCTTCTCTATCATCAAGAAAACAATGAAGAAGCACATGAAGACCCAGAGGACCCAGACATATATTAGTGCATAGGATATGTGACCACTTTAAACAAGATTGTAGGAAATAAAATTGTTAATTAAAGACTGGCTATTAAAGATGATCTGGATACAGACAACAACCATTAATAATAATGAGGATGTTGATGATTTTGATGATGACGATGAAGATGACAGTAAAACAAAACCTAGGCTGTAATAAATCCTCACTGCATGATAATGATGATGTACTATGCCTGACCTAGAAAACTTCATATCCACACTACATACAGGACGGCTGCAGGTGTCACCGTCATTTTATGTAAAGAAAAAGCTTTCATACCCCAAAATAACATGCCCCAACTTTCACAGCTAACATTTTAGTTTCGTAGGTATGCCTTAACACATGACTGCAAATTGAGTGCTAAGAGCAGAAATTTATTTATTTTTAAAGATTTATTTTTATTTATATATGTATGCAATAACTGGGGTGTAGGCCAGAGGTGTGGAAGATAAGAGGATTCACCACTGACAGAGTAAGGAGCAGAACAGGAAGATCTACTGAGATATACTGCTGAGAGGAGCAGTAGTGAGAAAGGAGAGGTCTGCTCTGCCATGTGGGTCAGCTCCCTGGCTGGAGATCAAACTCATGCTGTGGTAGCTGGTAAGAGCTTGATAGTGCTACGACTTGAACCCTGGCACCACCAGGGAGATTCCAACAACAGAAATTTATTTTCTCATAGTTTAGTGGCTAGAAATCTGAAATTAAGCTGTTAGAAGGACCATGTTCCCCTTGTCATTTCAAGGAAGAAATTTCCTTGGCTTGCAGCTGGTTGTCTGTTACTATTGGCATTTCTTGGATTGTTGTTATGTCATTTCAATTTTTGCCTGCATCTTCACATGGTCAACTGTGTACATGCTCTGTGTCTGTTTAACTCTAAGTTGTCCTGTCCCTAATAAGAAACCAGTCCCATTTTGAGTTGTTGGATTTAGACCCAACATTAGTACAGTAAAACATCCTTTTTACTTGACTATATATTGCCAAAAATAATCTCATTCACTGGTACTAAGAGTTAGGACCTCAACCTACTTTTTGGGAAGATGCATTTCAATCCATTACAGCAAGTAAAGGACAGAGCCACTAAGGAGCCTGTAAGTATAAGCATTAGCTAGCACTTATTAATAAGACACTATGTGCCAAACATTTTTCTAAGTGTCTCAGAATAAAGAAAAATAAAGCCATCTGAATCTGACACAACTAAACAATAGCTTAACACAGCCGAATGTGGCCAATGCCAGCTGAACCACAGCTATACTGTAAATCCATGACCCTGCAAATAAATGATGTTTGTTAGGTTTTAAAGGGTTGATTTTGTGGCACTAAGAAGATTACTAGATTACACCATAAGCTCATGTGTTATGTAGTGACAGCATCCATCAGGTTCCCCAACTTTCCCAAAGGAAAAAACAAGTGTTCAATATTATTTGGACCTCCAAGAATGTACACCAAACTCATAGATAACAAAGTTTATGTTGTGACTTAGGCTAAACAGTGATCTCATTATAAAAAGTACTCATTCTCTCTCTCTCTTTTTTTTTAATTCTACTGACTTTGCTCTAAAATTTTTTCTATGACAACTATAGGATTAGGTTGAGCAGATGAATCAAGTTCAGCTTCTAATATGGGACTTATGGGACTTAACTTGCCTATAGTACTTCTGCAAATATTTTATCCCAACAGTCCCAAGTAATAAGCTACACTAATGCCAAATTAATAGAGAGAAAACAAAGGTAATTTGATTACATTTGGTATAAATCAGTCTCTGAGAACATGACAGTAGTGTTAATCCTAATTTGGAGTTTGTCTGCCTAAGAATGAAGATTATAAACATTAGTGTGTGTTTGTAAGCTCTCCCCATCCCATGGCAGACACCTGATCCACAGCTATTAAATGAAATAGAAATTGCAGGTCACAACGACTATACTTGATCAAAATTGGCTTGAATAATGTAAGTGAAAAGAAGTGTCACATAAAATGGCTATCAGAATGCAAATAGTTCTCTTTCCCTACCCCACCCATAGTTCTGTCCTCATGCAAAACACCTTGGAAGTTGGAGTTCATAAAAACCTATTGGCCTTTCTCTCTAAGCCTCTAAATGCTTAAAGGAAATACAAAGAATTCATTACAAGAGGCAGCACTGCTCAGGAAGATTAATATAAATGTAAGAGATACTAGTTTCAAATGGCTAGAAATTTTTACAGAAAATAGGTTATAAACAGGAAATAAATTTTAAGACATATAAAATGGATAAAAAGAGAAATAATCCATTTAAAAGACTTTATTAAAATGAAATAACTACTTAAAATAACTAGCCTAGCAAGAGGTATGGGGAATCAGCATTGTAAATTTGCTCTCTAACATCCATAAAACTTAGAAAGGATGAACTATTATATTTCCTGAGTCAGTATTTCCTAAATAGGATGGAAATAATTATTAAATAGTTGACAGTACTGAAGTCAAAACTTCTGTGCATGAACTTCTGTTCATTTTACAATCAAGCAAGCAAACAAATACCATTAAGACAATTATGATGAAATACATAAAACATAATATACAACAGGTAGCAAAGGCCTAATATCTAGAATATAAATCTCCAAATCAATAAAACAATGTTAGACAACCCAGTATAAATAAGCAATACTTTAAACCTCACAAAACAAGATAAACTAATGGCAATAACTATAGAAACAACTACTCAGACTCATTAGTAATTAATAAAATGCAAATTAAAGCCAAATGCTATTGCAACACTCACTAAAATGGCAAAAATTAAAAACAGTGACAGAACCAACTGTTGGTGAGAATGTAACGCCAAAAAAATTATCATGCACTGCTTCTAGCATAAACATACACTCTCTTAACATGTTGGAAAACTTCTTGGCATTTTTCTACTAAAACTAAACAAATGCGTAGCATATAATGACCTAAAATTTCACCCCTATGTATGTACCCAATGGGAATAAAAGTTCCTAAAACATATACAGTAACACTCATGGTACTGATATTTATATAAATTGCAAACTGAAATTCAGTATGGCAGAGGGTGGGTAAAAACTGGGTGAGCTTATCATGCAATAATGATACACCGCTCACATTAATCAATTTTACAAACATTTTGTTAAACAGAAGCAACAACAGTGTATTGGCTATCTTTTCAAACTCAAAAATAGAGAATTTTAATCTGTAAGATTAAGAGGTAGGGTAATAACTTTAGCCAAAGTGAGAGTGATAGGAAAAGCTTCTAATTTACTGATAATGTTTTATTTATAGATCTGTATTTGTTCATTTTGTGATAATTCATTAGGTTATACATTTATGATTTGTACTCTTCTCTGTGTGTTATATTCCTACAAAAAAATTTAAGATACCTTGAAAGGATGCTTATATAGCAAATGCAGTCCAATTACTTGGGGATTATACAAGGAGAAAATACTCTTTATCCACAGGCAAAATTACTAACATGGAGCTTAAATCTTCATTATTGTAAAGAAACTTCTGATTTCCACAAGAATTTGACCTGGAACAGAGTACAGAGGGCCAGGATATCTAGGTTGTTATTTAGATTCATTATCTTCACAAGTTTCACTTGTTTTAAAATCTGTCAATTATCCACAGAGGCATGAAATGCAGATAATTTTTTTTAAGATTTATTTATTTACTCATACAGAACGGGGTACAAGCCAGAGATGCGGTGGGTGAGAGGATTCACCAGAGACAGAGTGGGGAGCAGAACAGGCAGATCAATGAAGTACACTGCTAAGGGGAGCAGCGGGCGGGTCAGGAGAGGTCTGCCACTATGTGGATTTCCTCTGGGGCAGGCGGGGATCGAACTCATGGGGAAATGGCTTAAGCTTATTAGTGCAGTGCTTTAACGCGCTGCGCCACCAGGGAGGGCCCCAGATAATTTTTTATATATTTCGTGTACTGGGTTAACTGGTATGTTTTCAAGGAGCCAATGTCTATCAAGGGGAACTGACATTCCCAAAAGCTTAAACTTCCTTGTTAGCCTAAAGCAATTCAATACATCCTGAGCACACAGTCAACAGTTCAATGCACACTAGTATTGAGTGAGTGAATGAATGACTGTGCAGGGACAAGGGGGAGATAGAGAAAAGGAGAAAAGGGAGGGAAGAAGGAGAAGAAAAGAGGGAAGGGCATAGCCCAGGTAGATTATGTGCTTGAATGAAAAATGGAGGTAGAAAGGTAGAAAGACAGACAGAGAGACACATATGAAAGAATCAATAATAATTTCCAGCTGCGAGGGGTGGGGGGCATGAGAAGTAATTCTTCTCAGAGATAGAAATGTTCCAGAGACCAACATATGGAACACAAAAGCCACGTGCTTTGGTTAAATTAAGTAATAAGAGAGCAGAGACTTGATTCCTTAGTAATAGATGGTTACTTTTTTTTTTTTAATAGATGGTTACTTTTTAAAGACTTTTTTTTTTTTAAGATTTATTTATTTGTTCATACAGAACTGGGGTACAGGTCATAGGCTCAGGAGTGGCAAGAGGATTCACCAGAGACAGAGTGGGGAGCAGAACAGGCAGATCGACGAAGTACACTGCTGGGGGGAGCAGCGGGTGGGTCAGGAGAGGTCTGCCACGCCATGTGGTCACCTCCCGGGCAGGCGGGAATCGAACTCATGCAGAAGTAGCTTTAGCTTCTCAGTGCTGTGCTTTAACCTGCTGCACCACCCGGGAGGGCCTATTTCTACATATAGAAATAATATCTGTTGACAAATCAAAGATTCTTTTCTTTCATTGTAAGAGGTAATTAAGTACATTAAATCTATGCTTTTAAAACATGAAAAGGCATGTGTTAGAAATCACTAAAGTCGAAACTACTGGCAAGGAAACTGTCCTCTTATTGGTTCACATTTTTGTATACTTACTATGTGCCTGTAATGAGAGGTTCTATAGTGAAGGTGAAGGGAGGGAAGGAGGGAAAGAAGCAGGAATGCTGTAGGGAGGGAGGGACAAAAATAGAGCTTGAGAATTCAAACATTTTCACATTGCAGTTATGGTTCTTGCTAATTGTGGATTATTCCATAGAAGAGATAGAGAAACATACTGTGAACTTTTTCAAAAATCGTTCAATGGTTTCTAATTGCCCTCAGGACAGATTCAACATATTTACGATTCACAATAATTTATGATTTGCAATAATTAGTTTCAAATAATGGGAAATGTAGAAAACCTTCAAGATAGCAGAAAGGAATCAAAACAGGAGAGGGAAGAGCATAAGGGGCTCTGGGGTGGTTCATGGGTGCTATGGTGGTGGGAGAACTATGGGGGGGGCAAATACTGTACCCAAATGAACAATAATATAAGATATATGTGTGTGTGGGTGTGTACAGAAAGATGGTATTGGACACTGGTCCAAAGCAGTGGTGTATGGCTATAGCACTAAATGACTACAGATTCATGATGAGAAAGTAGCATGGCCTTTAGTTTTCTTTCCAAGGATTAAGTATCACATTGGTGCTAGAAGAGATTTACCTCCCTCCTAATAGCTGCTCACCTCCCTTTATAACAAAAAAGGCTTCATGTTCACCATCTTCCAAAGACTCTGCGAATTAGAATTTTAAAACCTTGCTTTGTCTCAGTTTAGTTCACATTAAAAGTAACCTCATCTTTACATTAGATGATGGTAGTATTGCATTATATACTGATATAGAATTTCTTTCAAAATACCTTCACTTTAGAAAACAAGTAACTGGATGTAAAGTAGCATATTAAAGAATACTACAAGTAAACCTCATGTAGGTAAATCAACAAAAAATATCAAAGATTGATGAGCACCAATGTGTTATATTTAGTTTACATGCCCTCCCAGTCTTTTTTATGTCACAAATTTCTCCTTTCCCCTTATAGTCAATAACACTTTCCCTGTTTCATATGGATCCTGTTTGACTCTGGCCACACAGCTGTGAAATTTCCCATTTTAAAATCCCTTGCCTTTCTCTCCCTTTTCTTGCCTTCTTGATGGATTCCTAATCATCCTTTAAGGACCCTTCAAAACTGTCCCTTTGTGTTGTCCTTCCTGCTGTCCTTGCATGGAAGAGCTCAAGAGAATGCTTATTTTTCTGTGTAGACATTTGGGATCTTCATTGAACAGCAACTTTGAGATAACTGTCTGGACTGAGCTCCTATCAAACAGCAGACTTTATTTATTGACTTGAATTGAATGTGGGAATAAACAGCATCATGAGGATATGAAATTGATATTCAATGGTTGTTCATAATGATGGGTGCAGAATGATTTTCTGAGCATTTTTGTAGGACACAATCCCAGGCCTCTGTCTCTGAGAATCTGCTTCACCATATTGGGTTCAGGTTCCATTGCAATTTATAAATAAAACTACAGTTCACAGGCCACTTTGAAAATTATACACACGCACCCACATACAAATATGACATTCAATATCCTTTGATAATTTTCTTTTCATAGACCATTTGCACATGAGTGCAGTGTTAACCTTTGCTCATTTATTAAAACTAATATTTACCTGCTTTGTTAGCAAATGCGAGCTTCTGTTTTCCTAGTACAACTAGGAGCTAATCAATAGCTCCTGATTTAAAGATAGAAAAGATACTCCCAAAATGTTTTTGCAGCACATCGAATTACTTTCTACAGTCAAAGATATTTTTTGCACTTACAAAGGATAAATTTAAGTCTGTTTTTCCTTTCAAGACACACACAAAACCATGTCTGCACACACAAGATCATCATCATCATAAATGTGAAATATATGCTATTATAATTTATAGCCATAGTATTTCCAAAATATAAAATCTAATGATATTCTAAGACTTCAGCCCTTCAAGATATACTAACCTGCTTCTTTGTAAGATTTTGGATGATCACTGTCATTATCTTTTGGGGGTGATCTATTGTCACCACACTTATTTTCTGTCAAACATCTGAGTTGTAAATGTTAGTGTCAACTCAGTCGTTTGATACCCTTTACACAGAAATTCATGGAAAGTAGAAAGAATGCATGTATGGCACTTTCTGCTGTCCAGTTCCTCCCGGAGGCCTGTGAACATAAAGTGCCATATTGACATGGAGGAGACAAGCAGTTTAATGATTGTGTTTGGATATGTTTGAACTTACTGTTCAGGTTACAGATTGATTACATTAAATTGTGATGCAGAAGATGTACATATATACAATGGAATATTACTCAGCAATCAAAAAAGACAAACTCATGCCATTTGAGGCAACATGGATGGAGCTGGAAAAGATCATGCTTAGTGAAATAAGCCAGAAAGAAAAAAGCAATAACAGTTTCACTCATAGCAGGAGTGTAAGGGATTAGAAACACAATTAGAAACACACACACACATATATATATATAGTGATTGTAATAAAATAAAAATGAATATCAACTAACAACTATGAACCAGAGAAATTCTACAGGGCATGATAGGGGAACAGGATCAAAACTGGGGTGGGAAGAGCACATGGGGCTATGGTGATGGCACATGGGTGAAGTGGAGGTGGGAAGTACACTTAGATGAAAAAACACACAAAGTTAAGAATAATGTAAAAACATACATAAAATTAAAAAAATAAATAAGTAAACTGTGGCGAAGGGAAATATCCTTTTGAATCTGTTTGTTCTACATTACAGAAAACCAAGTCTAACTTATTAGCCCTCTTGAATATTAGCTCTAAAGCACATGGCAACTGGCTTCCCATTTGTGCATTCATTTCCCCTGACATGTTAACTACAGTTGTGATTATTCTATCTGAATGGATTCCCATCATCAGAGAAAAATGAGAACTAGAGACTGAGTCTGATTTAAATAGAACATGCTTAGTAGCAAATACCCTATCTTAATCCCTTGTATTATCAAATGGGCTTGAAATTACTACACAAGAAGTGAAAGAATGGACAGTCCCTAAATTCATAGGTGATACTTGACCAAAAATCTGTCTCCAGAGGGCTGTACACACAGTGGAATGACCACACATTTTTGTTTCTTGTGGTTGAGGATACTTTATAAACAGTAATCACACATAACAAAGTTCCAAAAGCCTTTTAAATCATAATAGTTCAAATCACAAAGTCATTATATTAAAAATATAGTGTATTCTCAAAATGGGAACTTGACCAACCTATTAATATGCTTCTCACTTTATTCCTCACTTGAGACAATACATCTGAAACAGGGTAAGTTGCTGTAGTGTTCTAATGCATGATAATGCATGTCTTCAAGTTCATTATTTCCTGATGTTATGACACTGCTGTCCAATCCTGAGGCATAATGAGGAACTCTAGATCTTATATCATCATTTAATGAAGTCTAATTAAGTACCATTAACCTTTGATCTACTTCACATACTTAAAGGACAATGAGTGGTACCAGGAAACCTTAAAAAAGGTGAACTTGATCAAGATCAGTTAGCAGATTTTTTTGTAGCAATAAAGCCCTTTCAAATCACTGTTTTTACCTAAAACAACAGCCAGGTGAGCCTACTGATAGATGGTAAAACTACATACATTTCTCATGTTAAATATATTGAATATTACAAAGATTTTATGATGTTGATAGTAAAAAGGCTGGATGAACTAAGTGTATGCAGTAACATGATTTTTATAAAACATTTTATCTATGAACTGTTTGGGCCTAGATAAAATTAAATTTTTAAAAGTATCCATTTATGACAGCCAATATGTATCACCACTGTATGTATAAAATATAAACAGCATTCATAAAATACCGCATTATAACTAACGCACTGCATTGGATAAAATTACCAATAAATAACACATTTATATAAAGTATAAAGCTTTTTCTTTCCATAGGTTTACAAGAGTGTAAGTTTTAAACAAACAAAAAAAATGCTTAAGGACTACAAGACATTAAAATACACATTAAATACATGCATATGTAAATATCACTTACTATTTTTAAAGGATATTCAGGTTAATTTCAACAATCCAGTTTTCTATAAGTGTAGATAAATCAACTAATAACAGAAATACAAACTGAAGCTGCACCTAATAACTTCTAATTATTTCTGACATTTGTTAATCTGTTAAGAACTTTTTAATAAAATTCTATGATGCATGTACCTATTAAACTATCACCATCTCATTGGCTAAAGACAGTATGCATAGCAATCTATAACTTACTTATTTTATTTCCCAAACTAAACACAGTAACTGCTCTGAGATGAAGGCCTTTACCTTTGTAAAGTGGTAAAATTATGCTGAATACATAAATGAAAATGAACAGTACCATATTTTTCAACTTTTTCATTTGAAAAAGTGAAAGTATCCACTAAGGCCTACACAGTTTATGTAAAGAATCACATACAAATCTTTGAAGATCATTTTAACCCTGTCTACCCCTTCCATTATTCAGATTTCATCCTATTTTACAGCTAGCTGATATAATCTCCACGTTTCTCCTGATGCTAACTTAGAGAAGCCTGTCCCAAAAGTCTGTATTGTTTCTAGTCAGCTCCTATATAGGAGTCTGGAATTCTAGGAATTTAGTCAATAGTCTATAATGTTTTTGTAATTGAATCATACTTTGATAACCAGAATACTGAAAATTCTGAAAAAAGAGAGAAAATAAGTAACAATGACAATATAAGCAACTTTTCAGTAGAGTCATGAATTGCTTGATAATAGGGACGCTTGCGAAAAAATATGACATTAGAGAAATTTTGTAACTGTGCAGTCATCCTAGAACATTCCAGATGGTAGAGCCTACAACAAACACCTCTAGGCTGTATTTGGGACCAACATCATATATGTGGTCTGTCACTGACAGAACAAACATCATTAGGTGGCACAGACTTTGTAACAGTATCTCCCAACAGTTACATCATTGTCAGGCATCCTTTGACAATGATAAAATTCAGAGTAATTTGGTCTATCAATAGGTAAAAAATATACCTTATTCCAGGAAAAGATGGTACATTACTACTAACACATACAAGAGAACTTTCTGGGCATTTTATAAATCAAAACAGTGAACTTCCTTCTATGGCTTTACTATAATGCCTGATGCTGAAGGCCCTCAGAAGCTACAAAATGAAAACAACACAGTCTGTGTGAGTCAGAAACATGGGCCTGGCTGAGCTGAGTCCTCTGCTCCAGGTTCTTTGACGAGGATGCAAGTAAGGTGTTACCCAGGGCTGATATCTTATCTCAAGTTCAAGTGGGGAAAGACCCTCTTCCACAGTGGCAGAATTCAGCACCTTGTGGGTTGTAGGACTGATCATCCTAATTCTTGCCTGGTTCTTGGCCAGAGGTCACCCTTGATTCCTTTACTAACGTGCCTGTCCACATTAGCATCTGCCTTCATGAAAGTGAGGAAGGGAAAAGCATGCCACAGAATGCCAGCCAGATGGAAGTTACAGCCTTTTGTAATCTACTTTCAGAAGCAAGTTCCCATAACACCTCTGGGTTCTGTATTTTAGAAGAAATCATCACAGGGCCATGGTAATAATGAGGAGGGTGTCATGGAGGATGGGAAGATCATTTTGAGCTGCTGGCCACATAGGTGATGTTATTGTTTTTGTGATCACACACTTAAAAGGTTATCGTTGCCCAGCAATTACCATAAATGAATGAAGCATGACAGATGACTGCTTCATCTTGTAAAAATAAGGAATGACAGGGACTGTGGCAAACTAGAGGACATGGGTCTATACCCTAAGTGGACAAACACTGCTCATGTTTGCTGAGTAGGAATACTCATTTTTTTGCAGAATGACTTTTTAGGGGAGACTAATTATGGCTTCTGTGCTAAATCATTTGAATTTCAAGTATTACGGCAAAGACAATATGGCTATATTTTTTCAGCATCATTTTTCTCTTGTTTACACAAACTTCTCTGCCATTTATGCTTTCCATTTGCCCAGTTCAACATGAGTCTCATCATTATAATTAAAATATTATGTGTGTTCAGTTATTGGCAGGAACAAAATTTATGTATATGTCAAAATTTGGTGCAGGATGGTCTTGCTTATGATGTTTAACCATGGTAGATGCAAAATTTATTTGCAATCATACAAACACAAATGAGTAAACTGGGTCAGGAGGTGAAGAACATGTGGGAGGACGCACTGGTAAAATTCAACAACAGACATTTAAACACTTGCTTTATTTGACTTTAAACTCAACTTCAGAGATATAATGTCCTACTTCACTGATATATATCACCATCAAACTTATTTAACTGATAACTAATAAATGAAAATTTATAGCATTGTGGTGTATATCAAGAAGTGGTAGATTACTAAATGTTACTCTGGAAACTTTACAGAGAAAACATTTTCAGTGTTCTCCAGGGGCAGAATTGCAAGTAAGTAGTCCTTGAACAAAGCCCTATATAAGTGCTTGTTATTACATAATTACTTAATAATTCAGTAACACGGAGTGCAAAAAAGAAAACCCTCAGTTCAATTTTTACAACTTCAATTTCTCTAAAAATATAAGCCAAGAGATGAGCAAAATGGAAAGATGAACAATATAAGCAGACAAAACACAGTACAAATAAAATAAATCTTAATGAGATTTCTACTTTCACTCTGTGATACTCAAATACCCAAATTAAGTGCTGAAGGTCATTTAGTAATGCAGTGTTAGGATATGTCTAAAAATATTTTCTACCCAGAGCAGAGAAAATCAGAGAAATATGCTGATCTGCTACATGTCCTTGAATTTGAAATTTTAGAAATACCAAAATGGTGTTTTTATGCAGAGGAGACTGGGGAGATACAGAACATAGTTTTCTTGGAAATAAATTGTGACCTAATGAAATTATGAATGATGAGGTAAATTTCAAAACAACCCTAAGTGCAATCTTGAGTGATGTTACAAAAAGCTGCACTTGGTCACCAAATAAGTGACTTTGGAGCACCATCTCCCTAACTCCCTGAGTAAAGAAATGGTTGACATCTCAGAGTTCACGGGCAGAGTACAACTGGCTACACAACTGCCCAAACAGAGTAGTTTGGGGATTTCCCTTTGACCAGTAAAGAAACTCAGGGAGGTGCTATTGACTATCTTTAAGCTATTTTCCATTTGGCAGCTTAAAGCATCTTTTTAAACTGTCAACCTTATTAAGTCATATCTTGTAGGGCTTCTCACTACATAGTAAATTGAATCCACACTTCTTGTATGGATAACAAAGCCCCATGCAGTCTCACCTCATTTTCATATCCAGGCAAACTGCATCATTCCCTCACCTTTCTCCTGGTCTAAGAAGTCCTTTCCACCTCACAGCACACATCTGCTGACCTTTAGCAGGCATGCTTTCCTCTGAGCTTGTCTTCCAAACACTCTGTCCCACAGGAATCAAGACTAGGCACTCTCTGCTTCTGGAAGGCTTCTCTAAACATTCTGAATTAATTATCATGCTTATCTTCCCCTTGTTCACTTCCATCTTGAACCCTTACTTGCTTCCTTTCTAAAACCTGTTGTCATTCAGGATTATATGGTTGAGTTCCTTCCATTAGAATATTAAATGAGAAAGTTACTAAGCTAACCTTCTTTATCACTCTACCCTTAATCTAATAAGAGTGACTAGCACAGTGGAAACTGTAAGTGTTGATGAACAAACAAATGACAAACTGAAAAAGCATTTTGGGAAGGCCACTGGACAACTTAATGTAAAAACAACCACTTTGTAAGGTTGTTCAAACTGCTAAAGTGGAGCTTCCATATGACCCAGAAATCCCACTCCTAGGTATCTACCCAAAAGAGACATAAACACTGATTCAAAAAGACACCTGCATCCCATGTTTATTGCTCTTTATTCACAATAGGAAAGCTATGGAATCAATACAAATACCCAAAAATACAGGACTGGATTAAAAAGATGTGGTACATATACACAATGGAATATTACTCAGCAATCAAAAAGATAAACACATGCCTTTGCAGCAACATGGATGGAGCTGGAAGAGACCATGCTTAGTGAAATAAGACAGAAAGAAAAAGAAAAATACTGGATATTTTCACTCATAACAGAAGCATAAAGGACCTGGGGGGAATAATAATAGTAATGAACAACTATATACAAGAGGCATATTACAGGGGTGGAGTGGGGAATGGGATCAAAATGGGGTGAGGGAGTACATGGGACTATGGTGATGGCACATGGATGAATTAATTGGTGATAGGAAGTCCAAGGGCATTCCAACTGAGATGGAAAAAGGCACAAAATGATGTAAAAATAAACTATTATAATAAATTAAAAAAAAAAAACATGTAGCAGGCTGACGGTGCTTAGCAGGTTTTTTGTTTGCTTGTTTTTCCATGACAAACTTCTGAAATAGTTACTGTTGTCACTGTCATTTGACTGAAAGAGAAACTGAAGCTCAGAGGTTTGATGGCTTGATGAGGTCATTTGCCCAAAGCCCAGACAGACAGTAAAGTCAACAGAAGCAGTACTGGAACCTGGTTCCATCTTACTCAAGGGTTCCAGCTACTATTACACACATCCTTGCTAAAAGGTAGGAGATCCTAATTATTTAGAGTGGGACTACATTTTCATTAACTGCCTAAAACCACATTTAAACTTGTACCCAAGATGCCAATATATCTAGTCACAAATTGAATGTCCTAGGAGTTCACTGCTATTATATTCTTGATTACTACTGCCTGAAGTCCCAGGATGGAATGTTTCTCTCTTCAAAAGAACAAAATAATAGTAAAAGAGTTGAAAGAGCACAGAACCCCACAATTTTAGCCCCAAGCTCTGTAGCTACATCTAAGAGAAATCAAATATAAACTGCATTTTTCTAAATGAGCTGGATCTAAACTTTTTTTGTGCATTAATATTGCTTTACCAATTAAATACCCCAGGGCAGTTTGCATGAGCATGCCTGGTGTCTCTTTGGCAGAAATATACATGCAGCTAAGGAATTCACTACATCCTACTTTCATGAAATATGTTACCATTACTGCCTAATTAGAATTACTCCTTCTCCCTTTTAATTGCATTCCTATGCATATTTGTTCCCATTTATGTAATATAAACAGTGGCACAATTTGAGTTACTGTAATATTTACAGTTTGACTAATGTCTATGAAGACATCAGTAGAAATACCAGGTCTCCATGATCACCAGTCTATAAAACATTCTAACTCAAATGCCAAGAATCAGATGAGCAGTGTAGTGAATCATAAACAACCAAATCAATTCCACACCACCCCCATATTCCTTCCAGATCTGGCAAACAATGTACTCCCAAGTCGAGCTTTTGTGCTGAGTTTCATCCCAGACTACAACTTTACAGCAGAGTTATAAACCCCTAAATTGCTGATATAGCCTTAATTATCGCTACGCTGGTGACACTGTTCTAATGAACTCTTTGCTATTTTATGTGGCCTGGGGATCCCAGAAGGAGTATTGTCTAAATGTACAAACACACTGGTCAGGGTTTAGTGGGATATTTTTGGAATGAAGCATTGGTTTGCATGTTTGTGTGTAGCCTTTAATGTTAATATAAATTATTTAAATTTTAATGAGCATGACATCAAAATAGTGATAGTGTTTGCCATTTGAAAAATGCCTGAAAATGTAAATTCTCCCAATTTAAAAAAAATTACCAGGATTACAAAGGCAACTAAATGAGCTGCAAGCTCTATGTTTATAATATCTTTACTATATCACCGGCAATAATATCACCAGATATGGTGATGAAACACCACCATTTTTCAGTTTCATTCTCCTCAAAATGCAATGTGCTTACAAAGTACAAATCAGTTAAAATTCAATCTTGAGGAGGGCCTTGGATATTGTATTTCTCATAAGTTCCCTATTATTATTTACTCAGAAGAGAATTCTATAAGATATTTTGGGGGTCACTGTATGATGATTGTTTTTATAACATATTTTTATAACTTAAAAAAAATGTCAGGAAATATAGTCATACCCTAAAATGCATTGTCTTGCAAGTTGGGCTTTTGATTTCCTTTTGGCATGTGTATGTGGGAGAGGAGGAGCATTGTTGATTACAATGCTGAAAGAGTTGTACAAATACAGTACAGGCTCAAGTTACCCACTGCACAACCTCATTGAGGAGTCCCTGGAGAGAGCTGTCAGTGGCCAGCCATGGTCAGGGCTGAAGGGGGAATCCCCAGGGTCATTGAAGGGAGTTTCTCTGGACCACCCAGGGAAGCCCAGAACAGCCCTGGGCCAGGCTAGCACCCAGTCATTACCTGGTTCAAAAACACACAGAGAAGATGGAAAGCTGGGTGCTATGGGCCGTGGTACATAATTGTCCTTTTCTGTCTCCTATGCCCTGTCACTGAGCATGGCCAGGCATGCCATCCTCCACACCCACAGACATCACTCACCCCACCTGGAGTGCCTGGCCCTAAGGGATTTTGAGGTGTCCCTAAGGGTCAGTCCCTGGTGGGCACTGAGTGCAGGCTTGAGGTGGAGTTTCCAGGAGGCAGCTCTGACTCCAGGGAAGGTTCTGGGACGCTGAGCATTAGGCAGGGTGGGGAAGAGCACCAGACCAGTCAGATCTGCTGGACCTAATCCAACTATGTTTAATTTGGGAGGTGGGATGATATACTTTCCAGGACTCTGGATGATGATGACCCTGATCTTCTTTTGAAACATGAGGGCAATTTTAGGAAGTTCTGGAACTGGGGTGTCTTTGCTTTTCTCACTATCTTCAAGATGAAAGACATCAAAAATGTTCCTGTATTCTCTCAAAATGAGATTTCCCAGTAGAAACCAGCAGAAGATTTCAAGTCCCAAGCTAGTAGTAATTATTCCCTCCTTCTGTTCAAATGTGGTTACCATCATAGGGTCTAAGGACAGCCAGAGGGGGACAAAGATAGAGACACAGAAGAAGGCATTTGGCCATCCAGACTGTGAACAAGTAGAATCTCAAAAGGCATGACAATGGTTATCTAGTTAGACAACGGTCTAACTCAGCGCCACAGTCTTCTCCTGCTCTACAGTCAGGTCCACAGAGCTCAGAACCAGAGCAGACCCATGATGGAGTACAGGACCAGCAGGGACCGAAAGGACAGGGAATTCACAGGGGCAAGGACAGGACAATCCACAGGGGCACACATAGGACAAGCCACAGCCAGTGGGTGATCTTGCCCAGTCTTAAGGCAATGAATACAAACTGAGAAATGCAGACTTTGTAACCCCAGGGGACTGTCATGTTGAAACTCCAGAAACAGGCTGCAACACACACTGGGGATGCAAAGAAGAGCAGCATGAACACTAGAAGCTGAAATGGCTTTCTCTCTTGATCCTGTCATGGGCCAGGACTTCAAATGTCAGCAGGAACAAGTGGATGCCCACGATGAACACAGCTTTAAACTTGGCACATTTCTCCTTCTGCTGGATACTAGGGAATGCCATCCCAGACAATAGTTCCCCAAGGGCTCAACAATGACCACTAATGTTCGCAGACATGTGGGAGCAAAGATAGCCCAGTCACATCACTGGATGATGTCACCCACAAAGAGCCACTAGCACAGAAACTGTTTTAAATTAAATATCCTTTAACTTTCTTTTCTAAACATTGGGTAATGGTAGTATACTTTTTAAAAAGCATATAAAAATCAATGACTTTGGAAATAAAGGGAGTATACTAAACCATGAAGAAAGGCAAAAGAAAACGCCAAGGTGATACACCACCTAGCTAACTTTGAAAAAGCAGCCTAATAATATCAATGTTAATGCAGGACGATAAAAAATCAACATGAAAACAAATATTTGCAGTTTACATTCCCCATTCTTTAAATGTATTCTCAAAGGAAAGTGAGTCTGAGTTCCACAAGTTTAAGTGTTGGAGTTTTTAAAAAATACTCTCTATTTAAACATATAGATTCTGACATTTTGAAAATCTAAGATTAAAACAAAGTCACCTTAACAGGTCTACCAGGAAAGGTAACATTTCCCTGGCTCTCTTTTCTTTCAAGTTTGATGACACAAGATGATTAACTCTTTTGCAACATAGATACTCCATTTTTTAAAGATTTATTAATATCTATGCATATAAGAACTGAGGTATAAGCCAGAGATGTGGTGGGTGAGAGGATCCACCAGAGACAGTGTAGGGAACAGAACAGATCATCTACTGAAATACATTGCTGGGGAGAGCAGAGGGCGAGTGGCAAGAGAGATCTACTGTGACATGTCAGTCAACATCCTGGCCAGGGGATCGAACTCGTGCCACAGTGGCTGGTGATAGCTTGATAGCACTCAGACTTAACTACTGTGCCACAAGGGAGGCCCAACACTCCATGTTTTTTAAGGAAAGTTTTGAGGAAGTTTGACTCGAGTCCCTGAGTCTTGATACGACATGCAAAAGCTTAATAGAAAATATCAGCCCACATTCTGTGACTGTGGCTATGAGTTTGTACTGTGAATACAATACAGTAAACATACACAATGCTATTAAGCTTGGAGGATGTACTTAAAATTTGAACCTTTATTCGATTGCACTAGAAGATTAAAAATATCAATGATCAGGAGAATGTGAAAAGGTCACTTAGGTATACTACAGAATTGAATATACAATCTGTCGTTTTTATTGAAGGAATCATATCACCAGCTTGTCAAAAAACATATATTTGTAGGTGTGAATTATCACTCAAGTATTTGCAAAGTGGCTTTTGAATGATGATGTATTCACAACTTTGACTTTATATAAAATGAAATGTACTGATACAACACTAATCAGAATTCTATCTCCTCAAATTTGCGTTAACTCATAATTTATACTTTACATTTCAGGGATGATGCAATTGTGGGGGAAGAAGAAAATGTGAAGGTTTCAAGAAAAATACTTAAAAGCAGAGAACTGGATTTAAACAGAATAGAGACTTTGGAAAAGCCTCATATAGAGACTTTGGAGTGATGAACTGAAAAGCACTTCAGACTTCATCTAGTCTGGAGAGTTGTACACATTCATTTTAGCTAACCAGAATATTGCATTGCACAATATATGTAAATAGGTAAATCACATTTTCTTTAGTTGCAAAGTGACTTTTGAATGACTATATTGGTTCCATGGTCTCTTGGCTTCTGATGCTATTTTCTAAGACTTATGAAGATAATACTCCGTACTAGATTGTACCATCACTAGTTCAACATTCTATTCTAAATTATGAAATAGTTGATCACCTAAAACAAATAAGAGATGGAACAAGAATTCTTGTGTTCACCAGCAATGTCTCAATTGATAACAATTATATTGATATGTTGCAAATGTAAGTAAAGCATTTATCTCAATAAATAAAATAGGACAATGATTTCATAGCTTTTTCTGATTCCTGAGTTAAGATTAATATATTTAACCTAAATTAATAGTTTTATAGTTTGGAAGACTTGAGAATTGTAAAGTTATTTTTTAAAGATTTATTTATTTATGCATACAGAATTGGGGTATAGGCCAGAGGTGCAGAGGAGGTGATTCACCAAAGACAGAATGGGGAGGAGAACAGGAAGATCAATAAAGTAAATTACTGAGGAGAGCAGCGGGTAAGACAAGAAAGCTCTGCTGTGCCATGTAGGTCACCCACTGGCCAGGGATTGACCTTGCACTAAAGCTGCTGAAACTTTAGAGTAAAATGTTGAATTGAACTCATGATGGTACAATCTTTTGCGCCACCAGGAAAGCCCCTAAGAATTGGAAAGTTTGTTTTCTCATGAAAATTTATTGAGACAAGCACAAATATCATAAAACTCACTGATGTAAAATTTATGATTTTGTTTGTTAATAAATTTAGAATTGTGCAAACATCACTAATTTTATACTTATTTATTATGCACCAAAAAAACTCCCATCAGTTAGTGTACTCACTCCTTCTTCCTCCTACTCTAAGGCCTGAAAACCACTTATTTATTTTAGTACTTTGTTTGTGGAATTGCCTATTCTGAATATTTCAGAGATCGGGCGTGTTCAGTGTGGTATGGCCATAGACTGAATATTTCATACAGAAAGAAAAATATATTACATGGTAGAATTTGATGAGTTGGCTTAATATTTTTGAGGTGGATGCATGGAATTGCACATAGGACCACTTTATTTCATGGTGAAGTAATATCCCCTCCCATGTTAAAAACACATTTATCAATTCAGCATTTGATGAAACTTTGAGTTGTTTACATCTTTTGTCTATTATGAATACTTTTGATACAAATTTTGTATACAAGTTTTTGTGTGAATATGTTTTCAGATGCCTTTGACACAGATCAAGGAGCAGAATTGCTAATTTTATGTTAACTATATGTTTAGTATTTCAAGGAACTGCCCAACTTTATTCCAAATTGTCTGTATTATGTTATAATTCAATCAAAAATATGTGAATGTATGAGAGTTTGAGGATTATTTTTAAGAAGGATAACTGTTTCACCAGAGGCAATGTGGGGAGCAGAACAAGTGGATGCACTGAAATACAATGCTGAGGGGAGCAGTGGGTATAAGACAGGAAAGGTCTGCTGGGCCATATAGGTCAGCTCCCTGGAGGGGGTCTTGAACTCATGCTTAAGTGGCTGCAGACTGCTTCATAGTGCTGAGACTTAACCCCTTGCATCATCAGAGACTCTTCAGGTTTTCAGTTTTTCTACACCTTTTGAATACATATAATTTTATTTTAGCCACTTCAGCGAGTGTTAGGTAGTATCTCATTTTGATTTAACTTCATATATCCCTAGTGACTAATGACTTAGAGCACCTCTCCTTATGCATAGAAATCATTTGTGAATTTATCTGAAAAAAATTACTCAAATTATTTACCCTTTTTTTAAATTGAATTATTTTCATTGTTAAGTTGTAAATGTTCTTTGTGTATATCTGACACTGGAGACATTTATCAAATATAGGAAGTGAGATTTGAAAATATTTTTACTTTCCTGATGGCTCCCTTTGAAACACTAAAGGTTATTGACAGTAATAAACAATCAATAAAGTACAATTTGTGTATTTTTCATTTGTTGCTTTTGCTTTTTGTATCATATCTAAGAAAAAAGTAATAAAAATTACTGCTATATTTTTTCTAATAATGTTAGCTCTTACATTTATCCCTGTAATATATTATCATTTATTTTTAAAGGGGTAAGAATGAGGTAAGAATCCAACAATTTAAATTGCTGAATTCTGCAACAAAGTAGCTAGTATTTTGACAGACAAAACAAATTATATAGTACCAAAAGATCAATTTGGAAATATTTTCATATTAACAATATTAGATCTTTCATTTTAACAATATTAGATTACGTACTTTTAAAAGTACGTACCACTTTTAAAGAAAGTTAGTATTTTTTTTTAAAGATTTATTTGTGCATACAGAACTGGGGTGCAGGCCAGAGGCTCAGGGGTGGTGAGAGGCCCTACCAGAGACAGAGTGGGGTGCAGAACAGGCAGATCGATGAAGTACACTGCTTAGGGGAGCAGCGGGCTGGCCAGGAGAGGTCTGCAGCGCCATGTGGTCACCTCCAGGGCAGGAGGGAATCAAACTCATGCAGAAGTGGCTTCAGATTCTCAGTGCTGTGCTTTAACCCACTGCGCCACCAGGGAGGGCCCAGAAAGTTAGTATTTAATTCCTTTTCATGTTTAGAAATTTTCAATGTACAAGTGTTATACTACCTTTTTACATTTATTCCTAAGTATTTTGCTCATTTTATTGCTAGTGAAATTGAATTACTTTCTTAATTTCATCATTGAATTCTTCATTACTACTACATAAAAACCGAATTTTGTATTGACTTTTTCTGAAATTTTGCCAAACTCACTTATTAGTGGATTCTTTAGGAATTTTATCACATCATGTCAATTACAAATAGAAATATTTTTATTTGTCCTGATGTGATTATACTGATTTTTGTACATTAAACCAAACTTGCATGCTAAGGCTAGATACCACTTTGTCATGTATTTGTTAACCTTTTTATATGCTCCTGATTCTTCTTATTATTACTTTATTAAAATATGTGTATTCATATTCATAAATAATGTTGGTCTGTGGATAATACTGGCCTCACAGAAATCATTAGGAAGCACTATTAGAAGATATTGTGAAGGGTTGATGTTCACATATCTGTGCTTGTGTGTGTGTGTGTGTGTATGTAGAGAAAGAGAGAGAGTTAAGTTAGGATGATTTATATTGAAACCATCTAAACCTGAGATGCTTTTTGTGGGAAATTATTTGATTACTAATTTAATATATTTACTTCTCACTCTGTTTATTTTTCAGTCTGTTTAGTTGCTTGTACCTTAGGAACTTGTTCATTTTATTTGCTAGACCAATAATGAGACAAATAATTTCTAAATTCATAAGGTTTTACACATTAATCAAAACATTTGCAGTCAAAACTCAACAAGTAAACAATGTTGTCATTTGACCAATGATATTGAAAGTAGGATTAACTCCTTCCAAGTTTAACATTGCAGTTTCTAAAGAAATGTATGGAGATTCTTTTTTGAAGCTAAGTCATAAAAGGACTGGAGCTTCTTTCTTATTCTCTTGGATACTCACTCTGGGGGCAAGCAAAGCTATGTCTTGATGACGCTTCTGCTTTTAAGTTTTATCCAGGGAATCACTTGGACTTCTAGACTTTTCATTAAATATCAGCCTATCTCAGGTGTTTTTGATGTCCTGGGTCTCAAATTTGTGTGTGCTAAGAATACTCTAGTACTCATTAAAGTGCAGATTCCTAGGGCCTTATATTCAGAGGGTGGTTGAGAGAAATCCTTAAATTTGCACAAATTCTCCTCCAAGGTGATTCTGAATCAGTCATCTCAGAACACTCTTGGAGAAGTAGAGTACTATTGCATGGACATCAAGCATGATACAGATGGAGCATCCTCTTGTTAAACCAGAACTCTGTCCGTACCCCAGTCGTAGCATAACAAGTCACCTTTGGTAGCTCATTAATTTCCCTAGAATTCCTCTGAAGCATGGTGAAAATTGCTGTGCTAGATAGTGTTTAAGAAAATACTGGCAGCATTTCTGAAAATTTTTATAAACTGTAAAATCTCTACAAACAGTATTAAGAATATTTTTACTGTGGAAACATCTGCCAGAGGTGGCCAATTTACATCCTTAATCTCATTTATCATTCAGAAGATATTTACTGCATGTCTGTTCTGTGTAAGGTTTCGTGGTGCATGTACTTCCCCTGGCCTTTATACAAGCCTATAAGGGGATTTCAGGACTCACAAATGGGCAATTAAACCTCTGCCTCTTCCGGAAAGTTCTGCCCTCCATCTGATACACAGAACTTCCCTCTGATGATTGAATTGGCACCTCTGTACAAAAATCTTCCTTTCCTTCTCTCCTGGGAGGGGTGCTTTCTCCCATTACAAGTCTCTCAAGGGAGGAGTGTGGCAGGTTCACTGTATATTGCATACTGTTACTGTTAATTTTTAATGTGCAAAGTCAGGCTCTGCCAACTTTCTTTATGTGCCGTATTGTGCTGCTGGCCTCTCACCCACTGCATGATGCACCACTTTAGCTGCTTCAGGAAGGTGGCTTTATGAAAGGAAGTTGCTTAGTTTCTATTTAAATATGAAGGAGATTAAGACTTAACTCTTTTCTTGAATGGGTCTGGTCTAAAGTAGCCTCAAGGGTTGATAGGCTGTCTGGCTGACTGAGGTGGGAGACAAAACACACCAATAACAGAAAAGAAAAAAAAAATACCAACAATGATGGCAACAGAAAATGGCTCAGGGAAGAACTTAGCCTGAAATGCAGACTAATTCAGACTTTTCTAGTTCTACCTGGCACTGATACTCTCCCCAATCCACTATCCCATCAACCAATTTGAAGTCAGTAGCTTTTTCTCAGCCTTGTAGCCAGAATAAATTATTCTCTCCTCACTCCTTCAAGATCACTTTGTCGTGTGACATATCTCTACGTCTGAAGCCCTTCTTGCCTTTATTTTATACATAATTATTTTTATTCTATTTCCCAAATATTCATTGACTACAGCTATGTTCCAGGCACTGTATAAGAGACTGAGGACGCAGCTGCACACAAAAACAAAACAAAAACAAAAACAAAAACTCATGCCCCTCCCCCAACATAAACTACTTATGTATTAACTACCAAGAGGAACATGAGCAGGGACTTATCTGCTTAGTTGATCCTACTGTATTTTCATAGTCTAGAACAGTGTCCACTACACAGAAAGCACTCAATGAGTATTTATTGAAGCAATGAACCTTTCCTTTAATCATGAATTTTACTAGTGGATGCTGGTCAGGAAACTGTTCATAACAGACTGTGACTATCTGGACAAGCTACATCTTCATCTTCTGTACCTACAGAATCTACTTAAATACCTAACATGGAGCAGATACTCTTAAATAAATGTAACTACACAAGCTTATTGTCTAGATACATCCTTCTGCTTGATATAAAAACATAGTTGGCTAGACAACTATTCATCCTGAGACAGTTTAAGATCAAAGTACTAACCTATGAAGTATTTTTCTAAATATAGGACTTCTGATGGACTTAGAAGCAGACAGACTCTGTGAGGTGGGGAGTCTCATTGTGCTACTGAGGCAGTTCTGTTGGTGGTGGAAAGGACTTGGGTGTTTTCATCTTATGAAACAAATTTACTAGTATTCTTTTTTTTTATTTTTAGGTTGCAGGTTGATTTGGAGTCACTCATCAGGCAGGTGAGAGTCTAAGATTCTGATGGTCAGGGGCTTGCACAGGTGGATAGCTACACTCAATGGAATTTACTGTTTTCAAATTCTCTTTCGGGTTTTCATACCATGCATGACCTGAATTTAGTCCTCCCTGTTATCCACTATGTTTAACTGTGTAAAGAGATAATGTATGACCAGCCATCCTTTGTTTACATACCACAGAGACGGATGGCAGCCAGATAGTACAGAGAAGTGGCATATACAGAGCAGCCTCTAGACAACCAACTTTCAGTAAATTTTAAGGAATTTGGGGGTCATAGTGCAGTCCTAAATTAATATACCTCACAGGATCTAACGGACTTTATAGTCACTAAATATATTTTAGAATGAGGAAAATAGTCAATTAACTTAGGTTCCAGATCGAAAAAGCAAAATTGCTGGTAAAACAGATTCAATCTGTTAAGTAAGTAGGTAATTATATAGAAAAATTCGAGAGCTGACTATTAGCACTAGATTAATTCAGTTTGACTGGTAGAGGATACCACTTACCCCGCGCACAAACACACACACACACACACACACACACACACACACACACTGAGAGAGAATGAATGTGATGAAGTAAACCCTGACCAAGAGCTAATGCAGCTGGAAAGGGGAGAGTGTGTAATGTAAAAGAGGAGCTTCTGCAAATGAGAAATTGTGGAATTTACAAAATCTGGGAATATTCTTCAAAATAGACCCAAGACAATTACCCGAAGGGAAGGAAAGGAACTCTCAAATCCTGTCAGATGGCATGTCTATGATGAAGTGTCAATGTTTCAGGAAAATAGTAGCATAAGTTACAATGCCTTACAGATACTTTGAAGAATTCCAAATGAATGTTTATGAATGCCACAATAGTCCACATACATTAAACAATGTACTTTGAGATTCTGCTTGAAAAAAAAAAAAATACCACTCAGAAGCAAGACCTCCTATGATAAATTTCTACCCTAAGTGAATTTTTATAGGCAAATTAGAAACCCTGGAAAAAAGAGATTGTAATGGAAGCACTGACTTAGCAGTGAATTTCTGAATCGCAATGCGATACTATTTCAATAATGCTAAGCTGAAATGCCTCATTCCTGAGATTACTATATCTGTTTCAAAAAAAAAAAAAAAAGACATTCAGCTGCTCAAGCTAAAGCATTTTGTCAGTGGTCAGCAGAAAGGGTATTTTTGCATACATGTGAAGATTGGAAGGACATTTAAAAGGGTTCATGTATATATTTATATAATATATATATTACATAATTTACTTTAAGGGATTATATATTTCATAAACTTAAGTGTTAGAGCTACAGAAGTCTAGACCAGAATCAGAGTGATTGTTTTGTTGTTTGTTTTTGGCTATATTGTTCCAGGATCAGAGTTCATTAGCACAGTCCCTGGCTGAGTTTGAGACTGTTTACATGTCATCCCCTCACTCTAGCAGATCTTTCAATGTATTAGCAAAGGTTGTCTCTTTAATTAGATCATTTATGACAAAAAGATTGTCATCTGCAATCACCATATAGCAGATATTTAGAGTACCTTGAAACCTAAGATTTAGTTCCCAAACTCAAGAAAATCATAAAGTGATTAAGTTAATACAAGTAATTTCATCTCAGAGCGAATTATGCAGTCATTGAGATAAGTAAGTAGAGAGGATTATAGGAACACAGAGATGAGATACTTGGCTTAGGCTGAAGGTTAGTGAAAGGGAAAGTTTAAGCTTTGACTTAACAACCAGAAGATTGATCACTCTTAACATACTTCCCTTGAATGATTAGCAAGTTCGAAGTACAACATCAACTTCATCTGACAGTAGAATCAGTTTAATTACTATGGATAGAATCAGTGTTGAAGTAGTAAGAATAAGTGTTAGAATCAGATCAGGGCAGCAAGCTGTTCACCATTTGCTACTTGACCTCAGTCAGTTACTTAACCTTGAGAACCTATGAAGACAGAATAATAATACCAACTAAATGAAGCTTTTGGAATTAGAAGGAAATAATGTTTGTGATACATCTGAGAGTGATCATCAATAATTCATTTCATAAAATGGTAGCTGCAATATTCCCTTCGCTGGTGTAGTTATACTGCTTTTCAGTGTATTTAAGACATAATTACGGTTCTACAAATTGGAATCATCATATGTGGGAAGAGTTTTCATGGCTCTGCCTCCATTCCTTTTTTCTTAGTGTAACATAGAAGAATCCAATTCATCCAAATTGAAATGGCTTTCTAACAAACATTATGCTATAATGAAATATTAATATCACTAGCACATGTTGTTATTGGACACATGAAATGTGGCAAGTGTGACTGAGGATTTAGATTCTAAATTATTTTTAGTTCATTTCAATATTAACTTAAATATTCATGCTATCACAATTGACCATGCATCTAAGATTCACAGCTTGGGAGGGGGAAAGACAGCGGTCCAGACAGAGGAGGAAAGAACATAAAGGACTATAGTGATGGATCAAAGGTGTTATGATGGTGGGAGAATGACATGAATTAAACCTGAGAGGAGAAATCAAATACCACACAAAAATTTAAAATTATGAAAGAAAATAAATTTAATAAAAAATGTGTCTAGGGCCCACCCTGGTGGCACAATAGGTTAAAGCATTGCATTATGAAGCTCTCGGAAGCCGTTGCAGCATGAGTTCGATACCTGGCCCTGTGGTTACCCACATGGCATGGCAGACCTCTCCTGGCCCACCCACTGGCCCAACCTCAGCAGTGTACTTTGTCAATCTGCCTGTTCTGCTCCCCATTCTGTCTCTGGTGAAGCCTCTCACTGTCCATGCACCTCTGGTCTATATCCCAGTTCTATATGTATCAATAAATAAATCCTTTTTTTTAATGTGTCTAGCTTCCCCAAATTTATACTTTGAAGCCCTTACTCTACAAATCATAGTATGAGATCATGGAAGGCAGGATTTTTGAGAAGTATTGAGATCATGAGAGTAGAGCTTTCAAGGTGAGATTAACGCTTTTATCAGAGAATTTCCAGAGTTATTGTTAGCCACGTCTACCCCTCTGTGAGGCTACAGGGGGAAATCTGACATGCAAATAATGGAATTGTACAAAGAGGTTATCAGTAGAAGCCATCACAAGAGGACAAGATTGAGAATGAAAACTAAAAGAACAAGACTGTGCAGTTAGAATGCAAATTTAGAGACAACTCAAATACTGCTACCAGTGTCATTTTTTAAGGGATAATAATTATAGTTAATATTAATTCAGCATTTACTTTATGCTAAGACACTTTGCCTATACTATCTTAATTTTCCAATTACCGCAAGTGTAGATACTGCATTGTCTCCCATCTCACATTTGAGGGAACAGTTAAGTAACTTTCTTTAAAGATTTATTTATTTATGCATACAGAACTAGGGTACAGGCCAAAGGTGCAGGGGCAGTGAGAGGATTCACCCGAGACAGAGTGTGGAGCAGAACAGGTAGATTAGTGCACTGCTGAGGGGAGCAGAAGGCAAGACAGGAGAGGTCTGCTAGAGTTAAGTAACTTTTTTAAGTAGTGTCAAAGTTGGCCAGAGAAAGCACAAGCAAATACCAGGGTCCAAGAAACCCACTGCATTTTAACTGAGTTACACTGAAATGCTAGTCTAATATTCATTGTGGAAGGTGCATTTAAAACATAAAGAGGTGGAAATGACAACATCATAAGCAAAAATAATGCTGTCATTTACCAAGCCCGTATGATTACCTGGCACTCTGCTAGGATTTTTCATTCAGCATTCACACACATCTCCAAACCATCCTCCAAGATATGTAATGAATAATGAGCAGATCAAGAAAATTAGCAAGCATGCATCATAAATAGTCATGGATGAAAACAATGTCAGATCAAGGGAATTTTCTCTCATTAGTTTACAAGTTACTCCTTAATTTAGGTTTTCAGTAAAGCACGCACCAGTGAAGAGAAGCATGGGATCATGATATAACACTGCTGATACTGTAGCTTAGTTCAAACTTTTGGACTGAAATGACTAGTTTTCTAGATTCATTAACCACTATGGAGTCCATGTCTTTCTTCCCTGGGTCCTATCAGTGACTTCAGGAGGCTGGAGGGCTACCTTCTGGTATGTGAACATCTGCTTATGGTTTTCCACTATATAATTCCCCCCCCCCCACACACACACACCTTCAAATAGGGAAAACTGGACTGGGAAGAGAACATCTATAAAGATTTCAGGTACAAAGCCTATTTTTAAGGAGCACATTAAATATTTATCTCAAAAACACAGCTTATGGCCCTCCCTGGTGGCGCAGCGGGTTAAAGCACAGCACTGAGAATCTAAAGCCGCTTCCGCATGAGTTCGATTCCCGCCTGCCCCGGAGGAGACCACATGGCGTGGCAGACCTCTCCTGAACCGCCCGCTGCTCCCCTCAGCAGTGTACTTCGTTGATCTGCCTGTTCTGTTCCCCACTCTGTCTCTGGTGAAGCCTCTCACCGCCCCTGAGCCTCTGGCCTGTACCCCTGTTCTGTATGCACAAATAAATAAATCTTTAAAAAAAAAAAAAACACAGCTTATATAATAAGTAATACAATTTTACTAAGATGCTAATTACCAAGTGGTCAGTTTTTTATCCCTCAAGCTTTTCAGCATAAAACTAGATTTTCTTTTTAACATTTAATGACAGGATTTCACACAGAATATATAGTATTTAATTAGAACTGCATGCAAAAATCATGCTTCAACAAGGTACATGGAACATGTGTTTTAACAGCCATAATGGCAAATCTCCCAGGGATTTTTAAAAGGACAGGATAAGAGTTAAATATTCATTGTATGCTTTTTGGTACAAATGGTAACTATTTGGTGTTCTATCCATATCTGAGCATCCATCGTTTTTAAAATGTAGGTTTATTAGCAGAAGATGAAACGACAGGATGTATGTAGAAAAACACATTATGATACTACAAACTACAGAAACCAGAGATCATCTAGTTGTGTATTGGCAAATAGTTTCAATTATACAGCAGTTCCTATTGCTTGATATTAGTTGCACAGGGCAATAAATTGAGAAAAATCACTTAGTGAAGAAAGAAGGTGCAGGGACCAACTAGTGATGTCTGTCAAGGTAAAAATGACAGAAATAGTAATATCAGTTATCATTATATAGATCGTCCTTTACAATCAGAGTTTATCTTGCTAAATTCATCCTAAGTCAAAAGTAAATTCCAAGCACTAGCTCCTAAACATCACAGTAACCTAAGAACACATATTTGCCTGCAGTTGGACAAAATCATCCAACACAGTTTATTTTATATTAGAGTATTGAATGTCTCAGACAGAAGTAGATATTTTGTAGACATGGTGGAATGTGAAACCACAGTACACAATATCAAAAAAACTGGAAACACAGTGTACTTTGAGTTGCATATTGCCAATTCGGAAAAAGACAAAAATTCAAACTTTAAAGTATACTTTCTACCTCATGCCAGTGAGAGGATTCACCCGAGACAGAGTGTGGAGCAGAACAGGTAGATTAGTGCACTGCTGAGGGGAGCAGAAGGCAAGACAGGAGAGGTCTGCT
>NW_004567105.1:47168331-47171223 GCF_000260355.1 Condylura cristata
GGAAAAAGACAAAAATTCAAACTTTAAAGTATACTTTCTACCTCATGCATATGGTTTTCACACCATCATACAGAAAAAATAAGTCCTACATTTAAGTCAGGGACTGTCTGTATATTACTTGCAACTGATTTTGCCCACACATTGACTTTAGTAACTAATAAATTGAATCCAATCATGCACATAGAATCTATCCAAACTTCTGCAGCAAGAGGCTAACATAGCTGGTATGAACAGGCTTGTTGCCTAACCCACAGTTCACTGTCTTATCCAGTTGTATTAAACTGCAGTGATAAGATGGCTTCTTTTTTTCTCAGAATCAACAGTACTTAGTTGAAATCAAACTAAACACATTGGAAGAGGCTGATCAATATACAGACAAGAGCAGTACTTCACAAGATTACACAGAAAGAAAAATAAATTGCTATGTCCTTGAAGAAAAAGCTACTTTTATTTAAGTTAATAAAGCTTTATTTGTTCTCTAGCCATTAGGTTTATAGAAATTAAAAGGCTTGACTATTTGTCTTTTGCCAACATGAATTTAAAAGTGGCTTTAAAAAATCTCATTAACATTATGCACTTTTTTTCCCTGTCCCAAGTTGATTCAATACAAAACAGATTACCTCCTGTCTATGCTGCTGAAGTACACATAAATATTTCACAAACCAATTTATCAAAAAAAAATTGTCATTCCTAATTCTGAGTCTGGACACAACACTTAGTATAAAGCACTTTAAGTTTTCCAGAAAGTATCATCATTGAGGCAAAAGTATATTTCTTTTATTATTCTTGCCTATACTCAAAATATCCCACTTGGATTGTTTCAGAATTTCATTATGTTAGACTGGGATATCCACAATTAAAGGGACACCCAAAGAATAACTAGAAAAAACTTAATTGAGATAACTCATTAGTCAGGAGACTGTCTACACTGCTGAGCCACCAGAAGAAAAAAATAAACTTAGATTTTACTCATTCCAGTGAAAGAAATTATTTTCCTGCTGTACACAGTGATTTAGCCCATTGAAACACATGCAGAGAAGAGTTGAACTCTGGGTGCTAGAGATGAAGTTAAGAAGCTGAAGTGAACAGTCGTCTCTTCTAATATTTTACCAATCAAAGTTATGAGACATCTGTTCTCCCTAGACCAATAGAAGGCAAAGAATTCCTGGAAAAGTTCAAATAGTAAGGAATTTCTAACGTGTGGGTCAGATGAACACCTACTGTAATTGTTTAATGTAAGATTAAAAGCAGATGTTCACAGGCAAAACCTACACAAATCAGTGTGTTTATGTTCCAATAAATATTTATAAAAGCAGGTGTTAAGTCTGATTGGTTAGCATGACGATAGCCTGCAGAATCCTGCTTTAGAAGACTTAATGCCCTGGATTTCAAAGTAGAAAAGAAAGTTACCATGGCACATTGAAATGATCATGCCATGAGAACTGTAAGTAAGCAAGACAATGCAAGGATGGTAAGTATAAACCCATAAAGAGGTCTAAGTGAAGAGATTCCAGGAAAACAGATTTAAGTTGCATTGATCTTAGAGCATTACCAGAGTATTACATGTACTTATCTTTATAATTACACACTTCTAAGTAAAATCAACTTAAGATCTGATTCTGATTATTTTGTTAAGTTGTAGAACTAAAAATTTGTGGCATTCAGCACCTGGCCACTTGCACATTGACCCACATGAAATCTCCACAATATTGTTATGGTCAGAGAGCCCAGTCTTTGTGAGGCAGCTCCAGGGTTAATCAGATTTGGCCCAAACCCTTCCTTCTCGAGACCTCAGAAGGTTGTGAAGGTTTGATTAAATTTACAGTCTCCAGACCCTAGTGAATAAATGGTAATTTCTGCCCGCAATTGTTTTGACTGTATGATCACAGGGAAATTACTCAATCTCTCACTCTCACACAGAAATGGCTAGTGCAGAAAGTAGATATTAAGTCTTACTAGGAGCTGGGTGTTATTCCTATAACTTTGCAAACATATACATTTAATCTTCAAAATAACCCTAAGACCGATACCATTATTCTGTCACATTATAGAGGCGAAAACTGAGGGATGTGGGGGTTAAATATCTTATGTAGAGTCACTCGATCAGAAGGAAGGCGTCATTATCTGGTATAGTAACTAAGGTGGTCTGACTCTGAAGTCCATACAAAAGAATTAGCAAACTATGGTCACTCTGGCCCAAATCCAACCAACACCTGTTTTTTTAAATAAAGTTTCATTGAAATAGTCATATCCCTTCAGTTCTTATTTTCTGCCATTGCTTTTGTACTGAAATGTCAGCAATCAGTAGTTCTTAGAGATATTCCATGGGACACAAAGTCTTCAGTACTTATTCTTTGTCCCTTTATACCAACAGTTTGCTGACCTCTATTCTAACACATCCCTAAATAGTACCTATCACTATTTGCCATAGCTATCTGGCAATTTATTTCATGTAGTTCAGTTCAGTTCCACTTTCCTTTACCATAAAATAAGGTTTGGGCCCTCGCTGCTGGTGCAGCGGGTTAAAAGCACAGCACTAGGAAGCTTAAGCCACTTCCACATGAGTTTGATCCCCGCCTGCCCGGAAGGAGATCCACATTGCTCTGTAGACCTCTCCTGACCTGCCCGCTGCTCCCCTCAGCAGTGTATTTCATCATCTGCCTGTTCTGCTCCCTGCTCTGTCTCTGGTGAATCCTCTCACCCTCCGCATCTCTGGCCTATACCTCAGTTCTGTACGAATAAATATTTAAAAAAAAAAAAAAGGTGCACACAACAAACATTGTAGAATTGTCAGATCTTGCCACCATTTCTACTATGCCACATACAGTCTTCATTAGAAGAAGTTATTATTCCATTAAAGGATTTGACCACAGACCTTCTAGTGTTTTTTTT
>NW_004567105.1:47171323-47220738 GCF_000260355.1 Condylura cristata
TTTTTTTTTTTTTTTTTTTTTTTTTTCCTTTGCAGGTTTCTTATTAACACTATGAACAACTATTTCTCCAAGGAACACAACTGGAGAAATGCTAACAGGTTCATGGTCCAGATGTTTCAGTTTCAAGAGGAACAAACTGAAGTACTTTCCTTAAAATCCACTGCTTGTTAGGGGGTGAGAGAACTAGTGAGCTCTCCTGACCCCAGGAGGAAGCTCCTCCACCACCCATTGACTGACTACTCTCCTGTTCTCTCCAGGTCTCCCCCAAGTCACATTGTTTCCTGATTGTAAACAGCCCTTCTAGCCTTCTAACAAGATGTGTGCTCTTTGAGACCACTGTTTGTATTCTCATCTCTGCCCTAAGCAATTCTTAATGAGGTACTCCCTGGCTGCTTATTCAATAGATAATTAACAAAAGTCATGTCCTTATCTAGTGTATGGGAGTTTTCTTCTAGTTGCATCTCACATAGTTAACTGCAAAGTTAGAGGCAGATTTTTCCTATTCAACCTACAGGACTCTCTCCTTAGCTTCACATAATCTAAAGGCCCTCTTTTAGCATGATTTATATGTTGTAATAGCAACCATTTATTTAAGTTACATTAAATGAAGGATGTTTCATTTAATGAAAAAGAAGGAATGTTCAAAAAAAAAAAGAAAAAAAGGAGAATAATTTAAATTTGGTTACACATCCCTAATTTCCTCTCACTTTTAGGCCATCTTATCTCAGAATATGAGTCAGTGCTTTATGAATTTTTCTTTTTCTTTTAAATATTTATTTATGCATCCAGAACTGGGCTACAGGTTAGAGGTGCAGAGGTGGTGAGAGGTTCACCACAGACAGAGCTGGGAACAGAACAGACAAATCATGGATGTGCACTGCTGAGGGGGTCAGTGGATGAGACAGGAGAAGTCTGCTGCACCATGTGCACCACCTTCCGGGTCGGGGATTGAATTTGCACTGAAGAGGCTACGGCTAGTTTGCAGTGCTGTGTCCTAACCTGCTGTGCCACCAGAGAGGGCCCTGCTTAATGCGATTTTCATATGCAAACCAATAAGTTCACCTTATATTCAAGGGAAGAAAGAGAAAAATTTACTAACCCTGAAAATTAGGGCATAGCGTTCTTTGATTGATAGGTCCTCATGCCCATCTCTAACCTGGCACATTATAGCCATAATGCATGTAGTATGTGTGTCATCAGGATTCGAGACAGGGAAACTTTCATCGCTTTGTGATCAAATTACATTTATACAGTTTATACCTTAGGAGTTTGATTTGAAATAAAAACCTGCAATAAGCACCATCCCACTATAATGTCTCTACTGCATGTATGTTAGCAGTTATGAATAAGAAGTAAAGGCTCCCATGAAGTGCTGTGAGACTACACAATGCACTGGGCAGGCACTTTTGAATTGGCAATGTCCCTGAACAAGCTCAGCAGAGTGGATGCCAGTGTTAAAGATTTACTGAAATCTTGTATATTTCCTATCAATTTTGGGCTGCCAGGAGAATAAAGGTCCAGTAAAGCCATTTGACGAGGGCCTTGATATGTTCGTTGTTGTTAAGGGCAGATTTCATAAGAAAGGTTCTATGACGCCTCATTGTAGATTTTAATTTCAGCTGATTCTAACAGAAGGATATTGATCTCTGGAACCTGCTAAATCTGTGATTGAGAGACTCGAGATGGAGTGAAAGGACTCAGAATGGTCATGTTTTCCAGATCCCACAGATGTTCCCTATATAACAATGACAAATAATAAGATACCATTTTGTATGATCACAACTGAAGATTTTCAAAGCAAGGTGCCTTATTTTTGTTAATAACAACACTACAAGTGATGTCTGGCCTTTCGCCTAGTGGATTATGCTAAAGATGGTTTTAAAATGAAATTTGCAGCTGGAGCTATTTGGAGACAAACTATAGATGCCACACTATTTAGAAATGACTGAAGAGACCACATATGGGGTTTTATTATCTTGGTTAAATAAATGGGGAACATAAAACCTGGGAGATGAGACCATAGGATTTCTTAGTCATTTTTATTGATTGAAGACTGCTCCAAAAGGACTTGAAACTATTTAAAAATAAACTGTATTTTTTCCTGCTGGTGTGCTTTCCAAAAGGTTGGGTTTTTTTGTTTGTTTTGTTTTGTTTTGTTTTGTTCCTCTTTCTCTCTATAACAGTTAGGGGAAATTAGTTTCCAGTAAGGAGGACATTTATTTATCAGGTGTTTTTCCTACAGCAGTGATCAGTCTATTGTTGCAGTTATTTTTAAAATCTCATGGCAATGACTTTGTGATTTAAGTCACAGACCTATCAAAGATTGCTGCCTGCCACTAAATTTGTCTTTAGAGCGGATTTTGACAGAATGCTCTAAAGCATGCTTTAAACCACAAAGACATCAAAAAAAAACAGAGAAAGCTAATAAATAAAAACTGTAACAATTTAAATAATGATAACAATTTCCCCAGATTCTTCTAAATATGCTCTGAATGCATGTTTTCCATATCAAAATGATTCTTCTGAAGTTGATCAGATTTAAAATATATTGGCTAGGCAAAGACAACCTGTCACTCCAACACAAAAGTTTATTTGTATTGCAAAAAGAACCTGAGTATACTTTTATGAAATAATCAAAGCAGAATGGCTAACAATTATGGAATTGGAATGGCTGACTGAGTTAAAACTAATCCCCCTCTTTTACTAGCTAAAGAAAAAAATAAAAACCTCAGAGAAGTCACTTAAGTTCTCTGTGCCTCAATTTCTCATTTACAATGGGAATTTACAATGGGAATCTTAATATTTATCTCAGGGTTAAGAATGACATAAATTAAAACAAGCTAGTACGGGATTTAATATTATTCCTCATGCATAATTCATACTCAATAAATCATGACTTAATAAAGATAATAGCCATCATGTCTACCTTTGTTGTCAATCATTCTAGCTCAAAATATACATCACAGAACCATTTTCTCTTCACTTACATAAAAAGAATAGCATCGGCCCTCCCTGGTGGCGCAACGGGTTAAAGCACAGCACTGAGAATCTAAAGCCGCTCCCGCATGAGTTCGATTCCCGCCTGCCCGGGAGGTGACCACATGGCGTGGCAGACCTCTCCTGACCCGCCCGCTGCTCCCCTCAGCAGTGTACTTCGTCGATCTGCCTGTTCTGTTCCCCTCTCTGTCTCTGGTGAAGCCTCTCGCCGCCCCTGAGCCTCTGGCCTGTACCCCAGTTCTGTATGCACAAATAAATAAATCTTAAAAAAAAAAAAAAAGAATAGCATCAATGGCCCAATGTGTTGTATGGTAGATACCATGCCACCTAGTGTTTATGTATTTTCCCCTTGAGGGGGCACAATAACAGTATTATCCAGTTCCATTTTGTAGATGATGAAACCAAGACCTAGTGGTAAGTCATAATTGCCTAAAGTGTCACACTCAACAAGGATATCAACAGAATAATGAACAGGGATTCTCACAATAGTGACAGAGTGAAGACTTTAAGTATATATCTTCTCCATATTCTCATTTCACTTCTGAAGGAAACACACACACACACACACACACAACCATCACACATACTAGATGCGATTTTCTGCATCTAAAAGGGGTAAAAAAAAAAAGTGAACTGTGTTTACAGTGTTACAAGGACAGTATAACATGAATGGGAGGGGAGGTTTCAACAGAATCCCTACAGTTGCTGACTCAGGGGCATGCAAACATCAGGGATCTGTGAGGCCCTGCACTGCAATGGATGATGAGGTGCACAGAGTTAGTGTTCAGGACAGAGGATATAGTTGGAGAATGACAGGGACAGAAGTGCATAGCAAGTTTTACTGGCTTCAACCTAAGCTCTCAGTATAGAACAGCTGGCTCCTGAAATGACAACATCTTCCTAAAGAATAGATGACTACTTCAAGCTGAAGCTGAGCTATTCAAAACACCTGTACCAAGATACATAAAGCAATTATTAGTAGAACTAAAGCAAGATCGTAACAAAAGAGAATTTTAATACTCCATAACAACTATGAACAGATAAAAAAGAAAAGGAATCGATAAGGAAATAATAGCCTTAAATGTGGAGCTAGACCAAGTAGGTTTAACAGACATCTAAGAATATTCCACTAAAAAAATCACTGCTTATCCATTATTTTCAAGAATACATAAACATTTTCAACAATAGGCTGTATGTTAGAAAACAACTGTTAACAAACTTATAAAGATTTAAATCATATCATATATTCTTTCTGACCATAAAGTCGTAAGGTAAGAAATAAATTATTTTAAAAAATAAAAATAAAAATCACCATACTCATGGAGGAAACACCATAACACATGGAGACTAAGCACCATATTGCTTAATAGCTACATTGCACTAGAGATCAAAAAGACTATGTCAAAAAAAAAAAAAAACAATGAAACTAAGAGTTGGCCCTTTGTTGTTCATTTTGCTTTCCTCTAACTGCTTTTATTGAGGTGACACTAGTTGACAACACTGTACATGATTTAGGGGACAGGTTTCTATTTTTTCAGATGTATGGTACAGGAACACACTCACCACTAAAGCATAATTCTCCACCACAGACCACTGGCCTCTTTCCTTTTGTGTCCCCTTTCTCCCCACTCTGATATTCTCCATTCTGCATTCATACTTTTTTGTTTGTTTGTTTCAATTTAGTTTCATCTGTTCCTTTGTAAAAACAATGTAAGTTCATCCCAGGCCTTTTAATCATTCCTAGATTGTGTATAGTTATGGAGGAGTGGAAGGGAAGGAACTTAAAAAAAAAAAATGAAACCACAATAAAATATAGTTGTATGGTTTTCATAGAGAAAGCACCTTTAACAGAAAATTAGGAAACAGTATTCTGATCTGTATTCAACTAAGCAGAAGATAAGTATAGGTGAGGTAAAGGAATTATGGAAAAGAGAAAATATATGGACCAAACAGTGATTGCTGTAGACAAAGAAGGAACTGGGAACAACTGTGCATGTAAAGCTTGCATTGAGAGAGACTATTTCTCCTACAAGTCCTGTTCTTTATAGGAAAGTTCTATTTATAAGATGCTATCTCAGGTTAAGCCTTAATTCCACACTGAGTTGGTTATTTTTAAAAGTAAACAAAATAGATAAATATCTAGGCTAACAAAGAAAACTCAGAATTACAAGTGGAAGAGAAGAAATTACCACAGATAGCAGGGAAATACCAAGCATTATGAAATTCTGTGAACAACTACATGCCAATAATGGAAGTATCATGTCAACTGACTTCAAACATGACTATAAAGTAAAAGAACTAAATATAACACTGGTAATAATATAGATAAATGACTCAGTGGAACAGAATCAAGAACCCAGAAATAAATCCACATACCACTACTAAATATGGGATAAAGCAATCGTGATCATATCATGGGGAAATGGCAGTCTCTTAATAAATACTGCTAGGAAAATTGGAAAGTTACACATATAAGAATGACTTTAGGTCACTCTCTATCTCCATACAATCCCCCAACAAAATTCCAATGGATTAAGTATTTAGATATAACACCTAGAAAAATAAGACATACAGAAGGAAACCTTAGTGTTATGTTCCATAACATCACAAATGTTTTTGGAATCTTCACCCCATATTAAAATAAATAAATAAATAAGCATCAGGATTACTTCAAGTTAAAAAGCTTAACACTGTGAAAGAAAATATGAGAAGATTAAAGAGACAACCTATTTAATTGGAGAAATATTTATATAAAAATTATAACAGTAAGAGATGACTGCCCAAGATATATAAAAACTTATACAATCCAATAACTGAAAACAATCCAATTAATAAATGGCAGCAGATATGCAGAGACAATTTATCAAGGAGGATTTATGATTAAATGGTTATGCCAGTAGATACTGAAAATGTTCATCACCACCAATAAGTGATTACAAATTAAAATTACGAGATGCCAACTCATACCCATGAGAAAAGCACATATTTAGAAGATCTCTAGTAAAAAGTGCTGGAGAGGATGCTACTGTTGCTGGGCAAACTGTGGAAAGCTATCTGGATTTACCTGTAAACACATAAAATAAAAACATCCTGCAACCCCCAATCCCACTCTTAGTCATCAACCCAGACTATGAACCCATCAATGAAAAAACAAAAAAAAGTACATTCTGTGATATTTGCAATAGCTAGGACATATAAGTGGTCTGAAAATCATCAACAAACAATTGGATCAAGAAGATGAGGCATATTTACACTTATGGTATACTATTCATTCCATAAAGAAAAATTACAGTCATGTTTAGCAATATGAAGGAAGTATGAGAGCATTGTGTGCAGTAAAAAATCAGAATACCAGAAGCAAAAAATTCAACATTTATATAGCAACCAATTGGTAAATTAAAATAATTACCCAAACTAGTGGACATGAATAAACACCAGGAGTGCTCTGAGGTAAAGAGGAGGTGGGGGGAAGGGGCTGAGGGCATAAACAGGGATGTGGGGTTGGGGTGGGGGTGGAGGGCTAAGTTAGTTAGTTCTAAAAAAATGGTAAGATCTAAGGATTCATAAGTTTCTAGGGAAGATATACATTTAAATAGTTCTGATTAGTTTTTTGTAGAATTACGCAAATACAGAAAACAAATAAGTATTTGGAATTAGAGGAGTTATTCTAGAACAATGGAAGGCTACCGAAGAGATGTGAGATTCCTTGGAAAGAGGTGGAAATTAATATTGCAAGAATATTGGAAGACTACAAGAAGATTTTGAAGATTAATAAGGAGAGCAATGAGGGAACTTTGAGGTGTTTCCACATTAAAATAATAAATATATAAAGGAGATAAACCAGTCAGGGGTATAGAAGGTACAGTCAAGCAAACTGATAGAAAAGGGAATCAAAATTTCTTTTATATAACCAAGATTTTGTCCTTTGTTCACTCTATTAATTTAATAAAGTGTGACTTTGTTTCCTCCATTTTGGAGTAGTGGAAACTGAAGTTGGAGAGCCTAAATAATGTATTTGGTATCCCAAAGTATAAAGTAGGAATTTAATACCCTACATTTCGTTCTAGTGGCCTAAACTTTCAGCCTATTTGTAGACAAAATTGATTAGTACAATGTCAAAAAGTTAGTAAGAGACTCCAAGACTTCATTAACTTGCAATCATACTCAGATTAAACAAAACAAACAGGTAAGCAAGCAGACACACAGAACTCTACTTGATTTTAGATCCAATACTAATGAGCACAAAATAACACTGCCTCTAAATCCAGATTCTTTGCCTACCTTTGGGGCTTCATTGTTCCTTGCTTCCCAGCAGCTGGTTAGAAGAATGCAGAAAAATCAAAAAGGTGAAGAAGAGTGAAACTCTTCTGGTCTCCCTTCCTCCGAGCTTATTTCAGGGTCCTGCATCCTCTGCTCAGATTCTGTGTCAGTAAAATCAATTTGGAGCTTGAAGTTTATTTACCCTATGCTCATCTACGAGCTCATCTTGCCCTTTTGGTGTCTTCAAGTGAACTGCAGAACCATAAACAATACCCTTGGGCCAAATGCAGGATGCCTGACATTAAGGTTTAAGCCATTTGGTACTTGCAGGGGAAAAGAAACAGTAATAGCCTAATTATTGCAAACACCTACCTGGCATCACCGTGAGTTCCTGAGTGTTGCCAGGTGCTAAGCTGACAGGTTTCCATCACTTAGTAACTGTAACTGAAGCTGAATACAATTAGTCATATAACTTTAAGTTGCTATAGTTTAATAACCCCAAAATTATTCCAAGAAACTGGGATATATAGAGGTTACAACAAATGGAGGGGAGAAGTTTCCATAATTTTTTTTCCAGTTTGCATCAAACTTAAACCTTATATGTCACATGCACAACCAGCCCATTCAATTTAGCCATTATTATGAAATGATCTATTAATATCTAATTTGTAGTTCAAGACTAAAAAAAGATATGTTTCTCTTAGAGATTATGAGAATAACTTCTCTCTTGAGCTACACTGTGGCAGGTCTTCGGGGAGGTATAGGAGAGGAATAGAGTGTGCATGATGGGGTCATAGAGGTTAAAGGTTGAGCCATGGCTGTGTCCTCAAATTACTGGGCAAGAGATGACCTACTTCTTCCCCCATGTCCTGTTCTTTGAATCAGACAATATTAATTTTGAGAAAATCATCAAGGCAAAGTGTTCAAATTGACAGGAACAAAATCAAAGTTTCAAAAATGATTAAGTGCACCACTGTACACTAATGTTTACACAGTTCAGAGTTTGGCAAGTTTTCAACTGAGGTTCTGTCACAGGTATATCTTCCCCACTCACAAAGCACTTCAGCATGATACAGCTGCTAATGACTCAGGGGTCTCAGTACATGTTTTTTGTCATGAAATATATCTGATGAGGTGTGTGTCCAGGGACAGGTAAGGTGGTTTCTTCAAGATTCAGTCTTACAATAAAGAAAAATGTTCTCTAGTTTATAGGGTTCGCTTAATAATTAAATAAAACTAAAGAAGAGATGGGCCTGGTATGTGTGTACTCACAATCACACACACCCACATATCAACAATAGAAGCAATGTGTTTTAACATTTATTTGCAATATGAAAAATTTACTGTAATTACAAGTAATATTTTTTCTCTTTGTATTTCCTTCCATTTATTCCACAATGTTAAGTAACTCTTCTAAACTTAAGCTTCAGGACTACAGATGGGGTAGAAAGTAGAAGTGAAACTAAGTACATTAGACAAATATCAGGGGTGTGTGTGTGTGTCTGTATGCAAGGTTGGGGGAGGAAAAGTAGTAACATAGACAAAAGTTTAAGGAGGGGGGCAGGGATCTGCTTTCAGAACATGAGAGAGAACTGAGGACCCTTTAGCACAAAACACACATGTTCCCTGTCAAATCCTAGAGTAATAGCAAGATTACTGGGTCCACTCTCCTAAGAATTGAAGACCAAGGGTTCCATGGTTTCCAGTCATTGCAAGGATCCCCATGTAGAGATGTGAGGAGAGAAACCTGAGCTTCCATGATACACAAGTTTGAATAAAAGGATTGCTAGCTGAAATCATAATAGTCTAAAGAGGTTCCATGCTGTGACTAAGCTCTCAATCCATAAATAAAATGAAGTCACTGTAATAATTGTAGTAGGAGATGACTGAATACTCACTAAACCCTCTTCCTCCTTTTGGGTACATAGGGAGTCCATCTTATTAGTCTTTACTGTAGTTAAGATGGAACCTTGAAGTTACATCTGGCCAATGGAATATGGGCAGACATGCTGCGTACAACTACCAGGACTCTAAATTCCTTAAGTTAGTGTGCCATGCCCTTGCTCCTAGATAATGCAGAAGGAAATCCAAGGGCATCTGCTAAAAATGGATGGAAACAATCGGCATCCTGAACCACTTATATGGACACTCATTGCCCAAAGAGTCAATCAGACTATGATAAGATCAAGACATGAATTCATCTACTAAACCACCAAGAATGCTAAGATTTTTATTTTTTAGGATGTTTTACATTACTCTGATTAGTAAAATGCCTGATGCAGAATTTTTCATTAACCCTAAAAGATGAAGGATAAAAACAGAATTAAAGTGATTTAATGGAAATAATGACTGCAGTATGACTGATACCTAAGTTTGTGCGTAGCTTTATTATTACAAAAATTGAACTTTTTATTCAGTAGTTTAGCTAACATGTAAGCAATGAGAATTACAAAATGCAAGTATTTTACTCTGTGAGTTGTTCTGATAACTAATTCAGAAAAGTCTTTTGATGTGGTACTCTTGCTTAAGAAACATGTCAAGATTGGAGTGGTTGTCCCTTACACATCTCCTTATGAAAACATCATAGATTCATCAGGCTGGTACTGGAATCTCAACTAACTCATGAACTCTTCTTTATAAATAGGAATGGTTTGATACCTAGAGGTTTAAATAAATAAAATATAAACAAGCAAAATAAACTTGTCTTTGAGGGTTTCATGTCAAAGCCCTTCAAAGCTATGAGAGCTTTTAAAATTTCATCTAAACCACCCTTATTTTTATTCATATTTATAGCTTTTCCAACAAAGACTCCATTCTTTCCACTCCTCATCTTGCTACCTTCTCAACTTCCATTCATGACCTTCTTCCTTTTTCCAACCTTTAGTAGTTTCTAACTGGTCTTTAAAAGTGTTCCAAGACTTCACTCTATCTGTTTCAGTGATTTGAAGCATCTGGGATATAAATTCTATTTGAATGCTAATTGGTACTAATGTGAATAGTTCAGTATTGATCCACATGGAAATACACCTAACAGAGTACTGAATCAGATAAGATTTGGTAACATTATAAATATTTGCTTAACAAATTAGGCTCATTTAGTCTCCAAGAAGAGATGATGATTTTACAGAGTGTAGTTCATTTTATCTATTGATAGATAAGAAGGTTGTCCATTGACTTGCCCATCCAAAAAGCCATTCTCCTTATTTGAGTAGTAAAGTCCAATATTCCCTTGGAGACCAGTCCCCCATATTCTCAGTTCACATGGTTCAGGAATCAAGCACCACTTTCTGAAAGCTCACATCGTTCATGAGTGACTGATCCCATATTTCACTCCCTCTCCCTCTTAAGTTAAGTGTACAGCAGTCAAGGTTGCCCATGTGGTGCCTGCCATCCCTCTCACTTCTGTTTGGTTCAGGGAGTTTATGGTAGTAAGCTAATCTGAACTGAAGTCCTTAGGACTTTTGAAGAATTGATGTTGAAAGATGGAGTCTTCCTATTGAAAATTCTATTCCAGAAAAACATGAGCCTGATGCTGGTTTAGGCCACTTAAGCATTACCTGAAAGTGACTATTTAATAATGGCACCAATGTAGCAAAGACATGAACCAAAACATGAGGAGAAAGGTGTTCACAGGGACTGTGTTTAAGCAACCTGGAACTAGCCATATTTTAGATAAGCAATTGAATTATGCTTTCTGCTTCCTCCAGTTTGAATTGGGTTTCTCTACAAGCATCAAAAACAAATACCATGGGACTGACTCACAGTTTCCTGGAGATGGTGTCTTTAGTCATCACCTACTATTGGCTGTCAAACACTGTCGTGTTTCTGGCTCACTTTTTAAAATATATATATATATTTTTTTCTTACATTGTTGTTAATATTTGGACCGAATCTGAGTTCTTGCTTCAGATGCAGTCCTGCAGTCCTGCTATAGCACCTGTGATTTACCACCATGGTACCTTGTGTTCTTTTCTCCCCTCTTTTGATAACTCTCCCTCCCTTCTACTGCTGTATGCCTCATATTTGTGATTAGGTGACAATTTTTGTCTTTCCAGACCCTTTGTTTGGTTTATCTAGATTCCACATATAAGTAAAACCATACAAGTATTTATCATTTTCATTTTCCTCCTCACTTATTTCACTTAGTACAATCACTTCCGGCTTCCTTCCATATTGCCACCAATGGCATGAGTTTATTTCTTGGTCATTGACTAAGATTCCATTTTATACAAACTATGACTTCTTGATCTATTCATTTGTTTTGGAGTATTTGGGGTTTTTCCTGTTCAGGGGTCTTCAAAGTCTAGCTTCAAAATCCACTTTTTAATGATTAGTCTCTGCTGACATAACAATTAGAGAAAAATCAATTCTACAATTTCCCAAATTACTCTGGGCTTCAGCTGATCAGGCAATGACTTAAGTCTGAGGTGGGAATCTGAGTACATTCTTAAAGGATAATCACGAGGCTCCTACTTGAGATGCATCTGTCTTTAACCAATTTCTCAGTCTTGGAGTATGATAATTAAACAGGGGAGTGCGACACAAATAGTTTCTGTATTTTCGGTAACCGCAGGTGTGTGTTAATGAATTACATGACATGTAAAATAAAATTAAAGTCAGCTGCATGTGTTTACAAAACTGCAGCCACAAATTACAGGTATCTGTAGCATCCATAATTCATCCATAATTGACAATTTTCATATTACAGGAATAAAGAATCAAGTCATGCAGATGATTACAGTATTCGCCTCTCAGCACTAGAGATTTTGCTTCATTTTCTATGGAGTATCTCCAATGAAATAAATTACAGTTTTTCATGTGGAGCTGTACATCAAAATAAAGGATCAAAATATTACAAACAATTAGTCTCCAATTCCACCTCCAATTTTGTCCCAAATGCCTAGTTTCATATCAATAGAAAAGTGAGCTTAGGAATAAACTTTAGAAATGTACAACTTGATTACAATTTTAACATCGCTGCCTAAATCTAGAAAACTGAAGTAAGTTTCTTAAGGAACTGTGTCTTGATTTCTTCATCTATTAAATGGAATAACAAAAGTACCTTCCAGAATCATCAAGTTTAATTGGGGTATTTCAGATTAATTGAATTAATGCACATAAAATGCCTACAGTGAAGGCCAAACCAGTGTAAACACTTAGTGTATGTTTAACTATTTATTTTTTTCAGGTTTTAGTTTCTTTAGCGATAAAATGTGAATAAGTGCAACACATACCACATATGGTTGCAAGGGTGATGAAATGTATAATGAATTTAAGTTCTTACCTTACTTTCAGGAATATAAACATTTGATATTATATTCAGTAGCAGACATAGTAAAAGCAGAAGTTGGGCCTCAAATGGACATAATAAATTAATGTTGATAATCTACTGGGATGGATATTTTTCATGTGGTTATTCTTATATAGATACTATGTCATGTAGATACTACCATCTTAGTCTTACTTAAATAAATTTATCCTCTATAAAATCCCTGCCTGTACAGGCCCTCCCTGGTGGCACAATGGGTTAAAGCACGGCACTGTGAAGTAAAGCAGCAACTGCAACATAAGTTTGATCCCCAGCCAGGGAGGTGACCCACATGGCACAGCAGACCTCTCCTGACCTACCCGCTGCTTCCCTCACCAGTGTATTTCAATACATCTGCCTGTTCTACTCCCACTCTGTTCCTGGTGAAGCCTCTCACCTCCTGCACCTCTGGCCTGTACTCCAGTTCTGCATGCATAAATAAATAAATCTTTTTTTTTTTTTAAAGTTCCTAGTATAAGAAGATTCTTATCTTCCTAGTAGAAGATTCTTAGGTGATCTTCTAGCTCTAACATTCTCCATCCAAAGAGAACTAACCAGAGCTGCCCATGGCGTTCTCTATTATTTGATGAAGGTTGAATCAGGAGGTAGCTTCAGAAAGTTACCAGAATCAGGAGAAAAGCTAAATAGTCAAGGCTGTGTGGAGACAGTCAAGGAGCTACAGGCACAGGAAAAATGTTTTTCTGAAATTTTCATGACACTCCATAGGACTAGATTTCTCAGGCGCCATCACTCACAGATGCAAGTTGAGAGTCTCGATAATGTTAGATATTTTGGCCCCATCACTATAGTGTAGGAGCCTAGTGCAATGCAGTACAGAGTAATGGCTAAGTAAAATTTCTTAAACAAATTAATCTGACCATGTGACAGTTTATTGCCCATTAATAAGGGCTTCAGAGGGTAAGAAACGTCCAGTCAAAATGACACAATAGGGAGGTTAAGTCCATAAGGTTCTAGCAAGGTATAGACTGTGAAGTTATTTCACATGGTCATAAAAAAGTTGTATTTTTATCAATGGGAAGGCAAATCTGTGGCATCAGTAAGGAGTCTTCTTTGGACAGGATCCTTGTTAGAAACAACATGAGATTCAAGTAGAAGAACATAATAAGCAACCTGAACTGTGGCTGATTAATTAGAAATAAAGTAAAACAATGATTTCTTTTCCACTTTCCAGCCACCCAGGCCTGGGCAAAGGTCTGGCTCAAGAACAGTGGCATTCACCTAAGCAAATCTCTTCATCATATAGTTCAAGATGCCAGATCGTTTATTTAGTTCAGAAGGGAGAGGACATTTTTCTCTCAGTAAGGATATTTCAGAGTATTTGACATGTGTCTGCCACAGTAGTTCAGCAACTGTTTTCACTACTTGTGATCACATTTAATTTGCTCAACAGGTCTGAAACCAGGTAGGGTAGCAATAAGCTCCTTTTGTACACGCCAAGAACATGACACCTAAAGGGGTAAATGTCTTTACTTAAATGTCTGTTTTTAAGTGGCAAAAAGAGCCAAGAGTGGAACGCATGTGCAGTTTAGTTATGAAAAATGTTCTCCTTTCAAATGTTCAAAGTGTTGCAAAGAAATTGTTTCAGGTCAGGGCCTATCAGTAGACATAAATAGAAACATGCACTCAGTGGCATGGAGAGTTGTTAGGGTAGTTAAAAATCCCTGTGCTCTTTTTCCACCCCATCTGTCAACTCTAATGCTCTCAAATTCCAGCTGGGTTTAAGTAATCAAAGTCTGTTTAAAAAGAAGCCTATTGTGTAAATGTAGGTTACCACTTAAGAAGCTGTCACCTCTATTAGCAATTTATTATCAGATGAAGTATTTCAACTAGTGGACTGTCCCCAAGTGCACCCTGTTAGTAGAATTTCCTTTTCATATACCATATTCCTCAGCTTCTGCTACGTAACAGAATAACCTGGGAAGATTTCAATATATACCAACAGGGCCTCCCTGTTGGCACAAGAGGTTATATCCCAGCACTATGCAGCTATGTGCAACCATTACAGCACAGGTTCAATCCCTGGCCAAGGAGGTGACCTACATAGCACAGTAGACCTTGCTTCCCTCAGCAGTGTATTTTTAGTCAATCTGCCTGTTCTGCTCCCCAGCTCTGTCTTTGGGAATCTTCTTACCCTCTCCTCATGCACCTCTGGTCTGTACCACAACATAAAGAAACCCAATAAATCATTAAAATAACAAAATATACTGATGTCTGGGTCCCACCCCCAAGATTCTGGCGAAACTGATCTCACATATAGATACTTATAGAATATAAGAGAAATTGTATATTAAAACATGGAACATGTTCTGGCTTTTTAGATTCAGAACTTTTGTCATATTATGCATCATGTGGTCTCTAGGATGGGAGCTATAGTTGGCACTGTGTAGTTTATACAGCGCTTTGGGTGTTGAGCATCTAAACGGGATTCTTGCACCATACCAATCTAGTAAATGCTAAGGACGAGGATGATTATTTTTGGTTGGGTCTGAACTTCAGCAGGAGTTCCATGGTACCTCCTAAGCTGTGGAGTACGACCACATCTAAAGAGATATGTGATGAAGACAACTTTCCTAATCTAGAGCCTTGGAGTTAAGGGCCCCAGCTCTAGTTTCATGTAGCTCCAGAGTAACTATTAGAAAGGCATCATCTAAGCTCTTATCTCAGCTATTAAACCAGTATCTGCCTATTGATAAGACGCATATTAAAGAGGAGTCAGATTTATATTAAAATTTAAGGAGTCTTATTTTGATATCTTTTGCAACCCATATTTTGCAACCCCTTCCCAAATGTCATCATTCTGGCTTTGAGGAAACCGTTATCCATGCAGCAATAGTAGCTGCTTCTGTAGCACAACTTCCAACATTCCACTGAAGAGCAAGAATAACAGGACTCTGACTGCATGTCCCAGAGGGCACCATTCACATAGAACATAAAGCGGACAGTGTCCTTTATGCCATTTAAACCAAAGAAATATTTTCAAAGCTGACACTATAAAGGGAATATAGAGCCTTTTACATCAAATTTATCAGCATTTTTATTCATAATGTTATTAATAATAGTTAATACTGTGCATTTATTAGGGTCTGTGCATCTTTATGCCACTTCATAGGCTTTATTTTATATTAGCTATGTTCTGATGAGGAAATGGAGGTTCTGATGGCTATATAAAAGGTGTGACTTGCAAGGTGAAAAATCTGAAAAATAGCAGTTAGGATTTGACCTGCAATCTAACTCCAGAGACCAGGCTCTTACAACAAGAAAATTGGATTTAAAAAAGATATGTAGGGGCCCTCCCTGGTGGCGCAGCGGGGTAAAGCACAACACTGAGAATCTAAAGCCACTTCCGCATGAGTTCGATTCCCGCCTGCCCCGGAGGTGACCACATGGCGCGGCAGACCTCTCCTGACCCGCCCGCTGCTCCCCTCAGCAGTGTACTTCGTCCATCTGCCTGTTCTGTTCCCCACTCTGTCTCTGGTGAAGCCTCTCACCGCCCCTGAGCCTCTGGTCTTACCCCAGTTCTGTATGCACAAATAAATAAATATTTAAAAAAATAAAAAAGGATATGTAGATAGTGATAGTGACAGCAGGTGGGAAATTCAAAGAGAGTTTAGCTGTCCTATTTAAAGAAGAAGATTAATATATAAAATATATATAAAGTGTGCCTAGAATGTGTTCATAGGGGACATGGTCTTGGTTTTATCCAATTTAAATATTTAAAAATTCTGTGTAAATAGGTAATGGTGGAGAAGAAATTGCTTCCTTGATTAGAAGAGCTAACCATACTGACAGATAATCTGCACAGCCATTTTGAAATTTTCAAATAGTGACTCTCTTGCTTTATTCTCACAGAAGACCAGGGGAGAATTTTATACCCACATTTTTTAGGGAAGAAGTAAGGCATGGAAAGACTTTTTCCTGACAGCTCAAAGTTACTTCAACACAATGGACTTCCCAAACATCAGTGAAATATTAGGACCTTAAGTATAAAAATAAAAGATGACAGGTACAGATCTTAGTTGGTCAGAACAGCCTGGGCAGCTAACAGCAAATGAGAGAGCTGATGAGATGAATTAGTAGAACAATAACAAAATTTAGAAAATGTCTTCCAAGAATTTTTCACACTTTAGCAGACGCTCATTTCTAACAAATGGTCGAGTCTGGTACCTAGAGCACAGAAAGTTATTATTCCACAGCCCTTATATTTTTCTTCTCTCTAAAAAAAAAATGTTTCTGCCAAGTTTTCTCAAAAACAAAACACAAAATGAAAAACTCCTACAGTTTTCCTACTGACATAAAGGGCATACTGGACGGGAGGCTGCCTGGTATGATCATTAGTGTGTACCACGGGAGCTAGGTGAGGGAGGACTTAAGCCAGGTTATGAATAAACAGTGTTCTAGAATTCTGGGGTCAGCAGGGTTTTAAGAAGTATTTAGTCCATCCCTCTGTCTCCAGGAGTGACTCACTTTTCTCCCTTAATTTAGCCCATTAGAGAACAAATTCATTTCATTGTAGAATGTGTCAGGAAGCAAGTTAATTGTGGAGCCATGCCTGAAAACATCTCCCAAATTTCATCCCTAAACACCTACTGTGGGCTTGATTCTCAGTCAAAGGTAATTCTGCCCTGCCCCATAGCACATTGGCAATTTCTGGAAACCTTTGGTTGTACAACTGCAAGGTAGGTTATTTACATCTAATAGTAGACCAGGGCTATAAAACACTACCATGCTCAGGATAACCACTACGGCAAAGAATAATCTTGTCCCTAAGTAAATCTGCTGAAGTGGAGAAGCTTGATGAATGAGGGAGGAGGACATCATTCTTTGTCCGCTGCTGTGAAAATGTTGGTAGAAGGATAGATAATAAAAATGTTTGTTAACACAAGGACCTTCCTATAGTGAGACTAAATTGCTGGGATCCAGAAAAGGAATTTTTCATAAGTGAATGCAAGTCCCTTTATAGTCAGACTGACTGCTTTACTACTGACGAGGTAGGCTGAACTCTTGTTCAGGAAATTCCATGAGGGCAGAAACCATATTATAACTAATCTCTATCCCTTCAGTGGCGACCACAGGGAATGGAATATTACATACTAAATATATATTTCACAAACATCTACTTTTAAAACACGGAGTTATATGAAAATAGCAATGTTAATAGTCACAAAGTTAGGGGCATGTACTCTTTCAAAGTTATAAGCTACTTTGCATAGTTGATCTTTTGGGGTCTTTGGGGGAAGCATCTCAGAAAAATGGATACTATCCAGAGTAGTTGAAACCAATGAGTCTTTATGACTACAAATGGGATGCTACATGCCATACATATGATGATTTTTTAGATTAAAAAACTATATTGGTTTCCACAATGATTCCCAAAGTGAAAATTACAACACTATACTCTACACATTGTGGGTGTTTCTTTGCTTTTCAACTCAATGGCAATCTACTTAGTTATGCACTAGTCCACTACTTGGAAATGAGCCACTTCTGTGAAGAATGTCTTAAAGAGAAGCGGAACTGAGCAACTCATGGCATGGAATGTATTTAAAGTGCTCTTGGAAAGCAACCAACTATCACTATCACAGACACAACCCATTTCTGTTTTAACAGGAACTGCTTTAGCCCATCCTGTTAGAGTAGGAGGTTTTGCCAACTTCCTTTAGACTTTAATTGATAACACACAAATCTGTTGCCACAGATGGTTAGGTGGGCAGCATCGGAAACTGAGGTCTGGAGAAAGGCTTCCCACCCTCACCAAATGCAAGAATGTTCAAAGCATGTAGGTGCAGGGTACACATGGTAGTGACTAGAATTGGGGGGAAAACTCTTAGCTACAAACCAAAATACAATGGGTCTGGATTAAAGGTGACCTTGAACAAAGATTGCAGGTTCCCCACTTGCCTTTATTCAACCACATATGGAACACTCATGAACCTCAGATATATAAGCCACAAATTATATGACCTCTGCAATTTAATTTTCCAAGTTCCAATTTTCCCCATGCACAACAAAGACTGGCATTTGTAGTCCTCTTGAGATTTTGAGGAGCATGCATATGATGTAAAGCAATTTGCTATTAATTATTAGCATTTCCTCATGTATAAAACAGAACTATTGTGGAAATTACCACTTTCCACTTGTCTTTGAAGACTTTTCACCTTTTCCCAGTTTGATATATGATATCTAGATAATTTTGCTAACCTAAAGGTGGAAGTGCAGAATTCTGGATTCCAGAAGCTTAGGGACCACAGATTCATCAGGGATGATTGACAGGTTCTCATAACACCACCTGCTCTCAAAAAGCTGAAAGTGACCTGGAAGGGCTGATAGCTCAGAAGGAAAATGAAACTTGCTGAGCTGGTCTCTTTCAGTGGCAAGTGATTGAAACTCAACTAAACTGCCTGAAAGAATACACAGGAAGACATCTATCAACTTTCATCATAGATTAAAAGCCTGTGGAAAGTGACAGTTCAGGCAGTCTTCAGTTGATCACAAGAAATCTTCAGGAATCTGTCTTCCCATCTCCTGACTTTGCTTTCTTTGTGTTGGCTTCACTCTCAGCGAGGAGCCCAGTAGAGGTGACCCTAGGAGTTCCAAAATTATAGCCTTTTACTGCAAGGCCAGGAGATCAAAATGTGTCTTCCCCGTCACTCTGCTGAAAGTCAGCACTTAGTCTGGGTCATGTGCCTATATCAGCACCACATCTGAACAAACAAGCCTGAGAGGAAGAGGAGTAACAACGCGAAGATGAAATAGAGGCTAATAAACCAAAAATAGAAACATCCACTGTACTTGCTAACCAGTCAATTTTTCTTTCTTGATAAGGACCTACCTACCTCCCCTTTTCACTCCTGTTATATGAATGGTTACAGAATTAATCAAGGGCTGAAATGAGATGAGATTATGTATTGCTGGACTGGAAGAAGTTTCTTGTGAGCTATTTAAGTCTCTTACAATTTCCAACTTGGAAATAAGGGTCAAATTCCATGTTGCCTGTCTCTCATATTGTCGCTTGGCTTCATGAAAAAAACAGACGCTCGCCAGTCCCTGCCACTTACTGACATTTGGGTCCCCTTCTGTTATTCTCAGGCCCAAACAGCTAAGGTTAGCAAAGCAAGGAGAGCCTAACTTGGGTCTGGGATTCTAAGCATAAATTCATGGTCTGCTTATATCAAAGGCAAGAAGAAATGCAAGCTTCTTCTAAAACATTTCTGCTGTGTCTTTTTTTTTCCAGCAAAAGTCGGGTATACTTCTTCTTAAGCTCACTGGGGTTACTCTGAAAAAAAGTGACTGTTAAGGATGACAGGCTTCAGAATCATGATTGTGGAGAATGGATGCTAGAAAGCAAGGCAGGGAAGAAGCCAAATACCGAGATGTCAAAGGTAGGCAAAGTGGGTTTCACAGCCCGTAGTAAGTTATTTAGTTGTCTCAAGACTATTCCCTCTTTGGTAAAATAGAGTTCATGGTAATATTACCTCCTACTCTAAACACACACTATGATGCACAGAAAGCTCATATCAAAGGGAAGTACCATATGTACCTTTTCACAGATGAACTCCAGGAACTTAACCAAGATTGCAGCTCTAGTAATTGTGAGAAAACTATTTGGCAGGGACCATTTACATAGCAGTCAATCAAAAAGTGCTCACGGATGGGAAGTGTTGGTGATATTAAGTACTTCCTCCATTAAGAAAAGCACAATTCAAAAGCAAAAATCTAGATTACTACTTCATGTCATAAAAATAATTAATTCAAAAGGAATCAAAGATTTATATGTAAGACTTGAAGTCATAAAAATACATTTAAAAAACATAGGCAAAACACCTAATTAAATTGGTTCCAATGATGTCTTTGAGAACTCACTATAAATACAAGAACAAAAGCAAAAATTAACAAATGTGACTTTATCAAATTGAAACACTTCTGTGCAGTCAAAGAAACTGATCAATAAAATGAAAAGACATCCCACCAAGTGGGAAAAATATCTGCACATCATTAATCTGACAACGGAATAATGCCTAAGCTCTAAAGAGAACCCACACAATTCAACAACAAGTTAACAAACAACCCAATAAAAAATGGGTAGAAAATATAAGTAGATACTTCAAAGAAGACAGATGGTCAACAGGAATATGAAAAAATGCTCCTCAACAATCAGTCAGGGAAATTCATATCAAAACTACAATGACACATCACCTCATAGCCTTGCAAATGGCCCATATCAAAAAACAGAAACAACAAATGTTAGGAGGGTGTCAAGGAAAGGAAACCTCCATACACTCTTTGTAGGAATGTAGACTAGTCCATACTGAGGTTCCTCAAAATAGTAAAAAACGATTGGACATATAATCCAGCATTCCCATTCCTAGATGTCTAGCCAAAAAAGGCAAAAATAATAATTAATAGGGATATATACACTCCTGTTTTCACTGCAGCACTATTTTCAATAGATGAGCTCCAAAAATTATCTAACTGCTAAATGAAAAAATGAGTGGATAAAACAGATGTATAGGCACAATGGAATACAGCTCAGCTATTAAAAACAACAACAACTATTGCCATCTTGCCATTTGCTATCACATGAATGGAACTGGAGGGGGTTATGCTAAGTGAAATAAGCTAGGGGAAAGACAAATACCAGGTGATGTCATTCATATTTGTCATATAAAGAAAAAAAAAAAAAAGGAACAGATATAGCCAAACCAAAACAAACTTTTGAAATTTAACACAGAACTGAAGTTACCAGAAGGGGAGGGTGAGAATGAGAAGCAAAACAGGAAAGAAGTTCAATGGACTATGGTGGAAGATTATAAGTGTTTTGGCAGTGGGAGTTATATGATAAAATATATTTGAAGAGGTGTGAATCCATACCTCTAAGACATTTACAGTGTGGTAAACCAAAGTTATCTCAATAAAAATAACTTTTTAAAATGACCAATCCAAATGTAGATATCATTCAAGATGATTTAGGAGAAAAGGGTATGAATAGTGATTGGAAAATCAAGTGGTTCAATCTGATAAGGCTGTCTAGGTAAGGAAATTTGTTGTGATGTTCTAGTAAGAAAGTATCATACTCAGTTTCCTCTGAAAAGGCTCAATTCTCTTCCTTCAAATCTTTAGGAGTAGATCAACTTTATAAACAAAGACTAAAGAAGGGCACTGACTCCCATTCTGTCTGCACCTTCTGATTCAACTTTGAAGCTCAAAGTCAAGAACTGTTGCCACCAAATTACCCTCCCACCCAAGCTGTGAAGAAACAGATGGTATGACAGACTGGAACATGAGACTACTTTCCTTATGTCTATAATGTGTAATTAGCTATAATTTGATATGCAATAGTGAAATTGAACCCATTATACCACTGGAAAACCAAAACAGGTGACAGTATATACGGTGGACTTACTTAAAATGTCACTTGCATTATTTCATTTAATCACAACAATGGCTGATGGATTAAGTACCATTGTTATCCATTTACATATACGAAAGATGAAGCTCATTGTGGGATTTAGTCCAACGACATATATAAGTAGTAAGCTAAGGTGCAGGACAATGATGAAATGTTTTTACCTTTAACTTCTATGTTCTAAATATTCCATATTGATGTGGATTGAGACAGAGCAGAAAATGTGCACAGATAAGGCATGTTACTGCTGGGAAGGAATTCCTATACCAGACTCCAGGGATAATTAAACTGCAAAAATGAAATCTGGCATAATTATATTAACCCAAATTTTGAATAACCTTAGGCTGTCCAGGTCATGAAAAAGTTATTGCGGCTGACATATCTTCTAGTTCATCCTATAAAAAGAAGCAATCTAAATGTCCCACTTACAAGAAGTAATTCTACACATTTAGTGTTTTAAAGAGAAAATGAGAAAAACCACAGACTGTCATTATCATAACACGACTCACTGTGTCCACAGTGCATCAATATTTTCCCATAATGTTACTTTTCTCCCACTGAATTCCTGGAAAATTCTACAGAGTAAAGTATTGCTTATAGTACATTATTATTCTGATGTTTCAAGGGGAATTATTCATTCCAACATATTGAAAAAATGTTCACATTACAGAATATACTTCCAACTTTAATTTCAAGTGAGACATGTTTCTTCTCTTACTGCTATTTAAACACACAATTAATTTCTAAGGTTAACTGACCTGGCATTTGGTATGTCGATATTTGCATGTGTTAACATAAATAAATATCATATATAAAGATGGATGTTGCAGCATAGCATAAATTTACTTTCCAATGGAACTCTTTAACAATTAAAATATGTTAGTAGATTTCAGAATTCAAGATATATGTCAGTGAAAATCTAAAATTCAACACAATAACAATCTGATTTTAAATGGCCTCATTCAAGGGAATAATTTACAGAGTACAGGGAGTTTCATGCCCTGGTTCACTCAGAATTTATCGCTTTGATGGTGGTAAGTAGGACCCAGTTTCACCAGTTGTAGCAACTTCCACAATGTCCAATAAATCCTGTCTTCCCCTAAAAGATTTGCAATAATTCAGTTTTTTTTTTTCCAAATGCAACTTCAGTATTGAACTCACTATGGAAAATACAAATAACAATAACAACCAACCTTATTAAAATACACATAAAATACCCCCCGCCACTTGTGGGGGTGGAGTGGGGAATGGGATCAAAAATGGGGTAGGGGTGGGGAAGGAAGTGCACGGGACTATGGTGAGGGCACACGGGTGACTTGGTGATGGAAACCCGCGGGGATTACAATTGAGATTAAAAAAAAAATGTACAAAATGATGTAAAAATAAACTGTTATATATATTAAAAAAAAAAATACCCCCGCCCCCATATGCAAAGCTACACGTTTCATACCAGCTATGTGAAATGCTCCTCTGCAAGAAACATCTGTCTTACTGATGGAGAAACTGAGGCACAAGATAGTAAATCACATGCCTATGATCCACAAGCTCCTAAATGAGGATCTAGTCCTACTTTTTAACTCACAAGTCTACAAACTTAATCATTCTACCACCTTCTTTACACTGAAAAATTCAAATCTGGCAGTAAGAATTCTATGTTTATTAGTCAAGTCAGTAATCACAGAATCCTTTACTTCACAGAAGTCACATAATCTAATGCAAGATAAGCAATTTTCCAAAAACTGTAGTCCACATTTTAAACACATATCCCACACCTCTGTTTTGTAGTGCACAGATTCCTATGAAAGGGAAATAAAAGCGGGGGAATCTTACACTAATTCTGAACTACTGCAGGACACAAATAATAGATCAATTCTACTTTCAGCTTCACAAATACTAGTTACATGGTTCTCCCCCGCTGCAAGGACATTAGAAAATGGGGAAAGCACATGGATATTCCAGAAACAGCAAATGTCTCTACCATGTAACTCTCTCATGATTACTAAGTAGAAGGGGGCTTATACATCAGACATTTGAAAACATATTTTATAAGGAATTTTCAGTTTCTTTATGCTAACTTTTAGGAGCTTAATATCTGCTCATTAGTTCACATTTTAAAAATTCTAAATGATAACTGAGGTCAGTTGGGTCTGTTAGCAATTAGGATATTTGGCTGCAGTAACATATGTAATAATAAAATATTACCATAAAACACTAAAGACATGTTTTTATTATTTTTTTTTAAAGATTTTATTTATTTGTGCATACAGAACTGGGGTACAGGCCAGAGGCTCAGGGGCGGTGAGAGGCTTCACCAGAGACAGAGTGGGCAACAGAACAGGCAGATGGTCAAAGTACACTGCTGAGGGGAGCAGCGGGCGGGTCAGGAGAGGTCTGCCACACCATGTGGTCACCTCCGGGGCTGGCGGGAATTGAACTCATGCGGAAGCAGCTCTAGACTCTCAGCGCTGTGCTTCAACCCACTGAGCCACCAGGGAGGGCCAATATGTTTTTATTATTTTTAAAGATTTATATTATTTATTTATGCATACAAGAATTGGCATGTAGACCAGAGGTGTGGGGAGATTGAGAGGATTCACCAAAGACAGAGTGGGAAACAGAATAGGTTGGTTGACTGAGATACACTGCTGAGGGGAACAGGGGGCAGGTAAGGAGAATTCTTCCAGGCCATGTGCCAGGATTAAACTCATGCTGCAGTGACTGTGGATAGCTTCCTAGTACTGTGCTTTAACCCACACTACCACCCTGGGACTTTCTACTGTACATTATTGCCTCATCCTGTCTCCACTGTTGTTTGTTCCAAGAAGGCTGAAATGTGGACTATTCCTCCCTGATTTAAGATCAAACTTCCATGGTTGAATAGAATATGATAGGATAAATTATTTAAGAAAGTCAAAGCATAGAATGATGGTCAATACTTAGTCAGCATTTAATCATAAAACTGATACAAAAATTTAGGAAGAAAAACATGCAGGACATATATATATATATAATAGTTTTAAGTCATGGGATGACTCAAGATTATTTGTTTCACTTTTCTGTTTAGAGGAGTCTTTTAAGTTTTTTTCCTACAAAGGACTCCTATTTCTAGTGTTTGAGGGAATTTGGTGAACAATAATTATCTGCAGTAATGGAAGAATCATTCTTGTATTTTGATGCTTCTCTTCTCAAAACTTACACACTTGAAAACATTATACTGATTTTCCCCTTTAGTTAGATCTCCTGGCCTGAGAGCCTAGGGAAAGTCTTTAATGAACACTAAAAAGAAGACTGAAGTATCCTTTGAAATTTCAGCAAGCCACTGAGTCAAAATTTAGTTTCAACTGAAATACCAATCAATTGATCCAAGCCATAACTCGTTAAGATATTTACTGTTAGAAGACAGAAAATCACCCATATACACGGTGATTTTAATAATTTCTTTATGATCCATACCATCAAAGGAGGCAGGCAAATTCAAAGAAAAATAATCCTCTGTACTTTCCCAAATGTGCACTGCTTCCTTTCTCTTCATAGGATCTCTCTCTTTCTACACACACACACACACACACACACACACACACACGTGTGTGTGTGTATATATATATATATATATATATATATATATATATATTTCATTTCCTACCCAATGTGTTCATTTAAAAAGTGAAAAAGTGAACAGTAATGAATGCACCTTGAAACCTTGAAAACAGTGTTGCCATGGAGAAACTGTTCCAGGTAAAGAATAGTTACCACAGAGAAGTCTCATGCAACTTGTCAGTAGCAAGGCTGTAGCAGCCACAGAGCCATCATAATTTCTACCCCCCCCAATAATTTTAGATCCAATCTGATTCTGCTGGTCTCCAGTAAACGCTCTGTCCTCTTATAGATAGATATATCTAAATTCATAAAAATTTGAATTTAAATCAAAGCACATTTCAAAAGCACAATGTGATAGTTAACAGAACACTAATGGTATTCCTTTGGTTAAGACTTTCCTCTCCTAAAACAGGGTTTGGATGTATTGGTTTTACTTTTAATAAGAAAAATGTATAGACTTTTAACTCCTGATTTCTCCCCATGTGAAAAAAAAAAAAAAAACAGGTCTAGAATATATAGCCTTAGCTACACTTTTTCTAATTCTTGAAGAAGAATATCAGATAAAAGTACAAGAATACTACAAGTTCAATGTTCCGACATCCAGTGCATTTTTGCTGGTTGAGAATTATTTACAAATATGTAAGCAACCTAGATTCTTTTATTAGACCTCAGCAAATTGTCTGGGCTTCAATGAAAGGGAATGTATTTGTATGTATGTGAAAGACACACATAAACACATACCTCAACCATATGTGAAAATATCAGTTATCACAGCTACAGTCGGTTAAGTGAAAAAATGGAGTACAATCTGGATAGATTGCAAGTAAAAAGGGAAGAGTGAATTTCAATCAGTCAGAATTATTGAAATAAACTGCTATTTAGCAAAGTTTAACCCACAAAGAATCAGTTTCCAACTTTGAACACACAAATACCATTGACATCTATTAAGCAAATATTATGTTTCAAATACATGGGTAAGCTATTTTATAGGCACAACTTCATTTGATCCTCCAGATAACACTATGAGATGGTGGTTTACAAACAAGAAAATAAAGGCTTACAAAGGTTAAGCAACCTGCCCTAGTCTGACATATAAAATAGCCAAGCTGGGGTTTCAACTTGGTTCTTAAAAACCCTAGAGTCTGTGCTCTTTCTCTGCATTGGCAGGAAATTACAAAATTCAGTTGCAGTATCACAGCCATGCAAACCATGTACCCATTACTGAGAACTGGGACAGTATCAGAAAAGAAATTGTAGGGTTTGGTTAGAGCTAGGAACTCGAGAGATATAGAATGACAGATTACTCAATGACTGCCTGAAGTCTACTCTCCCCAATGCTATACAAGCAGGTGGTACCATGCCCAGCTTAACAAATGCTTTTGGCAGGCTCGCTCAGAGATCTGTGTGACTACTGAAATATAACCATAGTTTTGTGATTCTTAAGGAAAAACTTTTTAAGAGGGTCTTATTTGACGGAAATGGGCCCCTTTTATTTTTCTAACTGCAATGTTTTAAAATCTAGAATACCTATTCAATGGCTAAAAGGTGAGCAGAAAGACATAATGAAGAAGCAAATCAGAATAAGAAAAACCACATCACATTTGTTGTGCAGAAGCTTTTCAGTTTGATGTAGTCCCATGTAAAAAGGCATTAACCAAGACAAAGAGACACCTTACTGACTGGGAAAAAAATCTTTGTACTCCATACAATGAACACAAGACTGATCACAAAGATATACAAAGAGCTCACATGAATCAACAAAAACAAAGTAAACAATCCATTCAAGAAATGGGCAGAACTTAAAAGGCACTTATCCAAAGAGAAATTGCAAATGCCCAACAAACATATGAAAAAAAAACATCCATTATACCAATCAAACCCATAATGAGATACCACCTCACACAGTGAGAATGGTACATATAAAGAACTGGCTTTATGGTACATATAAAGAACAAATGCGGCGAGGATGCCACTATGGAAAGCTGTCACTGTGGAAAGATGCCACTCCTAGGGACCTACCCAAAGGACACAAAAACTTTAATGCAAAAGGATACATGCTTACTGCAGCACTATTTACAGTAGGTAAATCCTGAAAACAATCCAAATGTTCAAAACTAGATCACTAGATCAAGAAAATGTGGTACAAATACACAATGGAATACTACTCAGCAATCATAAACTCATGACATTTACAGCAACATGGATGGAGCTAGAAGGAATCAGGCTTAGTGAAATAAGTCAAAAGGGAAATATTGAATGGTTTCACTTATAGGAGGAATATAAGAGAACCAAGTAAGACACAGTGGGGGAAAGTATAATGTTATAATACATAACACAAGAAAAACAAATAGACATTTATAAATCAGAGATATCCTACAGGGGAGGGGGATAGAAAGGGAACAGAAGGAGGAGGGAGGAAAATGGGGAACTGTGGTGATGATGGGCGGGTGAAGTGGGAGAGGGGAAGTAAGCATTGTTTCAAAATGAACAATAATGTAAATAGATATATAAATTAGTGATAAATAATTTTTCCAGTCTGGGGATAAAAAGAAAACCACATCCCATAATTAAATTTTTCTCCCTAAATACCAATGGCTAACAAAGGAGTTACAAGGGCCTTAAGTTACAGTTGCAAAGAAACCAACATTTTACACACAAACTCAAACCAGAGGTCATTTTAGGAACTCATCCCACCTATATTTATGAACCATATAAAGTGTGGCAAACTGATGTCACCTAATTAAAATATGTTAAAATAAACCATCAAAATAATTTTAATGCAACCTGAATGTTGGTTTCCTGATGTAACCTACTCAATCATCTAAGAACTGGTTGTGTCCTACTTTCCCTTCAGATCACTGGCTTTATTTGCTGTTGTAGTCTCCCAAACCCATAGCACCTGAGCACTAGTTTTCATACTCACTCTTCCTTTCTCTATGTTTCATTCTAGAAGGTTTTCTTCTACGGTCACATAATCTTCTCTAAAGTCACAGTCTACTCACTGGCAAACAGAAACATCAGCAACCTCAACCAGGTGCTGGAAAGATCAGAGGAGATCATAGATTAACTTGTCTAACAGTGTTTGCTACATGAGATATCTTAATCAGTAAATATTGATTGGTCTTGATTTTATGACTCAATATAAAGCCAGTTCTATAAATGAACCACTTTAGCACCCCTTTACTTCCATAAATCTATAAATCAATCAGAGCTTACCCTTCCAACTATCATCATGCACTGGTCATTTCAACTAAATCTGACCCCAGTTCTGAAATCCAGTCCAAATGTCACACTCTTCAAGAGACCAGGCCAGCCACGATAAGGTCAGAAAAGTCTCCATCCTTTGTCATTTCCTCTCTCCTCCTCTCTGTCCAATTCATGAGATATTATGGAGAACTCGCATTCTCTCATATGAAATCACATCCTCTTAGCCAGTTTCTAAGGTCTTCAAAGGTAAGGCCTGTGTCCTCTGCCTCTTTACACCCACTGACTAACACAATGCTTCATAGCCCACAAGCTTTTTGAATGAAGGGAATTTGCTTCTTTACTTTGGGCTCTTCATTTCCTTGAAATTAGTAACAAAGGTGTTTCTATGAGAAGGAAGAAGAAATACATATGAATCAAATAAATGTCAGTGTTGTCAGTGCTTGTTGTTTCTTAAGTCATATTTCCAATGCATAGTATAACTTAGATACTGGGTTAAATGTTTTTACACATGTTACAACTCAACAGATGTGGAAGCTCTGCAATTTTTCCAGCTTCACTGAGGCACAGACACGACGAGACAAAGTCCTACACACTACGTTATGTGGTAGAGGGAGGATCTCCACCTAGGTCTTTGGGCGCTGAAATCTGAACTATCATGATGCTATTGTGTTTCTAAGGCATGAGTTTTTTTTTTTTTTTTTAAAGATTTATTTATTTGTGCATACAGAACTGGGGTACAGGCCAGAGGCTCAGGGGCGGCGAGAGGCTTCACCAGAGACAGAGTGGGGAGCAGAACAGGCAGATGGACGAAGTACACTGCTGAGGGGAGCAGCGGGCGGGTCAGCAGAGGTCTGCCACGCCATGTGGACACCCCCCAGGCAAACCGGAATCGAACTCATGCGGAAGCAGCTTTAGATTCTCAGTGCAGTGCCTCAACCCGCTGCACCACCAGGGAGGGCCTAAGGCATGAGTTTTAATGTGGAAGTTTTGATGCAGCCCAGCTGTATGCAGTGGGATTCCATCTATCCAGCTCAACCTCCTCAGGAGCTACTTACTCTCTGAGTATTTAATAGCTCACCAGTACCAGCTAAAAGTTTGCTTAATCTACCTTGGCACAGCACTAATAAGTATAGCAGCAGATTGAAAAAGGGCAACAGCATGGCAGAGGAAGTCTAAAAATAAAAATAAGGATTTAGAAAGGGTGAGCCTTGAAGGTAATTAACCTATGTCCTTCCTCCAAAGAGAGCAGAAGTCAACTAATCTTCTAAGTTAAACAGTTCTGACAACCACCTGAGAGCCAGACTCTTCTCTTTTTTTTAGGTGTGTGTGTGTGTGTGTGCATGTGTGTGTGTGTGTAGGGATGTTTATAGAGAGATTACAAACATGACAAATGACATTGTAGCTTATCAGGGTACTGGAGAAAACAGGATCGCCCAAGAAGATCTATAGCATTACTTATGAATAAGGAAATAACCACCAAGTAGTGATTGTTTCAAAAATCAGTATCTTTGAAAGTAATCATTGAGAAAACATAATTCACCAATTACATAAAATATTTATTAAGAGCCCACTATATGCCATGTATTATGTAGGTACTAAAGATAAAATGGTGAAAAGACAAAAAGGATTCTGCCATAATGGAGCTTGCCTTTTATTTGGGAAAAGCAGACAGAAATTAGCAATGGATGAACAAGAAGGTTATGATAGGGAAAGAGCAATATGGAATAGAAAAGGCCTGAAAAAGTGATGGGAAGGTTTTATGGGGAAATCATACTTGAGCTAAGACCTTCACAATGGGAAGTTCTGCCAAGATCTGAAGTGGGAAGACTTTTATGTAGAGAGATCAAGAGGTGCAAAGGTCCTGAGGCAGAAATGAGTCTGATATGATTAAGAAAGAAAAATGTGATTAGAAAGCACAAGGAAAGGAAAATAAATGAGGGGAGGTTGAAATAGAGAGGAAACAGGCAGAACAGGGACACAAGCTTCAAATGTCATTCTAACAAAAGGTAAAGCTTTAAAAGCATGGTGTTTAGGAGAACACCATGCTCTATTATGGATTGCATTTTACAAAACAAGTATTCCATGGAAGAAGAAGAGAAACAGGGTGACTAGCTGAAGCTATCGTGGAGCTCCAGGTGATTTAGAGGGGTGTGGTAGAAAAAACTACTTATGCCTTTGGCCCAAAATAGGTAATTGCTATCAGTACATTGTTCAAGTGCCATTAATTTCTGGAATAAATTAATTACATTAAAAGGATAATGAGGGCCCTCCCTGGTGGTGCAGCGGGTTAAAGCACTGCACTAGGAAGCTAAAGCCACTTCTGCATGAGTTCGATCCCTGTCTGCCCCAGAGGTGACCACATGGCATGGCAGACCTCTCCTGACCCGCCTGCCACTCCCCTCAGCAGTACACTTCATCTGTCTGCCTGTTCTGCATCCCGCTCTGTGTGTGGTGAATCCTCTCACCATCCCTGAACCTCTGATCTGTATCCCAGTTCTGTATGTATAAATAAATAAATCTTTAAAAAAAAAAGATAATAAGTTATGTTCAAAACCACCTCTAAACCAACATTTTAAACAGTTTCACTACTAGTTTCAACTCCTTAAGTGAATGTTGCTTTGCAATAAGTCGACTCCAACCAGAGAGAAGGTTCTACACTCCAGGTCAATGTCTGCCCTGGTTACCTGGCAAAATTGTTGTGGGAAATTAATTAATTAATAAAATAAAGCCTTTAAGTAACCACACAGGTAGACCTCAAACTAAAACTACTTGCTTACAGAAATGTGAAAATAAACAATTCATAGTTAAATACATGTATAGGCTTCTCTACAGAATTTCTGAGTCTTTAATGAATCAAAGTGTGTGTATGATAGTCATCAATAGTACATCACACTTCTCAAACTCATTGCAAGAAGGAACAAATTTCTTACATACCATCTGGTTACATGTCCTATGGAACCCAGGTTGGCAAGCACTGTATTGCAGAGATGTAAAAGACAATTATTGAGACACAGAGTGACCTTTGAAATTTTTAAACCTTCCATCTGGCTTAAATATATGGCACATTTGGATAACTATTGGCACTCTAAAAAGAATTACCAAGTAAAAGAAGCCAGCCTCTTATTTGAATACCAAAACATAAGGCAATGGTTCTCAAGTGAAATGAAAAGGGGTGCTGAAGTAAGATACCATGGAGTTGCTGTCTCTTTATCCATGCATGAAACTTGTAAGGTCGTCATTATGATACCCACTTAACAGATGAGAAAACCAGGGCTTAAAGAGATTGAGTAACCTGCGTAACTTCTTCCAATTGACATCTCTCATCACACATAATTCTAATCATTACACCAGATGGCTCTTTTTAAATGCCAGGATTAGACAGTAGTGATTAGGTAAGTGTGGGTTCTGGCCTAGTTCAAATCACAAGCAGCTTCAAAGAACACCATAAATTAGTCAAGGAGTTTAAATCATGACTTCACCTCTTTACTAGATGATATTAGTTTAGCTCAGTCCCCTAATCTCTGATCCTGGCCTACTCATCTACACCCGAGAAATGACAATGCACCCCCCACCCTCTAGTCAGCCTTAGGTTTGGTATGAGGATGAAGTGAGCCAATACATGCCAAATACTTATCCCAGACTCTAGGAAACTAGAGGCCCCTTTTAAATCTTTATTATTTGGTATGATAATGTTTGTATAAATTGGGTTTGGGAGATTGAGAGGTGAGCTCCTTCGGGAATGCTGAATACCAAAAGATGAGGAAGTTTGTCTCTTTCAGAGTTTTGATTAGCATGACTTATTCAAATGTCAATGTCTAGGTAGGATTAAGTGCCAAAAACTACACATTTCACTTAATGAGGGAAGACACCCTTTTTTGAAAGATCAGTTTTGCACAAGAGGCTTCAGCACCTCCCTCTCCGTGCCCAACCAAGGAGGACTCAATTTCGAGTTATTACACTGTGCCTGATAATATGAGGAAAATTGGACTCCGATCAAAAGGTAAGGACTTAACAGCTGTGGCTAAATGTTCCCCAAGGTGCTGCTCTTTCACTGGTTTCCTCTCCAGTGAGCAGATCCACATTGTGTCAGGTAGGGATGACCTCAGAGAGGGTGCATCAGGAGAACTTGGTAGACATTGTACATGTGTGGAGGGGGCTGCTCTGACTGCAACTATGGTGGCAGATCTTAAATTATATTTATTTTGGCCTTAGCTAAATCTAGGGGAATCCAGCTTTGACCTTTAAAACATATCACCTTGTTCACAGTCCCCCTGCGAGTTGCTTGTCTACTTAATGAAATTGTTGCCTGACTAATAAAGTTGTGGTTGAAGTCCTGCTTTTTAGCCACTAACTTCAGGATCTCAGCACATTTTTTTTTTTTATTCATTACATTCTTAGTCCCTTAGCAATGGGATGTAGGGTCCTGCTTAGAATTGAATTTAGATGGTTTCTGATCCTTATGAGTTTAAATTGGAGCACAAAATGTTAGATTAGTACAAAGAATATGTGGAATTAAGTATCTAGCTTCTGGAACTGGCATGCCTGAGTTAGAATCCTTGTCCACTCATTAACTGAGTGACCTCTCCAAGGCTGTACATTTGGTTTAAAAGCCCTCATGATACTGGTAATAACAACAACAGCAATACGTACCCTCTATCAGTAGTTAATGATTACTAAGAGCCAGCAGGGTGTTGGGACTACAGTCACCACCGTCATCACTATCGCCACCTTCATCATCACCATTAGCAGTAGCAGTAGAAATGTAATGTTCACTCAAACCCATTAGCTCAGTTCTTTAAGATTCATCTAATGTCTTTCTCTTCCTGAATCATTTTTATTTTCTCACAAGTCTGTTTCACCTATGTTCATATTTCCTACATTATAACAAAAATCAGCTTTTAAGCTAACAGACACTAAACAAAATCCATTCTGGCAAACTGAGGCCTTAAAACACCTCCCATTTTCATCTCTTTCAGAAAGCTTACTTCAAATATTCTGCCCTTTGTTCATTTTCTATCTCTCATACATCACCGATGGCCTTAATATTTCATTATTAGCTACTAAATAAGACTTATACTCCCTTTTACACTTTTCTATAAAGCTTTCCACCTCCCCTTTAGTGGCAAAGTGGATCACAGATCTGTTCAGAAATCCAAAATTCTGACTGACATATTTTGCTTGTGGTCTGATTTGAATATATATAATCATAAAGTCCCTTATGAGTTGTCAGCTTTTATGAATTGTTCTAGCAGTGAAGGCCTGTTGTCTATATTTTATAGTTTAAGGTTGGCTAATCATATCACTATTCTCTACTGATAATCCAAAAATCCAGTTCATCACATTCGTCAGACAAAATGATCTAAAATTCAAATCTTATCCCTTTAGCAAAGATAAAATTTTGAGCTTATTCAATTTAGAAATCATGCATATTGCTCTGTGTAAGAACACACGAGATGATCTACATAGCAAAGAACAATTTACTCTCACGTTAGCGTGTGTGATTGTTATTAGCAAGTAGAATATGTGGTCAGATGAACCCCCAAATATCAGAGCCTTGCTTGAATTATAACCTCCTGGTGCCCAAATACTGCCCCATGATACAGTCTTGACTGTGCCCTTGGTCTATCAATTCCCTCTTGTACAATGTATATCAAACATCAAACACTTCATCCTTATCTGTATACCAGCCTGGGATAGAGCCCATAACAGAAGATCTATGGATTTTTGCTGACATATAAAACATTATTATTTTGTAAATAAATGAATAAACACACATACGTGTGTGTGTGTGTGTGTGTGTGTAATTAGATAACTATCAAATTCATAAATTTATTCTCCAGGGTTTTAGGGGAAAACTGGACATAGGTCAGGACAAAAGATGCATGTAACCATGCAGGCTGTGAGAAATCTGAAAGAAGATTTTGTTGCCCCCTTTCTATGTTTCGGGTACAGAAACATAGTATACACAATCAACCTATTGATCTGCTAATTATCAACTTTGAAGAAATGTATTTATTCCTTTATTCATTGATTCAATCATTCAAGTGACATTTGCTAAATGCCAATGGCATTGGTGCTGGGTAGTCAGCAATGAGCAGAAGAAATGGAGTTTATAGGAGATTTTCACAGAGAGGCATGGGATTTGGGGTTTTACAATAGCATATGTCTTAGTTTGGGTCCCAGAAATCAGATCCTAAGACAAGGACTTATGTACAGGCTGTTTGTTTGGAAGCTGTTTCTCTGAGGCAGGGAGGGAGGGAATGAGGAGACTAATTCGATGAAGGAGGAAAACCAATAAAGAATGTGTTTTCAGGTCATTGCTGTAGGCAACAGGGTCTTATCAACATCCACTGGGGCCTCTGAGAGGCACACGAAGCACTTTGTAGACTGGTCCTTCTGGGGAGTGAAGGCAGCACTGTTGACCTACCAGCTCCTGTCTCCACTGGTTAAGGTTTACTCTGGGGCTTCCCTGTATACAGACTGAGTGGGCTGTCTTGGTATTGGAAATGGCCTTAAAGCAGAAAGACATGTGATAAGCATTTGTAAAGTTTTTAAATTTTGTACTCCTAAAACATATACCATGTTAGAAATCAACCTTACTTAGTATACTTAGAAAGAAAGGAAAGAAGGGAGGGAAGGGGGACGGGTCAGAGAGGGAGGAGGAAAGAGATGAAGGAAGGAAAGAATAAAGGATGCAGGCAAGCAGAAAAACAACCAGAACACACCTAAGGCAGGTGTATAGAATGAGCAGAAACTGAGACCACAGCCCTTGTCCATGACAAATGTGGGTAAAAGGAGAGGTAAGCTGAGGGGGTGTGACACTGGAAACCAAAGAGAGAGTGACAGTTATTCTTTTAACAAGCTTTTAATGAGAGCCTGTTTCAGTGACAGACCCTCTACTAGTTATCTACATATGAGTTCACAACTCATTTCACACATCTTCAGGCAGGGCTTGTTTCTCTAGCACATGTAGAAGAGTCATTCAGCTCAAAGTCTCGTACCTCACCAGTTTGATGATGAGCTTCATTTTAATATTTTAATGTGTATTAAATGCTAATTTTTAAAACAACAACAAAAACCAGTAGTAATAATGCTAGTAAAAATCACAGTGGTGGTACAAGTCACTCTACATACCAGACTCTGATCTACTCTGATCTGAGGGCTTTATACTTATCATCTTTTAATCTTCACCAAAACTCAAAGGCATAGCATAGACACCATTATTATCCCCATTTTATAGTTTAGACTACAAAGAAACTAAGATGCAAAAATTTTATAAAATATGCTTAGGGTGAAACTGCTGGTGAGATTCAAGGCAAAGATTAAAGACACACAATCAGATTCCAGATTCTGCACTAACTCCATCCTTGTACCTAAGCCTAATGGAAGGCCCAGCATCTCTCTCCTGTTCTGTTTGCATCCTTTCATATCTATTTCTAGTATATAATCAAGTACACTCAGATATAAGAGCTTCAGTTAATGCCTGATGGAGGAAGACATGGTTTATTTCTATGTTAAAACTGAAACAGTTTGTACATTAAGATTCCAATCCCAGCTCCCCACTCCTTACCCTCACCTACTTATCCATATTTATAGATGTGCTGAGATAGTAATGGTGCTATTCTTTTGCATAGTAACATTATAGCTGAGCAGTGACAGATCAATTTCCAGAATTTCTTTCCAATAAAGGGGCTTAGAATTCAGGTCTAGACCCAGACATCTTTAGTTCACATTAGGTCCCCAGCATATTGGTTTGGCTACCTGCAACTTGGGCATTACAACAATGACAACATATTACAAAAGACTTGCAAATTCTGCAATGCAGTACAGTGTCTTAAACATGGAAGTCTTGGTTATTATTATCTTCTGCACTGCCAAATACCCTTCCTAAAAGGAACCCACCAAAAAGTTCATGATGTCATGTACAGGCTTACCTCGCAAATGCACACATGCATAAAATATTACGCACAGTCTCAGCGACATTACAACTTGCTAAGCACTAAGCATCCCTGTGAACCATGCCAAATATTGACATTGTTTGGCGGACCCTGTGAAGAAATCACCCATTTATTTAAACCAACTAATCATATCAGAAACTAGAAAGTATAGTACTGGAAGTAGCATCAACTGTTAAAAGAGGTGGGAACAACAAGGAAAAAAAGAAGATTCCCTAGTTTTCACCCCTACTAATTATAAAAACTCCATTACAACTGAGTGATGAGGCTTATAAGCAGCGCAATTAAAATTTTTAACTAAGCTAAAGTCAAAATTAACATATTTTTTTAAATTCCATTCATAAAGATTAACATAAGTGAGCAAATATTGCCAAGTACTTCAACATTTAGACTTTAGGCTCCAGACATTCAGACTTCACGTCACTTGTCCAGTGTCTGACTTAAATAGTGACAAGTTTTCTTTCTACTTGGTGTCTTTGTGTTCTGGGAGTAGAGTCCTACGAGTAGAATCGCTGGATTATATGGTAGGCATAAAACCTAAGAAAGTCGAAGGATATTGACTCAAAGTTTCTAGCCAATCAAACACATTTTTTAAAAAGGTATCATTCTGGTTATTATTAAATCTACAGTACATTTATGGGGAACACTTATGAGGATCTAGAAGCATTTCCAATAACCACACCATTAAACTAGTTGGTTCTTAAATCAACTCCAGACAAGTCACAGTGTTAAATGGGAAAAGCTACTATTATGCTACATTGAGTAGATTCAACCAACTTCAACCAGAACAGACTCTTTTCTATTTCAGAGAGTAAAGACGTCCAACAGGAATGACCCACCCTGTTGTTCTAGACACATGAAGGGAAAGTACTCTATTGTTCCAGACAGGATATCTTCAGGTCTGGGCAAAGGTGTGCAAGAGAAAATGAATCTTTCCCATTCTCCTTGTTTTTCTCTTCACTGTCCCACCTCCATCTCTTCCTACTAAGTGGCATTCCTGTCAGACAGTTTGGGAGAAATATATAAACTAAACGGAGTCTTTGGCAAATATTTATACAAAGGATCTCTCCTCTTAGGTGTCATTGCCATAGAGGAGATGAAAGATTGGCTGTACACTTGAACGGAAAAGTCTCAAAATCATTAGGAAAGATAATTATATGGAGAGTTCCAGAACTAAATAATATAAAAAAGTGTCAAACACCTAGACAGAGTAGGACCATCATGACAATTTGACTCTGTACTTAGATAAAATAAACTGTGAATCCCAGACAGATAATGCATAAATGGACTTCAGTTTTTTTTTTTAAATAAAATGGAGCTATAAAGACACATGCTATGAGTCAGGAATCACTATAAGGGGACTATATACCTACTCTGTTAGCTGAGTGCTTAGCATGTACTGAATACTCTAGAAACATCAGCTGATACTATTAATAGATTTAAAAGATAAAATATGACTATAAACATCTTGATATTAATCTTCCTTCTATGCATCCAGACAATGAATCCCTGAAAGTGAGGCTAATATTGAGAATGATATTTAAGTTTCTGAAGAGAAGGATACTTTATTTTGACGTCATTTTCATTTGTTAGAAATCAGTGTACAATGTATTTTAATTGCTCTGGATGACTAAGGTATGATATTAATCAAAATAGAAAATTATGTTAATATTTTTATATTCAACCATGAACACTGTCTCATTTTGGAAGAACTGGAAAACATATGATTATTGAATTAGGGATACCATGGAGAACTGAGTATCCCAGCTGGCTCATTCACACTCCAAACACACACTGTTCTTATTCAATTACAGCCAGTACATTCAGTTCAAGAGTGTTCTTCAAAAAACCTTGTTAGTGAACTTAAGATTTCTTGGAACACTAAAAATAAAATTGCATATGTGAAAGATCCACTGACACAGAATAATAAGTTCTGCTAGGGTTCTTAAAACAGAGGGAAATAATATTCTTATTTTCTCTATGTCATTTAATAATTATTGAACCAGAATGTCTGAAGTTCACCATATGAGATCTCAGCTTTAATGAGAATGTATATGTATGCATGTATATAGGTGTGTGTTTATCTATTTTATATATATATATATATATATATAAAGTGTGTGTATACATATATACATATATATATATGTATAAAATTAATTCTAAATCAAATTGTGGCCTATGAATCATTTGGATAAGACGTACTATAAAAAGCATTTCACCCTACAGTGAGACAGTATTAGGAAGGGAACTGAAATACACTTTTCTTTACCAATACTTGGAGAAATTTATATCCTGGTTTATAATCCCAATGCTGATGACCCAGTAATAGAGCTTAGCTGAGGAAAAAAAAAAAAAAAACGACTACAAAAAAGAAGACACTATTGAATCCTCTAAACTTAACTTCAGTTTGTCTGTAGCCCTCACTCCAAGCTGTATTAAAATACTTAACGGCCTTTAATTAACCTCTTAGGATGCAGTCCATAAAAATAGAGCCAGACCCTCACATCCTAAAAGGGACAGGTACATAGGAAAACTGTTAACCATTTTAATTTGTCAGATATTCCTTTTAATTATTAGGAGATTAAGTCCCCCAAGAAGAACTCTCTTCATGGATTCTAGACTAATTTTCCCACAAAGATTCATGAAAAAATAAGCTACCTCAAAATAATTCAGAAGGAGAATGACAAATACTAGATGACTTCACTCATATTGGGTAAATACATTAAAACAAAAGACAAAACTAAACCCAAATGAACCGTAGACATATGACATTATTATTGAGCCCACATGAGGGTCAAGCAGGGGAGGTGGAAACAAAGTGATAGCTCCATGACTGTGGTGGGAGATTATGACTGTACTGGTGGTGAATGTGATATGGTGACATAAATCAGAAGAGTTGTAAGTATCTACTCCTAAGTCACATAAAATGATATAAATCAATGTTACCTCAATTAAAATGCAGCATTATTAACAAAAGCATCCTTCATTGATTTTTATAAATCACCAAGCACAAAAGATAGATCTGTGCATAAAACCATGAAGATAGACAAGGGTGTCTTCAAATGACTCTGTGCTCTAATGTTATGATCTCACCTCAGGACAGATGAGGCTGCCTTATTTCTAACTCTAAGGTAAACAGAGCTAGACACAAAATGTTAAGATTATGAAAACTGACTAGCAAAACTTTGCAGGCAATCAGGGTCTCTTGATTGACCAGTTTTAAAATTGGATGGAAAACTCACAGCATTCATAAGGATATGGTCTCTCCTTTTTTTCCTTTCTTTAATCAATATCAGTACTCTTGAAAACTTTAGAATACCTAAAATTTATAACATTGCAAGAATCTATTCATATTAAATTGTGTGGGTGACTTCAAGTGGCCAAAACAATATTATAGGTTTCACATTTCCTGATTTCAAAGCTCATTGCAAAGCTATAATAATCAATACAATGTGATACTAGCATAAGAATATAAGTATACACCAAAAGAACTAACTAGAGAGACTAGAAATAAACTCTTGTCTACATGGTCTGATGATGTTGAGGTAAGAAAAAAGTCTTTTCAACAAATTGCATCAGAAAAATTAGAACTCCAAATGGAAAATAACGAAGTATGATCCTGACTTTATATCATACATAATAATCAACTCAAAATGAATAAGAATACCTGAGTTAAATTTCTAAAACCCTAAGGAAAAAAATGTAAAATAGGACATTTCAATATTGGATTTAGCAATGATTTCTAGGCAATGACACAAAAAGTACAGGCAAAAGTACTAAAAGTAAAAAATGGGTAAATTAAACAATTGTAAATTAAAAACTGTGCATCAACAGAGTGAAGAGGAATCAACAGAAAAGGAAAAAAATTGTTACAAATCATAAAGTTGAAAGGAGTTAATATCCAGAATGTATAAAGAACCACAGCAAAAACTACCTTTGATTAAAAATTGGGCAAAAGACTTAAGCAAACATAATTTAAAGAAGGTATGCAAATAAATATAAAACAGCAAATGTTAATGAGGGAAATTGGGACCTTTGCACACCTTGGTGGGAAGTAAAATGGCCTATCTTCTATTTAAGAGAGAGGTAGTTCTTTTACAAATTAAAAATAGAGTAACACATGATCCAGCAAGTTCCCTTTTAGTTACATGCATAACAGAATGGAAAACAAGGTCTAGGATAGACATTTATGCACACACATTCATAGTATCATTATTCATAATAGCAAAAATATGAAAGTAATCCAAGTGTGTCCACTGGTGGATGAATAAGCAAAATGTGATATATAGCTATAGGCAAACGATACAATATTACTTAGCTTTAAAAGGAAGGAAATTCTGACACATACTACAATATGAATGCATGAATGGATGCTTAGAACATTATGCTAAGTGAAATAATTCAGTAACAAAAAGACAAGCACTATGATTGAACTTATACAAAATTTCAAGAGAGTCAAATTCATAGAAACAGAAAGGAGAATGGTAGTAGCCTGAGCTGGGGGTGGGGGGTGGGGGTAGATGGGCAGTTACTGTTGAATTTTTAAACTTAATTTAGAAAGATAAAAACAGTTTTTCTGGACATTGTAAAAGACATGAATATATTTAACAAAGCTGAACTACATACTGAAAAACAATCATGATACATTTTATGTCATATATATTTTATCACAGTTAAAAAAACTAAATGGGCTACCTGAGAAAATATTGTAAAGTGACACTGACTATATGAAAATTTTCATTATGAAGTAAAGAAAATCTTTTAAACCTTAACCTAACGTTTAAGATGTTATTCTACTATAGTTCCTTGTTATTTTGGAATCAAGTTTTCTATCAATAAAATAACAGAAATTAAGGAATTAAAGGCATTGACTCACCTAGATTTTTCTAGTTATGGGAGAAGAAATGGAGACACATCATTTGTAGATACTAAATTTAGAGACAAGTCCACTATAATTTTTGCTAATTCCCTATTAAAAAAAGGTGTACTTTATCAATGGATACTGACAACCTTTCAGAAAATCCAACTGAAAGGTAAAAGAAAATTATACTTTCAATCTAATATGGCACATTGCATCTTATCAACTTGGCTTCCCATTTAACTAGTAACTTCCCATTTAACTAATATATTATTACTACCCTTAGGAGAATGAAAGGTTTGGAACAAGTCTTAATAGTATGTAATTAATGCGCTCCAGGAAATTATGCTTAAATTGATTTATATATTCCCATATCTTCCTAGGGACAATAAAGGACACTTAATAACACAATGAGAGCATTAATTTTCCCAAAAGACACCACAGTATAGCAAGACAATAAAGGATAGCATGCAAAATGAAACTTATTTGAAAGAAAGCTGCTTCAACACAAATGATAACTTCATTACTGAATACTCAATAACTGAGGAACACCTAGGATACTGGAGTCATTCTTCAAGGATCAGTACATGATTACTATAAAGGAGCAGCCAGTAAATACTTAAGGTTATACATTCCTGATGGCCTCTGTCTCCAGCTACCTAACTCAGCCACTGTACAATAAAAACAAACATGGATAATGTTATCAATGACATCACTGTGTTCCAATGCAACTTTATTTATAAAAATATGAAGGTAGGCTGGATTTGACCCATAGGACAAAGATGCTAAATTCTATTAATGCTCTAGAAGACAGTTGCGAATAAGGTCCCAAAGTCCTTGTTTTCATGAAGCTTGTATTCTAGCAGAGAAACAGGATGGGGGAGAAGCAGATATAAATAAACAACCAAATAAAACTTTATTATATTCAGTGACTCAAAAATAGCTCCTTTCAATAAGATATTGCTCAACAACTTCCAAACAAAAATCTAATAATTCAATACATGTACAGAAGGCTTGTCAAAATACCAGTTTTCAGGACAACATATGGGAAAAATTTTGATCAAGTAATCTCTAGGGTTTTGTAACTCTCTAGAGTTTGTAAATATTCCTTCTTTTAAAAAGTTCTCCAACAACCTTTGTTTCTATAGGTATTGAGATTATTAGATATTAGAGATTACTAGATGGCTAGGGTATTAATATTAATTTCATTGAAAAAGAAACAGAGAAATAACAAAATTGAGTAAATTATCCAGTAAAAAATAGTAGCTTCACAAAAGCCAAGACATGTGCATTATAAGTATTCTGGCTGGTTAGAATATTTATAATCCATCTATTTAAGAAATTCAAATAGATTTGCATTATGCACATTATATAAATTCCATGTTAGCATTTAAGAATTCATTAGAGTGGAATTTTTATTATATTATAGTTTTATATATTAATAGCAGAGTATAGTTTACCCTCAAATTTTGTTATCAGGAATGTTTAACAGAGACAATAGAACATGTGTTACTCAATACTACAAACAGCATTAACTCATCTCTAGATACACTGAACAGATTTTGAATTAGATAGTCATCTTGTCACACACATACAAAAAATGAGATAGTGTGGAAGCACAAGGGAATAAAGTAATTTGCATCCTGCCCTGTTTTCTGTTGACAAGTCTGCCAAACTAAGAGGCAGGGACACACCTTCAACATAACTGAAGCTGCCTGGAGAGCAAGGAGTAGCATTCTAAAGAATACCTTAGCTAATGGGGGTTTCTAGTCAAATCACAAAGCCTCAAACTGGTCTATTAGTTGTCATTTCACACTACATCTCATAAGGTTCACTATTTAGACTATGTGTCAAAACTGCTATAATAGCCTATTCCATTAACACTAGACATTGCAGAATGTTAACAGAAGGCTTAATGCTATCAGGTGAGCCAGTTTTTTGTGGCTTTATTTATCTATTCATCTATCTATCTATCCATCTATCTACTTATTTATTACATAGATAAGTGGTAATGATAAGGTCAATGGAGAAGGTCAGGTCAAAGTAATTGGGTTTTAGGCAACAGGCTCACAACTCTTTTTCTGAACTCCCATGAAGCCTCTGTCTTTTAAACACTGTCACTGTCACATGAGATGTCACATGCTCACATCAGGTACATAACATGTAACAATATGAATTAATAAATTTCCATACAGCAAATCTATGTTATTTTCTCTTATTTAAGGAGTAACACTTTCCCAGTATACAGGAGTCTCTTAGGTTCCCCTTTCCAATTATAACTCCCTCTCTCCATAGAAATGTCACTAATCACTACTCTGATGTTTACAATAATCACTTCCTGTTTTCTTTATACTTTTATGTCAAGTGAACTGTAAGTTGTACTATTATTTTGCCTGTTTGGGAAATTTTTATAGATGGAACAATATAGTGCATATTCCTTATATCTGACTTCTTTCCCCCAATATTCAATATATGTGATTCATCATATTGGTATTTTGAAGTGTATTTTTATCTTTTTTCATAATTGTGTGATATTCCATTATATGAACACACACACACACACATCACTATCCACTTTTAAGTAATGAGCCATGGAGTTGTTTTTTATATATGATTAATATACAAATTGTTGATATGAACATCCTTGTGTATCTTTTATTACACAAATGCATGCTTTTGAAATTACTGATCCGTACAATATTGGTATTTTTAGTTGTGTTTGTTAATGCCAATCTGCCAGTGTTTTGTGTCAATTTACATATTAGAAGCACTATAGGAAGATCAAAGTAACTCCACATACTTATCAGTATCTGAAATTGTTAGTCCTTAAATTTCAGTCTTCTGGTTTGAGTCTCACCACAGCTTTATTTTGTTCCCAATTAGTGACACTGAGTATATTCTTATGTTCTACTAGCCATTCAGATGTATTATTTGAATGGTACCTGCTTAATCTTATTGCCTAGTTGTACAAGTTAAACTTCTGCTGAGTGATGATTCCACAACTTAGTAACTTACAACAAACTTAGAGGGAAAATGTAATATCTGCTTATATTTTTGATTAAAATAATGTAAAAGACATCCTTTTTGTTGTTTTGTAGGGAATTTTTAAACTATGAAATAACTTTTTTCTCTTTTCTGCTTTAACTGAAATTGCTTTTCTCTATTATGTAATTTCTTAATGTGGTATATAACTTAAAATTCAATGTGAAGCATCTATGAATTTCTGAATAAGCCCTTCTTGGCACACTTCTTGGCTGGATTCAGTGTGATAATATTTTTTTAGAGTTTATGCATCAATACTCATGATAATACTGCCCTGTAATGTTCCTTTCCTGTAATTTCCTTTGTAGGTTTTGGTTGGCTATACAGGTCTCATGAAATGTGTTGGGGATTACTGTAACTTTTCATATTTTGTGTAAGAATCTGTATAAGATTATTGTTACTCCTACCTTAAATGGTTAGTTGAATTATTTGATGAAACAATCCAGGTACCAGATTTCCCTTGGGGAAGATTTATTTTATTATAGTCTGAATTTCTTTAATAACTACAGGATCGTTCATAACTAGTATGAATATTTCATATCAGTTTCAAGGGTTTATATTGCTATAGGAACTTTTCATTTTACTTATATTTTCTATTTAATTGGCATAAAAATCATAATATGGCCCTTAAATTTTTCTGTCATTAAAGGATTTATAATGAGGTTATCATTTTTATTCCTGATATTATTTCAAACTTTGGAAAATAATCTCAGCAGAGGTTTATCAATGGTATTAATCATCCCAAAGAATTAGCTTTTAATTGGAATAATGTTTCATCATTATTGTTTGTATGCTATTTTATTAATATCTGCTTGTACCTTTTTAAATACTTCTACTTCCTTTGAATAACTTTTGAGGGGAGCTTTCTGTCAGTTTTCTCTTCAAATATAGTCACTCAAAGTTGTTTTTCCTTCTAAGCATGACTATGACTCCATCCCACATCTGATGACAATTTAGTTATCAAGCAAGTCAAAATATTTTCTACTTTGCAATGCAATTTTTCCCCATGATATGGATTATCAGAATTGTACTGTGTAAATTCAAATATTTTGCAAACTCTAATTATCTTTGTCTTCTCAATTTCTAGGTTATTGAAGCAGCCCTAGCCTTGTCCCTGCCCCCTGGAGCACCATCCCTGGCCCCCTCGTGGGCCACACCACCCCTTCTTCACTGCCAGGGGCCACCGTGCTCCCACCCTTGTCCCTTACCCTCCAACCCCTCAACTCCTTGTGCCTCCTCCTCCAGGCTGTGACCTTGGTTTAATCATGCATGTCCATAATGTTGCCCACCTGAGCAACATGTTCCCTGGTCAGAACACATATAGCCTGTAAGGTTATTTCATTAATTTGTTAAGATATACTAAAATCACATAATTTTTATAACTATGCTATGTGTGCTTGGAAAGTAAGTATTTCCTTCACCTTTTGACTGAGTTTTTCAAATCTTTATACCTTTACAATCTTTTCAACTTTGTATTATATCCTATTGATTACTGAATAAGACGTGTTAAAACTTTCCATTATGTGCTGGAACCCACTGATCGATCAAAAATAAGTCTCAGAGAGAAATGCAATAAAAAAATATGTAGCACCATCTATGAAGAAATCTAGCCTAAAATTTGTTGAGTCTGAATCAAATCAAGTCTCCAGAAGTAAATACTTCTTCCCAACAAGGACAAAAAACAAAGACAAAACAATTAGTCAAGTACACAATGAGGGTATTTCACAGAGAGAATGATGCCATTTACCCCCAGAACTATCATTAATATATATATATAATAAAATATGCTCATGGCAAGATTTTAATCACTCATTAAGATACAATCACATTGTATCCTTTTTTCTTTATTTTTGAACCATGTTCCTAAGTGTATAAGGTTCTTGATGAATTGATTGTTTCCTTAAAATACCATTCCCCCTTTTAGTCTTGGGTAATAGTGACTTATACTTGTTTTTATATGATATTAATATGGCAATACCAGCTTTCATTGGTTTGTATATTATGGTTTGTGTATTATTTTCCTATCCTTCTCATTAAATAATCATCTGAAAAGTATTTAGAGCACTTAAGGCAGTTAACACAATTGTGTTTAAATAATCTACTTTACTGTCACATGCTTTAAATTTGACCCATTTATTTCTGTTTTATTTCTCTCTGTGTATTAATGTTTTAAAAATTACACATATTTTTGTGAACTTTCTTAGTGGTCAGAAATTAGGATATATATTTTTAGCCTTTTATTAAAAAGGTTAATATTTTTAAAAGTTAATAAATATTTAAAGTTGTTATTTAAATTTGTATTTCTCAAAAAAATTCAATATTCTTCAAACACTTTAGCATAATTAAACCCCACCAGAAATATATAATTATTGTATGGTTGACTTCATCTATAGTTTATATTCACATTCCATTTATCATTTTATTTTTTTATTCCTTCTTAATTCTCTTTCTTTTGGGAACATTTTATTTTGTCTGTAGGACTACAGTTTTAATTTGGATATATAACTGACAAATTTGTTTACTCCTTGTCATTATATACTAAAACAATTTAGCCCATAAATTTGGGGTAAAAATTAGATTTTGTTACTTGATGTCATTGTCACAGCATTAGTAATTATATGCAACCAATCCAAGCCTTGGAATTTGAACAAAAGGAAAAAATATGAGTTCTTTATACTTATTTAAACTATGACATATGAAAACCTATTTGATGGGTTAATAACGGAATAAACTGCTGGGTAATTCATGGATGCTTTAAGTACACAAAAAATTGTGGCAATATGGAAACTACTGGAAGATAATATTGTAGACTGGGGTATCCAAGGAAATATTTGGCTCAATTCATGTCTAGCCTTTTTGTTTGTTTTTATATGAGAAAAGTGAAAGATAGAGAGATCTCCTCATCAGACCATCAACTTACTTTGATCATTTCAATTTTTATACATTTTCAGCTGTTTCTCTTCAAGAGATCAGAAAAGTATAACAGAATTTTCCTATAGCATATGTTTCTTTTTCTCAAAGTTATATTTAGTATATTTTTATCACCCCTAATTTTTCTTGTTCCATTCTGTATTTAATCCCTTTTGTCCATTCCCCACCTGGCAACTACTAATTTGATTTGTGTGTCTATTTTCCTGTTCCAGGCTGCTATATAAATGGTATCACACAGGCTCTTTTTTGTTTGCTTGTTTGTTTCTGGCTACTTTCACTTAACCTAATGCTGCTGACCTGCATCCACATTACTGCATACATCAACAGTGTATTCCTTTTTGTTTCTGAGTAGTATTCCTGCTTTGGTATTGATAGACATTTTGTTTCCAGTTTGATAGACATTTTATTTCCAATTGATAGACATTTTGTTTCCAGTTTGGGAAAATTTACTATAAACATTAACAAATAGGTGTTTAGGTGGACATATGTTTTCATTTCTCCAGGATTATATTTGCTAGGTATATGCAATGTCGTAGTATTGATAGCTATCTACTAAATATCTTATTTATTCCCTTGTCAATTCCTCTAGTATAAACATTCCCACTTTAACCTATTTCAAGGTTGCAAAATGGAATCACTAAAAGAGGCCTTGGAAATAAACTGCACAAGAGGTTTATTAAAACTATGTTTTAACCAATCTATTAGTTACATAATATTTAATAATATTTAATAAGATGTCCCGCGATCTCTGCATGTTCAACAGTCATTATTTTTTTAAAAGCTTAAGTTTTTAGTTTTGATAAATACACATTTATTGTTTTATTGTTTTTGTTTTTTCATCGCAAGAAATCTTTGCCTAACATGAATTACAAATACCTGTTTTTGTAATCTCTTCTTAAAGTCAAAAATCCAATACAATATCAACCATTCATACAGTTAGTTTAAGTTAATTAAAACTAAATTAAGATTACGGGCACTCCCTGGTGGCGCAGCGGGTTAAAGTACAGCACTGAGAAGCTTAAGCCACTTCCGCATGAGTTCTATCCCCGCCTGCCCGGGAGGAGATCCACATGGTGCGGCAGACCTCTCCTGACCCGCCCGCTGCGCCCCTCAGCAGTGTACTTCGTCCATCTGCCTGTTCTGCTCCCCACTCTGTCTCTGGTGAAGTCTCATTGCCCCTGCACCTCTGGCCTGTACCCAGCTCTGTCTGCACAAATAAATAAATAAATAAATTTTTAAAAACAAAACAAAAAAAAAAACAACTAAATTAAGATTAAAATTTTGTCACAGCATTAGTAATTATATGCAACCAATCCAAGCCTTGGAATTTGAACAAAAGGAAAAAATATGAGTTCTTTATACTTATTTAAACTATGACATATGAAAACCTATTTGATGGGTTAATAACGGAATAAACTGCTGGGTAATTCATGGATCCTTGGTCATACTAGTCGTATTTACATAAATGCACTGACTAGTGAATATGAAACTTGGCAGATCAGCCATATATATAATATTATTACAAAATAATATATGTATATATATATTATATATTTACATCATTATTGTTTATTTTACAGCAATGTTTACTTCCTTTGTTGTCACCATAGTTCCCCACATTCCTTCCTCCTTCTTTTTTTTTAAAGATTTATTTATTTGTGCATACAAAATTGGGGTACAGGCCAGAGGCTAAGGGGCAGCGAGAGATAGAGTGGGGAGCAGAACAGACAGATCAACAAAGTACACTGCTGAGGGGAGCAGTGGTGGGTCAGGAGAGGTCTGCCATGCCATATGGTCACCTCTGGGGCAGACGGGAATCGAACTCATGAGGAA
>NW_004567105.1:47221838-47342249 GCF_000260355.1 Condylura cristata
ATTCACTCTGAGATCTGTAGTATCTTGAGTCTCTAGCAAGAACCGTACAGATATCAGGCATTCACTCTGAGATCTGTAGTATCTTGAGTCTCTAGAAAGAACCATACAGATATCAACAGCTGTATGGAACTAAGAAAATGACTGCCGAGATACAAGGAACATTGCCATCATCCAACCCTCTAATGCCCAGAATGCTTGAACCAAATGATGGTAGAGGCAGGCCATGACACACGACACACAAGCATTGTTTCCCAGTTGTTCTTTCTGCTTATGATTTTACCATGATCTGTCTTGATCTACAGTGATTTGCATGTTTTCTATAAATCATTTCCCAGATTGAGAGCTTCTTAAGGATGAAATTTCACTCATCCCTTATTTAAAAGTAGAGTACCTGAAATTGGCACCATGTTCATGAAGTGTCTCATTATTGATTAATAGATTAATGCTGTATGAACAGACAGCTGGGGTTATGAAAGATGATTGATGAAGAAACGATTAGATGTGAATTGTGCTAAGGGTATCTAAAGATGCAAGGTACCTATAGGCAAAAAGCACATAAAGTAAATTTGGGATTAGAACTGGGAAAGCAAATTACCTCTCTGGTGCATCTACCCATGATCCTTTTCCTATATGCCGATCACCCTTGGTAATCCCAACACCCTAGTACTTACTTTGCCCTTGTAATAATTTGCACATCTGCCTCTAAAGAAGACATTCCATCCTAAGTCTTTCATGATGCATTGCTTAACTAGTGGTCAAAAATCACTGAATTGATGAACCAATGAAGGCTATCTTACACAGATATAGATCTCATAAAATCTCTTCATAGACATATTGCTTTAGAATTCTCTGAAATCTGACATCAATGAAATTATATTTTAATATGTATTTTACAGTGTTAAGAATGGAGACTGAGTTTCAGTGGCTATCCTCAAGTCAAAAGTGAAGAAGCAGCATAGTACAATAGAAAAGTCTGTTTTTCTTAAGAAACAGTCATTTGAATTCAAAGAACTGAAATATTAAACATTTATCACACTGGGCCCCTCCCTGGTAGCAAAATGGATCAAAGCACAGCATTATGAAGCTCTTCAAAGCCACTGCAACACGATTTCAATCCCTGGCCAGGGAGGTGATCCACACAACCTAGCAGACCTCTCCTAACCTGCCCGCTGCTCCCCTCAGCAGTGTATTTCAGTAGATCTGCCTGTTCTGCTTCCCACTCTGTCTCTGGTGAATCATCTTACTCCCTGCACCTCTGGCCTATACCTCACTGTAAAGATCTTGAATTGGGAGATTGTGATTTCTCCTTTTTTCTATTTGATCAATTCAATTATTAACTTCCATTATGTTTATTTTTGATGACTTTAAATCTACTCTAAAGCTTCATTTGAAAGGAATAACATAATAACATTATTTTTTGTCATGAGAACACGATACAACCACTCAGTGACCATTACAGGTATAAACTGTGCAGATCACTACAGTGTCTTACAAATCACTTACTCTTTTACATGTGACAAAACTGAGGCCGAAATGGATAATCTACCAATACTTCCATGACAAGAAAAATTAACCCATAATTATCTGACAATGGCAGGGAAGGATCAGGAAGAGCAGACAGGAGCCTCTCCTTTAGCTTTCTAGTTCCTTCCCCAGAGTAATAAGGTCCTACATTGTTTGTTTCCACGGATCTCTTATGTTTCCTCTATTTTAGCTATCATTATAAACTACTGGGGATATACTCACACCCACTTTTTATGGATAATTTATTAAATTCCATGCATTGGGCACACAGTGAATAAGGCATATAAAATAGCCTGACCTATCTGCCTTGCTATAAGCTACAATAAAGGCAAGGAACATAGTTACCTTCTTCTCCTATCATTGAATGAATTAGATAACTAAATACACATAGAATCAAAGAAGTGAGTAACTGTTCTGACATAACAATATACAAGCTCAAATGACACAAAAAAGGCATTTCATTCCATAAGCATTTTAAGACAAATGAGAAATGTTTAGTATTGGTGTGCCATGCAGCCACTGCAGGACTATATGTGGATGGGGAAGGTAGGCAAACAAAGACAATAATTTATTTTATTTAAACATGAGGAGAACTAATTGCTCTTCAACCTGAACATAATTGTGTGGCTTAAGGGTAAAACGTCTCCTCTTCCAATAAGGGTTACTATGAGAAAGAAGTATAGGTTGTAAAAACCCATGTTAACGATGCTAGACTCTATCATCACAAAACTCCAATACTGGATGATGCTTCCCTTTGTGATATCAACTCTGTTGGTGTGTGAGGCAATTATATCTCTCAGGACGTGCTCATGGTGTACACAGGACAGAGGTACATCTTTGGAGACAAAAGGCACAATTTTGTTGCCTTAATAAGAATAATCACAGAGCATCTGGTGTTAAATTCCTCAGCTACCAGATGCATAGCACAAACAGAAAAGAAGATTCAGTGAAAGAAGAATTCATTCAGGTTCCCAGACACCATTTTACTTTCTGAGTGTGCTTGGGGGTAGACACCTGCTGAATGGTAATTAGGTGTTTTCAAAATTTTTCAATCTATCTGATTATCTACCATTATCTCTGGGAACAATTTCCTAAATTCTCCTCTGAAAACTGTAAGAGTGCTCTATTATCACAACTCTCTAAATGTGCAGGCTATGTGTATGTGTCTGACTTAGGGATATTCTGTGTTAGTGACAGTGTCTTTCTGTTAGACATCACACTCTTAAAATGGTCTAATCTAGAATTTTAAAATAATCATTTTGTTTCAAATCCCAGTTCACCATTCACAAGCTGTGTGACATTGAGGCAGTCACTAGCCTCTCAGTGCCTTTATTTCCTTAGCTGGAAAATGCAACTAATGTGGCTATCTCACAGAATTAATGAAAACATAGTTAAGATAATGCATTAAAAGCTTTTTTAGTAAAATGAGAGGTGGGAAATAGTCCTAAGTTCATTCTACCATTTAGTTTTCTAAGCCAGGTTTCCACAAATAGTACCTGATTTGTGGGTAACTTCACCATGATTAAATTAATTAATGCAGATAAAATGTTTAACATAGAGGCTGAGATCTAGTAAGTGCTCAGACATTTTGCACATTACTATGCATAATCGTTAATATTACGTACCGTCACCAACATCTGTAGTCTGCTGGAGGACAGAGATTATAGCTTATAAATATTTTCTCGATCCAGATCTTGGTGGTCTAAATACAGATTATCATGAGAATGGGGGGATCTCTATAGAATATAGACATGCCACCAGGTAAGGAAGATCCTGAGTCTAACTAATTAGTCATTAAGTCCATAAAATGAAAAGTCAATGAAGCTTTTCAAGTCTGAGTACCTGCAGGCTCTTAATATCCAATATTCCAATAATATCCAATATTCCAATAATATCTGTGAATATTGAATTAATAAAAAAAAACATGTTTTAAAATGTCAAGACTAAAGGAAATTCAGGTGTACTTCTAAATGAACTAGTAGCAAGATTGAGAAACTCCATCCCATGGGAAGTCAGAAATAAGATAATTTTTTTTAAAGATTTATTTATTTATTCGTACAGAACTGGGGTACAGGCCAGAGATGCGGAGAGTGAGAGGATTCACCAGAGACAGAGTAGGGTACAGAACAGGCAGATCGATGAAGTACACTGCGGAGGGGAGTAGCTGGCAGGTCAGGAGAGGTCTGCCGGCACCATGTGGATCTCCTCTGGGGCAGGCAGGAATCGAACTCATGCGGAAGTGGCTTAAGCTTCTTTGTGCTGTGCTTTAACCCGCTGCGCCACCAGGGAAAGCCCAGAAACAAGAGAATTTTTTTTTTTTAGAGATTTATTTATTTATTTATACAGACCAGAGATGTGGAGGGTGAGAGGATTCACCAGAGACAGAGTGGGGAGCAGAGCAGGCAGATCAACGAAGTACACTGCTGAGGGGAGCAGCGGGCGGGTCAGGAGAGGTCTGCCGCGCCATGTGGATCTCCCAGGCAGGTGGGGATTGAACTCATGCGGAAGTGGCTTTAACTTCTTAGTGCAGTGCTTTAACCCGCTGCGCCACCAGGGAGGGCCAAATAAGAGAATTTTTAAGAAGCAGAGAGAACCTAGAACTTTGTGAAAAATTGACAGAATTTGAATATCCAGGATGCTTTCAATACACTATGGAAAACAGTCAATCAGATCCCTTTCGCTTGAAGATGAGATACCAGAACATGAATTGTCTGAATCTAAGCCACTGAGGACTCAAGGAGGGGCACAGCTTATTCCTGGGTGGGTCACCTAGGACACTGTGTTGTAGGAGAAACTTCCTGGCACTACCAACTGTAACTCTGCAGGATGGCTCATTGTTAACCAGAGAAAATGACCAGCAAGAGCTAAAACAGCATCCAATAACGGCTGAAGACCAGAGCCCCTCTATTTCTTTTTTTCTCCCTTCTTTTCTCTGACTTTTTCTATTATTCAACTGGTTTATTCCTAGGGACATCAAACAGAAGGAAACTAATATTCACTGTGTTCCTGTGCTGTGTAAGGCATGCCACTTCAGAAGTCATCATTATTTCCATTTTATAGATAAAAATACTGAGTTTTATCAGATTAAATATCTTGCCCATATCTTATAGCTAGAACTTAGCAGAGCCAGAATTAGAATTAATTTTTCCTATCTGTTAACTCCACGTTATATTTCAACACATTATACTTTCTATGAATTCATTATTTATTAAGAAAAACCCACTTTTTCACTTTTACAGAAATCTGATCTTCTTTGTAATATTTGTCAAATGAGTGAGTTTTTATTCATTTATTAACTACTCATTCAATAAAGTTATGGTATTCTACTATGTTCTAAGTAGTGTTGATAAATTTAGTAAATAAAATAAATACTCCTGCCCTAGTGAATCCCATATTCTAAAGGCAGGAGCATTAAGGAGTAAATTCAGGACATAACCACTTTGGATGTCAGAGAAAGATCCATTGATTCAGAAGAGATGGATAATGTAAATGGCCTCCATCAAAGTTAGATATCATGACTAGATAGAATTAGAGTTTTGATACCAGCAACATTTTTGAAAGTATGAAACTAATGCACTTTCATTCATTTTAAATCACACTACACCCCTATCCACCCTAGTGGGTTTCAGTGCCTTAGAGAAAGGGTAGGCATCATGTGAAAAAACAAAATCTGTGCTTCATGTTGACTGCCAAATTGGATTTATTTTGAGACCATAACAAGATAATAGTTCTGACAGTTGGGCCTTGTCAAAAGAGGGGAAAAAAATTCTCAAAGTTTCCTTTCCATGTTAAGCCACAAGTCTGGTGACTATATCTATTTGGCTTTTCTATGAGCATTACGTAGAGAAAATGCATAGTAGAACATAATATAAGTTCCCATCTGAGGGGGAAATGGAGAAAGCTTCCAGGAAAGTCAGAAACTGAGTTAATATTTGTCATCAACCGCTAGTCATATTTGGGACTAATCCTCAAAAGGAATAATAAATAATTTGGGATGGTACAGCAGGTTTCCACCTATGACTCAGGAAAATGTGACTATAACCGGACAACCTTATGATATTAACACAGAATATAAATGGCCAGATGGCACAGTGAGTAAGAAGTTAACTCCATCTACAGACCGAAGTACCTAGACTGTGTCCCATGGAAAATGGGAAAGACCTGGCATATTTTAGAAAAAAACAAATCACAGTTGAGACTTAAGAATAAGGAAAGCCTACTTATCAATCTGCTAGAGTAATATTTGCCATTTCCCTCTTGAAACCAGCAGTGTTGACATCATCAATGTGACATCACCTCTGAAACCAAAGAGGATCTTTTGAGCCACCAGGAGTCAAATAACTTACAAAGTGAGAACATGAAAGAAGAAAGGGAAGCTAGTAGGGCTCACTGTGTGGAAATAACAGTTTCACCTGCGGTGAAAGAAGAAATATAAAGACAGATGGTCTGTGAAGAGGTTGCTCTAGACTAATCTCAATGATAGCAAGTAAGAAGTCAGATGACATCCAATTACTCACACTCCAGCTTTTTACTCTCTGCTCCATGCGTATACAAAATTTTTTTTTTCTATCTGATGGCATCTTGGATTTTTGAGGAAGAATAGTTTTGCTTTCCAATAATTAACTCATGAATGTTACCTAAAATGTTGAATTCATTTAAAAGAAGCTGTTTAAAACTAGCAATGAGAAGAACTGAGGCAACCAGGAAAAGGAGCAGGATGAGATGCAAAGAAGAAAGAGTCCAATGGACCATGATGGAGGATATTGGTGCTTTGGTGATGGCTGTGTTTTGATAACATAATTTGAAGAGGTATGAAGCTATACTCCTAAAATACAGACTTTTGTACCAAGGTCAACTCATTAAAAATAACAATAAAACATAAAACTAGCAGTGAATGAAATAACTAAAATTATGCTGTTCCAAGTCTTGCTCAGCCAGAGCCAATAAAGCTATCGGAGTTGAAGTGGATAAATCTTGATCTCTGGTTAAAAGGGCTACTGACTCGGCTGTTAGCATTTATCTTGCCTTGTTCTATATGCAAGTGGAGCCAGCTGATTTTATATTGGCACATTTGGGGAGTCCAATTGCTATTCTGGTAGATGTCCAGATATTAAGAGTTTCTGTTTATGACTTCTGAGAGCTGCTGTTGGAAGGAAGATGTGTTCATTTGCTTGCTGATGTATCTGTACTCTCTTTGAGAAAAACAGCTTAATGAGTCCCTTGAAAGATTTACCTGTGTAAAGAAGGAAGAATTTACTGGCAGAGCATGGCTCAATTTCCTTCTTTTCTTGCCCAATTGTTACAAGATTTAGAACACTGGTTTAAAATTCATCTTTGAAAAAGTTGAAATTTTCTTTGAATAAGTTAGTCTGTAGTCTTCACATCATCTACTTTCACACATGCAAGCCTCCCCTCAAATCATAGGCTGATCTCCATCTGCTCCTCTCTGAGTACCACTATTTTGTTTGATTTTGTTCCAAATATTGACTCAAATTCAATAGATACCCTACCTATTATGTGTTTCATTATTTTCCCCCAAATGATGGATCAGTGCTAACAAAACACCTATCAGTCATAGAAATACTAGAAGGTTTCAAATCAGACACGAATAATTAAATTAAATTATGGCTCAGAGCAGCATTGATATTTAACTCTGATTGTATTGTTCAAGAGTAAATACTTTCCAGACCCTCCCTGGTGGTGCAAGGGGTTAAAGTGCAGCATTATGGGGCTGTTGGCAGCCATTGCAACATAAGTCTGATCCCAGGCTGTACACCACATGGCGCAACAGACCTCTCCTCTCTCACCCACTGCTCCCCTCAGCAGTGTATTTTGGCCATTCTCCCTGTTCTGCTCCCCACTCTGTCTCTGGTGAAACCTCTCACCCCTCACACTCTGACCTGTACCCCAGCTCTTGAGTGCATAAATAAATCCTTTTAAAAAATAATAATAGCTTTCCCATATATGTTATAACACATATTTGATTGCTATGGTTATTGGAAATCTTTCTAAAGAGGACATATTTGGGCTCAGAGTAAGGTCTTACTGACTTGGAATGTCAGTGGCATCACTACTGTTTTAGTTTTCTCTGACCTATCCCTGGGTAGACTAATTGATTTTCTTACCCCAATAAAATACCCAGGCTGTCCTGGGGCTAAATGATATACCAGATGTCTAAGAAACAGTGAATAGAAGGTGTTTTTGCCCTCTGATGTTATAATCACAAAGGAAGCTGAAGAAGGCTAAATGATATACCAGATGCCTAAGAAACAGTGAATAGAAGGTGTTTTTGCCCTCTGATGTTATAATCACAAAGGAAGCTGAAGAAGGACGGACTAGTGAGCTGAGTGTTGAGAAAGAAGAAGTACACAGTCCACTGGAGCAAAGGCAGAGCTGTTCCAACCCACTGGATCACAGTTGTAGGGATATAGCACAGAATACAAAACAGGGAGAAGAGCATTAGCTATGATGTTGCTGTATGTCTTTAGAATCATGTTTTCAAATCTTACATTAGCAATTCCAATTATTTAAATCTTTTATTTTGCATGCATTTCAAGGTATTTTGGTATATTCAACAACTTTTATATAACACAACCTTAAAATTATCTAGGAAATATGAGGCATCAATGAGAGGATCAAGTGCACAGAGGACACAAATTGAGCAGGGTCACAGCTAAGCTGATGCCTGTGTGGGTGTCAGCACCTGATGAGGGGGTGGGTCAAACCTGCAGGGGACCTAGCCCCCTGCTCCACCACAGCTGACCCAGGAAAACCCCTGGGAATACAAGGCCTCTGAGAGGGTGGTAGCCACAGGAGCATAGGTCCCTGGAGCAAAGGTTAGAATTTGGCCTTCATTCTAGCCAGCTTCTGTCAGAGGTCTGTGTTTCCTCTCTTCAGCTCCCCTCCGTGCCTCCTGGCTCTGCTGGGCCCTTGTCTCCCACAGGCGTAGCTCCTTGAGATGTGAGCCAGTGGATTACTGCAGCATCCCTGGATCTGAGCCATCTCCCTGTGGAGGTGTCACACCTGAAGGGTAGAGTCCAGGACTGAGCAGGTATTGACCAGTTTCTTTGTGTTCAGGTACTATGCCTCCTCCAAAGCCCTCTTCCTCTCCAGCTCCAGGACTTGTTTTTCATGATTCAGTCACATCTTGAAGCTGCTACTGGAGTTACTGGATCTTTCCATCTAGAAGGTAATTTTCAGCCTGCAAGTGACCCCTGAGTTTGGAGAATGGATATTTCCAGTGCAAGTTTCAGTGTGATGAGATTGAGAAATTGTAATGTGGACGAGTGGGCTTCCCACGGGTAATAGGTGCTTCAGGGACTGTGCCTCCTGCTCAAGGCATTCCTCAATATCAGGTTGCATTCCTCAAAGTTCGTTGCTTCTTTTTAAACCATGTCCAATTTTAATGTCAAATCCAGAGAGCGGTGCAAAATAGGATCTGCCTGGAAACTTCAAGGAGTCTTGGCACCTGTCTCATATGATCATATAATAGCAGCAGAGCAGCCGCAAGCTGCTGCAGGACCAGCAAGGCATGTTACCAGGACCCATGCACAGCAGCAGCCGCACTGGTATTCTTTCACCCTGCTGCTTCACCACAAGTCAATTGTGGCAGTGACTTCTAAAAGCCCAGCGACTGTCCTTTTACTTCCTGGATTGTGGAACAGACTGATCAGGTGTGAGCTTTGAGCTGATTCGTGCTAAATGGTCCAATCAGCTACATGATTGAAAAACGGCCCAATCAGATTTGTGGTGTGGCACCCTAACGGAGGATACTAGCCAGATAAGAAGGCTATTTCGGCCTCCAAAGAAAGAAGGGGAGGACTCACTCCTGGTCTCTGAGGAAAGAAAGACCACCAATTGAAATAAGTAAAGAGGCATCTAGTAGCTGGCCTCCAAAAAGCAGAGAAGCACAGACCTGTCACAGACTGGGCTTCTGATCCTGTCTCTGGTATTATCAGAGGCTCCAGACCTAGGATTCCAAGGTGATGTTAACACATGGTGTCTCTGACATGGCTTCAGAGGGAGCAGTAGGGACCATCACTACTGACCACTGTTGTCCATCACTCCTGGTGTCAGGTGACCAGTACTCTGCTTGTACTTCTGGTGAACACTATCAGGGTGAAACTGCCAGCCACTCGTGGCTAAGAATGCATTTATTTCCCATTTTATTCCCATTTGTAATAAATCCCATAGTTGTTACTGGAGGCTAACATCTCTTGCAATTGTGTGCATGGCTGAGAACCCACAGACAGTGACCTGCCTTCTAAACAGTACTGTCCTTTGTTTGGCTATTGTACTGATAGAGCCCTTGGTTTTAATTTTTGGCCTTGTGAGAATTTTTGTCAGCTCTCTTGCTTTAAAGCCCAGGCAGGTGGGTAGCTAATCTGCCCGATCCTGGTATCATCCTCCTGCCCTACTGCCCCTGTTTCAAGCCAACATATCCATGGCTGTCCTTTGGCCCTACGCAGTTCAGCTACCAATTTCTAGGAATCTGTGGGCCTCATGGACCACATAAAACACAGTGGAAAGTTTTGTCTCCAAAGCAAACATCTGCCTAGCAACCAGGGCTCATCACTGTTGGCTAGAGGAGGGTAGGGCAGTGGGTTGTAGAAAATCTGTCTGCTTCCCTTGTTCTGCCCTTGTGTAGAAAGTACATGAGGTTGTTCACTGTGCAGTGGGGCAGTGTGCAGGCTGGCAGTGATTGGGGTTCAGACCACTCTGGAGCATGTGGTACATAGCTCACCTACTCAGGCAGGCTCTGCCATTCCTTCTCTGTAGGGGGTGTCGGAGCTGAGCCATTTTATCAGCTGAAGCCCACAGTATGCTGCTGGGGTCATACCTGTGTGTACTGTCAATGGGGTGTGACCCTGACATCAGCCCTTATTATGAGGACTTTGTCACACAGAACAGTTTCACTCCCTGTCTCCTTCCCTGAGTCCTGAAATTCTGTTAGCTCTGTCTGATATGATATTAAATGTATATTTTGTGATAACGATAAAATGGTGTAGTCTACTATTTTTTTTTCTTACACTGTTAGTCATCTTTTTGTACAGTAATAAGTTTCTCTTCTCAGGTATGGGCCTCATACTCCTGCCACTATATTACACATGAAGCATCACCACATTCTCTTCTCTCCTTTCCCCCGCCCTGTTTTGACCACCCTCTCTCCTCTTCCCTCAGTGATTAGTGATTGCCTCAGATCTATGGTAAGTTTGCTAGTTGTGTCTTTTTTTTTTTTTTTGACCTTTTGCTTGGTTTCTCTATATTCCGCAGACAAGTGAAACCACCTGCTATTTATCATTTTCCTTCTGGCTTATTAAAATCTTAAGATTCCAAATCATAAAATAAACCTGAATTATCAATATTCTGCCTATGACTGTAGCTAAAGTTTTCCAAGATGCTACCTTTGCGGGGGGGGGGATGGGTAAAAGATACACAGTATATCTTAGTATATGAGTCTACAAATATCTAAAAATAGATGTTCTTCAATGAAATATATATCTCATTGAGATTTGCTTAGTATATTGGAAAGAAGATTTGATTTATCACCAAGGAGAACTCAGCCATCACAACTTTCAAAACGCTGCAATTTTCAGCTAGTCTGCTATCTGGCTCATGTTAATTGTTCTTCACAGCTTTGTAGATTGAATGAATTAAGGAGTTCTTGGTGCACAGACAGGCTCAGGTTCCTAACCTTAAGTGCAATGTCTTGGTCATTATAGTGAAATATTCACTTAGTGTTTAAGAGGGGGTCTTAGGAGGTCAGCCAGCCAATTTCATTTTCAGTTATCACACATATAATAGCTTCTGAGAGTCATAGACATAGAAATTGTAATTCAAGGCAGTATTGTTTATATTTCTCTCTTTAATATTTTATACTTTGTTGCTAACGAGTCCTTGCCCAGACATTGAGGGAACATGTAAATACAGCTGGCTGAATTATTGAAAGGATTTTCTGATCATCTCAAGGACTATACAAGTCTTTCCTAGTTAACATTTCCATCTAGGTAAGGTCAGTACTGCACTCCAATAACAAATATTAGGGCTGGCACAGTAAGTCACAATAATATGGATACCGGGATTTATGGCTTGGTGTCCTTGGACAGTACAACTGAAAACCATGTTTATCCAACCTCTAGTAAACATGTTATAGGAGGTTCCTTATCTCCTATATGCTTCACAATCTATTCCAAAGTCAAATGAACACTCATTTCCTCATTGTCTCCAAGAGGGTCTAAACCTCTGACTTGAGTGTTTCCACTGGTTAATTAATTCATCCCCAATCTATTCCTTTCATCATAATGAAGAGAAGGAAGAGTTAATGGCTATTACCTACTTGTTTTATAACTGTGTGTGCCAATAACATCCTAGAATTTATCTCAGTTACTCTTAACAAAAAGATCATATACATACAGATGACTATTTAAATTGAAGGAGAGCAAGATCGGCTGCTGTGGTTAACATCACTTAGCAAATGCTACTCATTCCCCAATTTAAATTGCCTCTCTGACTTCTTTCCTGAGTTTTAGACTAACTTATCAAAAGCCACACTTGAACATCTTCATCAACATGACGAACAGGCAATTCAAACAGCATGTACAAAGCCAACATGTTGACAACCCTCCTGCTTCCACCTCCATGAAAATACTTTCCTTCACTATCCTCCATTTCAGGGACTGACAACCACTTACCTGTCTGCCCAGGACTGAAATGGTAGAGTGAATCCTGAATATCTCTTTGCCTCTCACCTACAGCTTAGTCATCAACACATCCAATCTGTTCTATCTTCAAGACAGAGCTGGGATGTCACTATTTCTCACCATCTTCAGTGATATCACCATAATCAATGTTTCAAAAGCTCTCACTGTGCCAATTGCTTTTCAATTGGTCTTTCCATCTCTACATTTGACTTTCTATAGTCTATTCAACACACATAGTGAGAATAATCTTTCAAATTTTATGTGTCAAATTATTCGTTGACTCAAAGCTTTCATTATACTATTTTTTTGTCATCTTACCTTAGGTCTGACAGATTGGATCAATATTCATAAGTGCCCCATACCATTTCAGTAGCAGCTTCCAATAGAAACAGTGAAAAACCTGCAGCTCAGAATTACTAAATTGAAAATCAGAAATTATCTTATAATATGTTCTCATTTCACAGAGCAGAAAACTGAAGTTCAGGGATATTTGTAATCTCCAAAGGTCAAATAGCTAATAAGTAGCTGAATTTAATTTCATATTGAGGATCCCTGGCTTTTAGCCAATGCTTAATATATTATAATGTGACACTGTTTCCACCTACCTGGTGGCTATGAGCAGAAACCTCTGTATATATCAAAATCACAAAAGAGCACTAAAATAAAAATCAATGGAAAGATAAATTCTGTGCATTAGCCTAATATTATGAGTCCACTCTGGCTGCAGAGGCAGTCAAGTAATATAATTGCTATGGCATTTTTCAATTAAATTAATGCAGACTAAAGATTCTCTGTGAGTACATATTTTTATTTCAGGGTCTACATTATTATATAAAAATCTCTTAACAACCTTGAAAATAATAATCAGAAGCACTGACATTCTAACACAGAATAATGCCTCAAGAAAAGCAAATGTTACTGCAACTTACATTTTAATAATTTTGTTTTATTTATCATAGAAACAGAAATATAGAAGCATGGTCTATCTCTACACTGTCATCATACCAGAAGCTGGCACACAGTTTTAGATCAATGAATATATTCTGAATGAATGAATAAATGTGATTTATCTCAGAAATATTTACAGTAGACAAAACTAGGAATAATTTATCCAGTAGTAAAGATTATATAAACAACAATTTATGTAATATTTCTATAATAAACTAAAATTCCCATGAAATGGAATTATATAGACTGCCTGTGGCCATTAAAATTATGTGGCAACACTGCCAAAGCAAATTACAATAATCTTAGATGTAAATAACACCACATTTTAAATATAAGAATGCATAACTGAAGGGGAAGAAAAGTAGGAAAGATGGAGGAATAAAAGAAAGAGGGAATGAAGAAGAAAGAAAGGAAGGAGGAAGAGTGAGAGAAAGTGAAAGGAAGGAAGGGAGGTAAGTAAAGGGAAAAAAATATGAAAATAGGGAATTTTCTAAAATGACTTTTCTAGGTAATAATTACCATATTTGCATTTTAAGTTTTTGTGTAATGAAAATGAATTACTTGTGTGAACACTGACTATTGTTTAAGATATATATATATATATATACATATATATGTATACATATGTGTGTGTGTGTATATATAAATATATATAAAACAAGGACTTTGAAAACTGGAGACTATACTTGAGAATGGGAGGAAGAGAAACAGCACTAAGGACAGCGAATGCAGCCCCGGAGACTGGGAGGGGTAGTGAGCAGGTTGGTGACTGAAGGCTTGAGCTTATGCTTCTCAAACTGTAACAGTTGGAGGCCAATGGGTAGGGACAGATTGGATCACATGAGTCTCCTCAAGAAGGAGCTTAGGGTTTGTAGCCTGTGCCTGTAATAGACTAAACACTTCCTAAATCCCCATTCAGCGCCAAAACTGGAGCAATAACAAAATGCTTTCACTAACAGGAGTTTGAAGCACCTGGAACTTTACGATACAGGAGGTATTACATGTAAAGACTCCATACTCAACCGTGGAGAGGACAAGTCTAAACTTCTGTATCTGGATCAAATATAGTACATATCCAGTGGTACATCTATTGACTAACCACAACCTAAAGATTACGACTGGCTTGAGACTATTTGAAACACAATGGTCAAACATTACAGTAGCATACTACCAAGTAACGTGTGTACATCAAGCACTGTAGGGACCTTGAAAGTCTAATATTCACACAGTTGTGAACTTTCAGCACCTACTGCCCCATTTACTACTTACCTATTACTTCTTAGCAGCACGGGTACCTGGTCATTTGAACAATTGAAAATACATTCATTTTTAACCATCAAACACCTAAATATCCTAAGTAAAAACATAAAGTTATACCCAGTTTCCTATAGGAGGGGTACACACAAATAAAAGAATAAAAAGGAAAATACTTAAAAATGGACTGTGAGAACTTTTCTGAGATAACCTAATGAGGAATAATATCCAGTATCATGTAAGTTACAGAAAGAGAAAGACATTGAAATGTTCTTTAAGGAAATATCTCTGTAGTCCATTTCCATCTGGGAAACAACTGACCAGAATTCGAGAGACCCAGAGCTCCAACAAAGTAGCATCAGACTGACACACGTTAAGACACATGATAATAAAATTGTTGAAAGCTGATGATAAGAACTGAATACCACAAGCATTGAAGTAAAGAAGTGTAACTTGTAAGGAAACACCTATTAGTATGTCTGCAGACTTTACAGTGGAAACTTTAAATACAAGATATGAATAGTAGAAGATATTTAAAGTCTTCAAAGAAAAATATTTGCAACCTAGAATACTTTTTCCTGCCATGTTTCCATTTTAGACAGAAGGCTCAGGAGCTTCAGTGAAAAACAAAACTGAAAAGAATATATCAACATTAGTACAAACATTAAAATAATTACCAAAGCAACCAGGGAAGTAGAAGCAGGAGGGAGGAACAAGTGGTTTGGTAAAGATTGAGTGGAACTTGTGCACATGTGGAACAGCAAAATATAACCCCTCCAAAATAAAATAAAAACATTTAAAGAGAAATAAAAACATATGTACAGATAACAGATACAAAAACTGTTTAAAATGGAAGCGGAGGAGAGTACAAATGGACCAAGTAGAGCCAATATGAGATCAAACCACCCAGCAGATCACACGTATGGACATAATAAATTAATTTCACTACAACCTTCAAAAACTAATACAAGTAACATGTATAACAATGGAAATATAAATTAAGTAAAACAGAAGAAAGATGACCCTGAAATAAAGCCAAAGATAAAAAATAAATGGACAAAGTGACAATGAGAATGTATGACTAAAATCTAAATAATCACTTTAAATGTAAATGATTTGAATTCACCTATTAAAGGGTAGAGAGGGGCTAAGTGGGTTCACCTTAAATATAAATTATTTTAATTTACCTACTAAAGGATAGGGACTCATTGGGTTCCAAAATAAAGTCCAACTTCTGTTGTTTACATCAAAACCATTTTTCCAACAAAGATAAACACAGATTTAGAGCTGAAGGCTGAAAAAAGCCCTACAAGCAAATTGCAATTAAAGAAAAAGTCAGCAATACTTACATCAGACAAAAAAGATTTCCATTTAAGAAAAGTAATGACATAGAGATGTACATTATATTATAATAAAATGCCAAATAAAACAAAAATAAATGACATATAATTACATATATACTGGCAAAATAAGAAAGTGCTAAGATACATAAAGCAACTATTAATAGAACCAGATTGACAATATACAATAACAAAGAATTTTAATATTCTCCTTATAACTGTGGAACTATCAATAAGACAGTAAATAAAAATATGACAGAAAACAGAAAATAAAAAGGAGCTATGCCAAGTAGGCTTAAAAGATATCTATAGAACATTCTACCCAAAGAGCACTACAGACACATTTTTTTCAAAGAGCACTACAGACACATTTTTTTCAAGAGTTCATAGAACATTTTCAATGATAAACCATATATTGGGTCAAATTTATTTATAAATAAATTGAAATCATCCTCTTTCTGATCAGAATGCTATAAAGCTTTTAATGGAAAAAAAAAAACATAATACATGAAGACTAAACAATATATTGCTTATAGTTACTGGATGAAAGAGGAAAGATGAAAGAGGAACACCTTTAGGCTGAAGAATATAAAGTATCAGAATTTATGGGGCATATAGCAAAAGTCGTCTAAAAAAGGGGGAGGGTAACTGAGATATAGACCTACATTAAGGTGCAGGAAAGGCTCAAATAAATATTATACCTAAAGAAAATTTTGAAGGAAAAAAAAAAGACAAGATCCAAAGTTAGTGGAATATAGGAAATAAGACAAGTATAGAAGAACTTAAATACTCCTCTAAAAAGCTATTAGAAATAAATAAATGAATGCAGTATATAGTGGCTACAAACTCAACCTACAAAAATGTATATGGAACCAGAAAAGTATCTCAAATAGCTAAAGTGCACAGGAGAAAAAAGGAAAGAAATGAAGGTATCATATTACTTATTTTAAGCTATTCTATAAAGCAGTAGTAGTAAAAATAAGTCTAGAGTTAGATAAAAACAGTCACAATCAGTGGAACATAATCAAAAGTCCACAAATAAATCCACATATATTAATACTTAATTCATGATAAACAACTTTACAACAGAGAGAGTATCTTTAGCAAATTGCACTAGAAAACTGGGCAGTAAAGTTGGATCTTTCTTTAGCTCCATGCACAAAATTAAATTCAAAATGGATTAAACTAAAAGACCTACAATAATAAAATATATGGAAGAAAACATGGCAATCTGTTTCATGAGATCAATGATAATTTTGAAGATTCAAGCCCTATGGCAAGGAAAATAAAAGGAAAAAATGAACAATTGGGATTATCACAAACAATCGTTAATACAGTGAAAGAAAATAATAGTAGTTTAAAAAAAGACATCCTACTGAATGGAAAAAAAACATCAAAGGGTTAATATTCAAGATGTACAAAAACTTATTCAACTTAACTATAAAAAACAAACAATGCATTAATAAGTAGGCAGCAGATCTGAATAGAAAATTCACCAGAGAGGATATGCAGATAGTCAATAGATACAGGGAAAATTGTTCATCATCACTTTCAGTAAGGGAGCTGCAGGTCAAAACAATGAGATACAAATACCCATGAGAACAGCACAAGTTAAAAATGACTCCCAACAACAAATGCTAAAGAAGATATGGAAAAAGAGGAACAGTACTACACTTTTGGAAGAAACCTTATATAAGTAAAAACAGAAATGACAGATGGCCCAATAACCCTACTCATGGTCTCTATCCAAAAATCATAGAACCATCAAATCAAAATATTCAGTGATCTATAATGTTTATTGAAGCACTAATTATAACAGCTCAGACACAGAAGCAACCTCAGTCCCCACTGATAGAGGATTAGATCAAGATGTGGTGTAGCCACACTATCAAGTACTACTTAGTCAAAAGGAAAGATGAAATAATGCCATTTATAGCAAAATGGAAGAAATTCAAAGGAATTAGGTGTGATAAAGTCAAAATAAGAAAGGCAAATGCTAACTGTTCACATAGCAGATAATTCAACAAAGCAAAATAATTATAACTAGTGGATATGTATAAACAAAGTGAGGTTTCTGAGTTCAAGAAAGAGGAAGGAGGGAGAGGTCAAAGGGACATAAGGGATGGTGTATGCAGAGAATGGGGTGGCCACCTTTCAGGGTGAGGGAAATCAAAGTGGTAATTGCTGCCAAACTAGTATTATCCTGACCCAGAGTTCCAAAGGGCTTGACTAGGAATAATCTTTCTCAGGTTAGGGATTCTGTCTGGTGAAGCCTACCCAAAAAAAAAGAAAAAAAGAAAGAAAAAGATAAACAGTCTTATAAGGAGTGCTAACAGCAGAGGTAAAGATGAAAAGTGGTATGAGAATGACTATAAAAATTAATTAATAAAATAAAAATGTCTAGCTCTGATAGTTAAATTTTATTGTTAAAATGTCCTTTAAATGAAATATAAAATATTGAGAGTAATTATATTCTCTCTCTACCACAAATAACAAGAAAACCTCTAAACTAAATTAACATCTATTTCCCAGGTATTTAACTGCTGTCTCAAAAGGATTTCTACTGAAGTGTCTGGGAATAAGAGCTTTATGGATTTTGCAAATCAGATTCAATTGCTTTCTAAATGCAATTCCTGTACAACAGTAGGTATCCAATGGTAACTAAGCAGGGTTATTTGAACAACGCATAAATATTTCATAGTGTGCAAAAAGCCACAAATGCCAAACTCTAAAATGTCTGCAAACACGCTATATTTCCAGTTCCAAGAATGTAATTATTGTCTTGGGATTTGTGGGGTGTCTTGTTGAAGACCCTTTTCATTTTGATAAAACGATGAACTTGCAAAGGAAATAATGCTCTAACATCTCATTTTAACCTCAAAGATCCTGATCAAGGGAAAAGATTCTTTTTTGTAAATCATTTACGAGAATACTACCTAAAGCCTTTTGTTGTCTGATAAGATCAAGGAATTCCTTTCCACCAGGCCACTGTCTGGGAAACTGGGTTCATATCACAGTAGGCTCTATGTACACAAGTCTAACAACTTCAAGATCATTAATGACAAGGTGCCCTCACTCTTTTTTTTTTTAATTTTTATTTATGACAGTTTATTTTTACATCATTTTGTACATTTTTTTTTCCATCTCAATTGTAATCCCCGCAGGTTTCCCATCACCAAGTCAGCCATGTGCCATCACCATAATCCCATGCACTTCCCTCCCCACCCTACCTTTTTTAGGTGTTCTCTCTCTTTAAGCTAATTTAACAGTAAATAATGGTATCTTGCCTTTTACGAATACCTAATACAGAATATTTTCTTTTAAAAATCTAACAATCAAGATGTGAAATTTGAAATTAGAAGAGGAATGTAGTAACATAAAAGCTTTTTTATGCAGTTAGTTGATCTTATGACTTAGGAATAAGTGAAAACAAGAAGCAAGAAATCTGAATTCACACCTAAGAATCATACCCTACAACAATCAAGCAATAAAGATATATAGAATACCTACTTCATGCTGCTGGAATGAAAAATCAAAGAGAAAGAAGGGAAGCTCTACAAATTATAATGGTCCATCCTTAAAAGGACTTGCATCTCCAAAAAACTCTAAACAACCTGGAGCTCTATAGTTACTGATCCCTGAAACTGGTCAGATTTTCTCCTGGGTGAACTCAATGATCAATGTCCTCAATAACCTGGACATATTTTGTAACTGTCTGCGATCATAAAACATTTTGGGGAAGAGGAGGAAGTGGCTCCAGGAGACATTCGTTCTGGACTACTAATCCAATCAAAACATCAGGAATCCTCCACTTCCCAATATCTTAAACAGCTGGCCATTTTAATATGTACAATGGGTTGTGCCTCAACAGTTAGCTTCAAGTATCTTATGTTGGTTTTCCCAAATAACAGAATGATTGCTCAGCTCTGCAATAAAGATCAAGAACTGCAGCTACGACTTTTGATGTTGGCACATCTGTTAAGGCAGGGATGTCTGCTGAGCTGTAGTTTCACTGCATCAAGTATGGGAAGAGATTTTGGGGATAGCAGAGTCCCCATAAGAATACTTCAGAAGAATATCAAAGTTTGCTCGCTAGGGGAATTTATTAAAATCTTACTCAAACGAAAGAATATATAAAGTTGAATTAAACTTTTTTCCTAGTCTCTGAGATAGTTTCCAAGAATTCTAGATGTGACAGAAACTTGCGTTATTGGAAATGATAAATACACACATTGGGTTGAATAAAACCAAAAATAAAGAAGATTCATTCCTCTGCTATGCAGAAAACACTATTTGATCTTCAGTTTCTTATGAGTGTTAGTTAGGAGAGATAACAACCTTCCAGAGCCATATTTGGACCTTTTTAGTAAGGAACTCTGTTTTGGTGAGCATTCTGCTATTACAAAAAAGGAGAGACTATGAGAAAAAAGAAGCTGAGAGAGAACAAATATGAAACAAAATTGAATGAAGACTAGTTGACAGGCCAGAAGCAAAACACACACACACAGACCAGAGCCTAGAAGGAGACAAGACCAACAAAGTGATCAAAGCCCACAGTTGCCAGTGTCCCACTGAGGCCTACAGGAAGACTTTGCACACATTTGCATTTCCCGTGAGTCATAGGTGTACCAATGCTGGTTCACAGCTTCTCAGAGAGCCCAAATGGCTGTAGTGACCACAACACTTACATGCTTTGATTGTTTGAAACAGTCTGTTCTATGTGACTAGGAGAAGCTAAATATTTAAACAAGTTTAGAATAAGAAAGTCATTTATGATCTCACTATCTGTGCATAACGGTCATTTGGGGTATGCATGTTCAATATTTGGGATGTGTCATTTTATTTTAAATGCTTTTCACATAAAAATTATAAAAAACAGAAATAAAATCCAGGTAATTCAAGCAAAGAAAAGAGACAGTCACCTGAAATATTGAACTACTTAGAAATTAAATGCATTTGAGGGCTTGGTCAGTTAAGTGCCTCAGTTAATATTCTTCCTGCTCATAATGCTTTTTCTTACTAGACAGAGCTGAACCTTCCTCTGACTCTGAGAAACGCTCCTATTACAGATATTCATGATATAAAGCAATCTACACACTATTTCAAATCCTTTATGCTGGGAAGTACCACAAAAAAATAGTGAAATAAAAGGTTATGAAATTCACTAATATTAAATGTGAGTCACCTACAAATTAAGGCACAATTTAATGTTAAATGTTAAATGCACTTTTACAGCATCCATAAAGAGTAAATTGCATATCTTTTTCTTATATACGGAAGAATGGGTAAACTAATGGGTGCTGACCACATCAACACCAAAACCCAGCATCATCAGTGATGACCAGCTGAGTCTTGATTTTTCTTAAACTTTGATTCTTTCAATTCAGCCCTCCATTTATTAGATACTGTCAAGAAAATCAGTTACTTTTGTACATAAGCTAGAACATATTTACTCTTATATTCATGGTGTTAGACACTCATAACATATTGTGCAAAATGATCACCATCATCAAAAACCTGAAGGATATGTTAGGGCTGTCTTTTGTTTTCTTCACTTGAGTAAGAAGAAAAGAGATTATAATAATGGTCCCAGATATAGAAGAAAACACCAAAAGAAGCCAGGGCCGCTAAGTAATTAAATCGGTAACTGCCAGAATTATCTTGTGTACATTAAAACTTCGAGAGATTAATAACTTATTTGATGTCACAAAATTGGATAATGTCATGCTTAGAACTTGAGCCTCATTCTATCATAAAGCAATATTTAGACTCAAACCAATGAACTGATACGTCTCTTATCCTTAATGGTTCTTTAACTTTTTTAAAAAGTTAAATAAGGGACTTCCCTGATGGTGCAGGGGTTAAAGTCTCAAGGCTATCAAGCTACCCGCAGCCACTGCAGCATGATTTGGATCCCTAGCCAGGAAGGTGACCCACATGGCACAGCAGACCTCTCCTGTCTCACCTGCTGCTCCATTGAGCAGTGTGTTTCAGCAGATCCTCCTGTTCTGCTTCCCACTCTGTCTTTGGTGAATCCTCTCACCCCCTGCACCTCTGGCCTACATTCCAGTTCTTGTATGCATAAATAAAATAAATCTAAAAAAATTACAGTAAGTTAATTAGGAAGTAGATATAATGCAATTATGCCTTAACACTTACAGATTTTTCTATGGGGTACTTCCATAGATTTTTTTTTTTCTTTTATCCCACTCAAAAGCCCAACGTCATCTAGATCATGAGTCAAAACAAGCAAGCCCAGATCTTAGTTTTTCCAATTATCTTTCACCAAGAATGCTTACATAGCATTAAAGCAACAGGAAGATTCACAATGTTACTACAATGCTTATTTAATTCTTCTGTTGAAGATTTTTCTTAGGGTAATTGGGAGGGATCTTTTTCTTATGGCAGATAATGGTTCTCGGTCCATCAATAGCAATGGTGTCATTGGTTTCATTTTTCTATCCACTTGAGACAATTAAAAGTTGTCAAGGGTTAGAGGTTAATGTACTTAGACAACATTTTAATTGCTGCTTCTTCACAATATGTAATAAAACAGCATTTACCTTTAAAAACTCCCTTGTTAAAGGCCCTGGGACTTAAGACAGTATAAAATGAAAGCAATTCATTACAATCCTACTGAACTTATCTTTTCTTTGTGGAATTGAATTAACATTCTAGTTAGGTTTTCAATATTCTTATCACACAGAACAAGTTGGTTTCTAAATCAGCTTATGGAAAAGGAACAGAAAGGAAGAAAACTCACTGAAGTTGACTAATAGTCTATTAGCCTAGGACTAAGAGATGAAGTCACAAGGGTCTCAAACTTCAATGGAAAATCAAAATAGCTAATTTTACCCTGTGTCAATTAGTATGTCTATAAAGAAAAGAATACTGAGTCAGTAACTATGCAGTCCTTGAAAAGCAGGATCCAATTGTGGCCAGTTTCAATGGAATACTGTACATAAAACAAGCAGATCTATTGTACTAACTACTATTCTAATAACATGTTTATTAACCCTGGATCTCTCTTCTGTGATTCAACGTTCTCTAGTTGTTGGTCTTACATGCTAACTATGTGCCTTTTGTCAACTGTCTATTTCCAAGCACTAATTTTTCAATGAAAACAATCTTGCTGCAATAATTTCAGATGATTCAGGAATGGGGACTCAATATGTTGAAACTGTCTTGGGATACAAATAAAAAGGTAAATTGGGATTTTTTTTTTAAGATTCATAATCAATTTTCAAGATTCAATTGTGAAGCAATGTATTTATTTAAATGTTTACAGTATGGTCATGAGACAAGTTCAGGTGTCAGAAAGATAAGGATTTGAAGCTCAAGATCCACCATAAAACAGACTTGTAAATTATTTCACCTCCTAGAGAATAAAGTCACCCTAGCAGAGTTAGTTCTAAATTTTGCTGGGTGTTTTAAATGATTTTTTTATTTGTTTTCTTTGAGTTTCACTACATCTCTTTCATGTAGCTACTTTAAGCATCCTTCACTGATGAGGAAATTTGAGACTTCAAGAATTTTAACATTTTTTCTAGGTCACACAGCTAAGAAATGTTTTACAGCTAAGAAATATAAGCCCAGAAAACTTAAACTGAGTGAGAAAGTTTTCAATTATATATTGTATAGCCTCTACGTGTGTGTGTGTGTGTGTGTGTGTGTGTATACACACTGTCGATAAATATATTCTCTTATATAGAAAACTATACGTAGTGTCCTCATCATTGTTGTTCCCACTAGTACCATCTTGTGGAGTTTCTTAAACTTCAACTACTTCTATCACCACCATAACTCGTGTGCATTCAGGAAAATAATTGTACATGAGCATATGACATTTATATCTTAAATCTGGAAACATTTTAGTCCCATTTGCCAACCAAACCTTACTAGGAGGTTTGCAATTATTCATAGAATTCTAGGTTTTGTTGAAGAGAAGCTTTCTAAGCCAATATGTCTACCTGACAACGTTATATTCATTCTTAGTTTTATGTTCTCCATACCTGTAAAGTAATAGTAAAAAAGGGAAGAGAGATTAAAGGTAGCAAAGATACATTTTCCACACTAAAATATGAGTCTGTAGAAGCACTGTACAAGTTTGCTTCTCCAATTCAGTGGACTATATTCTAAGAACCCAGCTGACATATATTGGCTGGAACATCTGTAGTAAATCATTCAGCCTCGGGGGTCTACTTTTTTTTTTTTTTACATATAATATATTATCAGATTGTTTCTAACTTTCATGTTCTTTAAATCGATAAAAACACCTTCTTTTTATGTAAAAGAGCTATAGGTATAATCAATCCTTTCAGTTGAAATCCACAAAAATGCAAAACACTTCCCAAAGGAAATCCTTCTAGTGGTTTATCTGCTTATTTTATAATTAACCAGGAATGAGGATGGCTTGTCTGAAAATTTTCTTTGCCAATCTCCAATGTAAGTTTATGTCACTGCACTCAGTGTTTTCTGTTTAGAAATCCTTTCAATGAGTTGGGGAAAGACCATGTTGTTCCTTCTCAAGAAAAATTCACTGGCGTCCTTCATAGTGTAACTTAAGCTAATTATTGCTAAAAACTAAGAATAGACTGATGCAACTCTGACCTTATACTTGTAATGTTCCTTTCAGTTTCCCAGTTTTCACATATATATAACTGGAAAAAAAAATATATATATATATGCACATATAATGTAATATATCTTATATATCGTGTGTTCCAATCTTCAGTTCAAACAAATAACTGAAAACTTTACATTTATAATGTCCAACTGTCTGTACGATTCGGATGTCTCTCTGTGGACATCCCAAAGTTACCAATGTCCACACAGTTTAAACTGAACTCCGTCTATCCTGGTGGCGCAGCAGGTTGGTACACAGCACTGTAGGCTAGCCACTTCATTGCAAGTTCGATCCCCACCCCAGATGTGATCTACATGGCACAGAAGACCTCTTCTGACCTGCCTGCTGCTCCCCTCAGATTATTAAAACTAAACTCACTGAATCTGCAGATAACCCTTTAACTCAGTTAATGGCATTGCCATTCACCCAGTTCTTAAGATAGAACAGGATACTGATTTTTGTCTTTAAAAAAATATATATTTATGCATACAAAGCTGGGGTACAGGCCAGAGGTTCAGGGGCAATGAGATGATCCACCAGAGACAGAGTGGGGAGCAGAATAGGCCGACTGACAAAGTACATTGCTGAGGGAAGCAGCGGGCATGTCAGGAGAAGTCTGCCACGCCATGTGGATCAGGGTAGGCAGGGATCGAACTCATGCTGAAGTGGTTTTATCATCTTAGTGCTACGCTTCAACCTGCTGTGCCACCAGGGAAAGCCCTGTTTATCGTTTTTTTAAACCTGTCTCATAAAATCAAACCCTGCCTAATTTATCTTCTACACACTGCTTAAGTACCCTCTCTCCATCTTTCATTACTGTTTCTATTCCATGTCTTTATTATCTGTCTCCTAGCTCTCTACTGCTCCTCCTAGTCACCTTGCTGTGGTCTACCCTCAAAGCATGCACCAAAGATACCAGAGCAACACCAAAACTACCACTGCTGTGTGCAAAATCACCTGCTATTACAACATCTGGTAATTCATCAGGTATGCTCCTCATCCTTAAACTTTCCTTCAAGGTTTATACTCTTAAAGAACAAAAATATGAGAGTCCATCATTAAATAGTACTTTCAAAGTGCCAGGTACTCTACCAAGAAAACCACAGGTATTAACTCATTAAGTTCTTCTAATGACCATATAAGTCAAGGATATTATTATCCTTTTCTCAAACAGAAAGAAATTGAGGCACAGAAATGCTACATGACTTAGTAAAAGCCACACAACTATCAAGTGGCAGAGCTAGTGGGATGGAAACTTGGTTTACCCAGTTATAAATTTCTGCTCTTAAAAACCATACATCATCTCCTCCAGTAAGTCTTCCTTGATGTACCATTGTCGGGCACACAAAGACTCTGCTTTTCCATCTCAGTGATTTATGTTATGATTCATACCACATTATTATGTTTCCCAAAATGCAATCCTTGCAACATCTTCATCAAAAAAATCTGACATGTTTGTTAAAAACTGAAGAGGACAAGTATTCCCTTCCTCAAAATCATCCAAAATTACAAAGTCCTGTACCTCATCCCAAAAATGATTTGAAATCTCTAATTGAGAACCCAGAAGCCTGCATCACAGACAACCTATACAACAAACTTAGATCTTCTGCATAAAATGTAAGGAAGGAAATTAAATCAAACAATGTTCATAGAACACTGAGCTCAGGACTTCTCACCTAGTAAATACTCCAAACATTAGCTCCTATTATTATTATTGATGTCTTTATTATTATTATTATTATTATTATTATTATTATTATTATTATTATTATTTGCTTTAAGGAGAATAAACAAGAATACCATTTGTACTGACTAAGAAACAAAGTAGACAAAGGGAAATAACCAGCCATGCTGGTTATAACCATAGACATGGGGTCTTTCTTGATCAGACAAAGAATAATTTTGTAGGAAATAAGAAGTTTGTGGTTTCCAGTTCCATGATCTTTGGGGTTTGTTTTTAGGTCAACCACAAGGGAAGAGAGCATACAGATACATTTTTATTTTAGCAGCTCTATTCCTGAGAGTAGTGGCGCCTACTTCAGTAACATGACCCTAAGAACAGGAACTGGAGTGATTAAAGATTCAAAGGCTTAGAACCATCAGCGTTGCCATATTATGATGTCTCAAGCCTCACAACAGCAGAAATAGCCAGCTGATATAAACAAGAGGAATCTGTCAGAACAGGAATTAGGTGTCTGGCTCTAGAAGAGAAGACCTGAAATAAAGTTAAGCTCCCCAGGAATTCATCTAAGTCCCCAAGGACAAAACGACATTTTCAGCATGATGTCCACACCTTAAAACCTTGCTTCTTACATTTCATATTATGTGTCCCACTTGTTTAAATTAGCCCTGTAACTTTTCACCACAAAGAATTTAAAACCTTCTTAAGTTAGAATCAGTTTTTGCCTTGTATGGATTAGTTCTTAATCTCTAGTCTTCAGTGTTCAGAGGCAGGTGGTTTGCAATGAATTGTTTTCCAAAGGCAGTCAAGATACTGCTGCCACCTGCAGAATGATGTAGAGGACAAATGTCCAAGGAAGCAACAGGAAGAATTATGTTGGCTAGAAAAGGATACCTTGCCTATCTTCACTTTTTTTTTTTTTAATGTTTACTAATTCTGTTAGTGGAAGAATGAGGCTCCCAATTATATTATAATTGTTTATGCATTTGTCTTTCTGCCAGCTCCTCAACAGCAGGGCCATGGTCTCATTTAGCTTCGAGTCAAAGTATCTAGAACAGATAATTAATAAATGCCTGTAGAACGGGAGGGAAAGAGAGAGGAAGACTCATTAATGGATAAGCATAATGCTTAGCCAATTACAAATGTTATGAGGAAAAGTCCAAACTTGGAATAACAATATCTTTAAAAACAATTTTTAAAAAACCATTACCTCCATAAGTCATGTAAACACCTATTATGTGCCAGGCAATATGAATTTCTTAGATCTAAATACTTCAATTACTTATCAGCATTAAGAATAACAGCTCAGAGCATCCTATTCAGTAGATATTTAAGAACAAAAGTTAGCCAAAATTCAAGATGTAAGTAGACAATAAATGTCAATGATATGCTGATAGATTGTCCAGAAATTCAAAAATATGTTTTAAAAAGAGAAATGAATAATCTCAAGTGAAAATAAAAGACATTAGTGTTTCCAAGTGAGATATGTTACTGTTTTTGCAAATCACAGTCCATATCTACAAGAGTAGGTCCAATTTTGTATCTAGGAGACTGACCAACTTTTAAATTCATTCTTTTGGCACTATTTTTTTTTTAACCCATGCCTAATTCAAGACTTTTCTAAATGAAGTCAACAAACAAGAACACATTAACGGCACTTCTTACTCTCAGTGAACCTTCATTCTTTTAAAGGAAAAAAAAAATATTTATCTGGTAAAAAAAAAAAAAGTAGGAAAATTAAAAATGATGGTCTAGATCAAATGAACCTGCAGATCTTATACATATTTAGAATAACTACAGAATACAAAAAACAACCAAGATATATATGTTAGACGAAAGACGATTTGGAGTTAATTTGAAGAAAAACAATCTCATTGTCGAACCTCAAACTTAAATCCTGTTCAGTATGATGTGGACACTTAAATTCTTCTGTACGTCTCTGTGTCACTGACCCCAAAATAATTCTAACCAAAAGGTCTATTTTGCAGTTATTCTATGTGAAACTGACTATCTTGCCTGGAACCATGTCAAAAATTCTATAGCAGTCACTATTTTAATCTAATTTTCCTTTAAGATATGTCTCATGGAAGCTGGTCAATCTTCTATCTTGATAGTGTTCCAGACTCATAAGAGGCACTGAACATATACTCTCCCCTAATTCTCCCTCTTCCAGGTCTTCTCTGGGTATTTTGCTTCTCTTTTTCTCTTCAGAAATCCATTATGATCATAGGTCATTCTGCCTCAGTTTATAGTGCCTCTTTGATACCTTTCTATAATCTTGCAATAATTCCTAGAAATTACCAAGAGGTTTTAACCTCCTGGAAATCTGAAGATAATTCTATATGCTGAGATCTCATTTAAATATCTAACCACAGCACAATTTCTGGTTAATCTTTAATCATTCAATTTAAATTTTCTAACTGGGTTTTTTCAGTTAGGTAGAGCCATAGATATACAGTTAGGTAGAGCCATAGATATACACATATTTGCACAATAATACATTTACATGTGTGTATGTGCATATATTTGTCTTTATCTGAATCTGCACATATATACATATAACATATTTATACATGGTATTCCAGACTAAATAAAACATGTGTATCTCCACTTATAGCTAACTTGCATTCTCCTGCATTTTAATTGACTTTCTTGTGCATTCTAAGAAGATGATAGCTGTGTTTTGAGATTTTTACATATATATGTCTTTTTCTCCTTGTACAGAATACTACGAAACTCAGAATATCCATAGTGATGTATGTCTTTTTGAAGAATAACAAGATAACAGGTGGTTAGATGGCTCCTGGATACCATTAGTATCGGTCTTGGTAACTGGAGAGAATAAAAATAATTACAGTGCTAGAATTTGCAGTCCCCAAACTTTGTTACAAGGAATGGGGAAGGGGTCGGAGGTTGAGTTCAATCACCAATGGTCAGTGACTGAATCAACCACGTCTACAAAAATGAAGCCTCCATGATGAAAACCCTAATCAACAAGATCCAAAGAGCTTCGGGATGAAGAAGGCATCTATGTACTGGAGGGAAATACCCCATACTCCATCGGGATAGAAGCTCCTGTGCTTGGGATCCTTCTGGTTGTTATCCTATATAGTTCTTCATTTGACTATTTTCTTGTGTCCTTTACAATGTCTTTTATAATAAACTGATAAAATGTTTCCCTGAGTTTTGTAAACTTTCTAGCAAATAATTAAGCCCAAGGAGGGATTTCTGGGAATAACCAATCAATAGGCAGTTGGTTAGAAACACAGGACATCTGGGAGTTGTGATTGATAAATGAAGTGCAGGAAAGGCAGTCTTATGGGACTAGACCTAAACCCTGTGGTGCTAATGCTAGGTAGTTAGTGTCAGCATTGAATTGAACTATAAGTTACCCAATTGTCCCCAGAAAGTTGAAGAATTGGATTTTATAGCCCTCATAGTTGTTGAGAACTGTGGTTTTAAAGTCTTTCAAAAATCATTATTTCAAAGAGCTATATGGACACAAATGTTTGTTGCAACATTATTTACAATAGACAAAATTTGAAAACAAACTAAGTTCCATTTACTGATTAAGGGATAAAGAAGATGTAATGTGTGGTGTGTGTGTACAATGGACCAATACTACCCAGTATTAAAAAGGATGAAATCTTGACACCTGTAGCAACATGAATTTATCTTAAGGGTATTACACAAAGTAAAATAAGTCAGATGGGAAAAGACAAATAGTGTGTAAACTCATTCATATGAGGAAGATGAATAACAGAAATGAACAGACAAATAAAAAAAAAAGCAAACTCATACATTTTAAGAACCAAATGATGGTTATTAGAAGGAATGACAAATTAAGTCAGATAAAATGGATCAAGTACAATATGCAGGATGGAATATGAAATTTTGATGGCAATCACAATACAGTCCATACAGATCCTGGGTTACATGCTACACACCTGAAACCTAATAATGTTATTAAACCAAGGTTTCTGCATTTTTTTAAAAAACAGGTTTGGGAATACTTGAATAACATTCAAACTTAGGAAGGAAAGATTGCACAATTACTTTAATGTTATCTTTAAACATAATAACAAAACACTGTCATTCGTTCATTAGATGCCTAGGTAATATGATCCCAAAATATCCAGTACATTGCCCATTACAAACAATTGTTATTGTTACTGATTTGGATAGAAAATGTTCCAGAGCGTATAGCTCACACACGAAGACTTATATGTTAAGAATCCACTTTGCAATCATCTTTGGGAATTCCCAACTAAAATAAACTAAACAAACAAAAACCCTATAATACAAAAAGAAAATAAAAATAGGAAAGTGGCATCCTAACAGCAATCAAAGTTACAAAGATCTCTTGTAGGTGTTTTCAGTCCCTAAAAAGGATGAAAGAATTCTGGACTCACTAGTTACTACTTTGAGAGCTGTTATAATTTGTATTAAAGATTCACAAATGAGTTGAATACCAACAAGAGGACATCATTTCCAAAGTTTGAATTCCATACCCTCACTTTTGTTTCTGCTCTCCTAGATGGGCTGGGATTTATTCATGTCCCATCAGTCTGAGAGACAACATTGTCGGTATATAATGTACACTCACCATGGCAAGTGATAATTAGTTAAGATGCACATATAAAGGCAATTAGTTTCATTCTTTAAAAAAAGGCAAATATTTTCCAGGAAGAATAAGGAATAAAGAAAATACATGGGGGGGAAATGATACTTCTAAATAAATGCACAACAAGAGACAATTTTATCATCAAACTTATATAATGGCATAAACTACAATAGAGTACATCTCAGGCAAAGGAAAAAATGTACACAGAATGTTTCCCAAGGAGTTAAGAGCTTTCTTGGACAAGTTATGTTACAATAAAATATTAATGTGTGCTCATTTGTCATGTGTTAATTAGCAGAATAAGCTGTAGGAAGTCCGGATTACCATGCAAATGTTAATTAGGTCATAATTTATGTTAAGCATTTCTAAGTTTAGGAGCACTGCGTCTCATTTAGCAGCAGTTGAACTTTAGAAATAATTTGCATGTGCAACTGCTCGTTTTCAATTTTAATATGACAGTCACTTCATTTTAATAAATACAAGAAACTGCATTTAAATAATAGCAAATTCAGAGGTAATTTGGTCACATTCAGTACATTTCCCTGGGAGATGGAAAGTCTGTCCTTTAATCACTACTCAAGTTGAAAAAAAAAAAAAAGCTTCAGGAGATGCAATTTTTTAAAAAATTAAGCAAATCTCCCCAGTCACAATCCAGAATACCAATTTCTCTTTTGGAGAAAAAGAATCCATGTATTGCCTGGACCCAGTTTGATCATTTTTAGGTCTCACTTCATGTTTTCTTCTTTCCACTTAGCTTCGCTGCTGACATGACCACACAGCAGCATTCTGTCAAATTTCCCATATACTGTTCCCATATGCTGTTAGATTTTGGACTTTATTTTTCTCAAAAATCTTCATTTTTAAGTTCATACCTGAATCCATTCTGTTTCAGAGTAATGAATGATCTTAACTACTCCTGAATTCTTTTAAATAATGGGAAACACTGATTGGAAAGGCTGCCTTCGTCCTGGCCAGAAAAGTTTGCAGAAAGAAAAGCAATCTATTTTTTTTATCTCCAGAGTGGGCAACTTTTAAATTTAAGGCTATGCTGGTTCAGAGCTGAAGTTCTTAACTGTTCTCATGCACGGACCTGTTTGGTAGTCTGGTAAAAGTCCCATGTACCCCTTTGCAAAATAAACCTTAAAATAAAATGTAGGGTAAAAATATGAATGATTATGGTAAAATATTATTTTTTAAATATGTGACATAGGATTTAGTTTCTTTATTAATGAATTAAAGAACATAATCTACTACCTACTATGATTTAAAAATATAAAGCTGTTGCCTCAAGTCCTCTGCATTTCAACTGTATGAAAATAAATAGGATTTCTAATGGTGATTTCATAGGGGTACTGCTTTTATTTCTGAGGTTATAAACTATCTCATAATTGAAGGAATTGTACTTTAGTTTGGGAGTAATGAAAATAAAAATATAATTATGCTTTTGTTCAAGTTCATATGCCCTCTGAATTTTCTGAATTTTCTGAAATTACTGTTTTGGAAGCTACATTTTTGTAAATTTCTGACAGGAGTTTTTAAAGCAATGCTTTCCTAAATTAAATCTTACTTTGAAATTAAGAAAAGCTTGAAACAAATCATTGTTTTGCCTGAAAAATAATTTTTGTTTTATAACTCCTGTTCATGTGCAGGTGTTTCTTTTTACATATTTGAGATTATGATATAGACCAAATTTATTATATTAGTATGTAAAGTTTTTCCTTTACTGGTAGCAATATTTGAATATACTCCAAGATTAGAGACCCACTTATTTGCTCAAAAAAAGTGAAGAACATTGGTAACTGCAACCTGGTTGACCTGTGCCTGCCACCTTACCCCCAAACTATATGCTCATTTTACATACCGAGTTCCAAAAGAGTTTTGATTCACATTTTTCTCTCAATGTGAATTTGCTGCCCGCATTTAAAAGCCCTACCTATCAAATAAAAACCCAGATTTCAAACGTGTCATGAACAAAAATGTTGCCACATTTTCACATGACAATAATCTACTGGATCTGAATCTATTTATTTTATTTATTTATTTATTTTTACCTACTGTGGTCTCCTCTCCAAGATAATTTTTCTTTTTAGGATACCCAACTGCTTCTTGTGGATCACTGAGTTGTCCACTATCTGCTAGATGCTAAAGCATTGTTAATTTTATGTGAATTGCATAGTTAAGAATCTGTTTTGTTTTATTGATACTTTGCTATTGCTTATTTATTTGGTGGTTCCTACCTTGAGACTTATCCTCTCTTCACTCAACTCATGAACTCTGCCTCTACATTATCTTTTTGCTTCTGACAAGATCATATCCATGATCTAAGTCATAATTCAAATATTAGTCCCTGTGAATCCTTTCTATTTCAAATTATAATATTTGCATTCACTCTCAATGTATAGCTAGCAAAGAACAGAGATTTTGGCTTCTGCTTTGATTTTCTAGTAGACACACCCAGGGCCTTGTACAAACATAGAAAAGTATGACTTGTTGATTTTATCAGAATTGCTTAGTTAAGAAACTGTTTTTGTTTTGTTAATAATGTGTTATTGATTCTTTATTTGGTGTTAATTTCCCTCTTAACAATTAATCTCCAGAAGTCACAGTTCTTCTTTCCATTATTCTAAGTGGCTGAGAGCACTGCATCTTTTACCCTATCTGTGGTATCATTTGTATAGAACCACAATATTGGGCCTATAGCCCATTATGGTAACTACTGACACTAACTAGCAGCTTCTCGTGACCAAGACACATGAGCTCCATTTTGCTATAGTCCTCACCATTCCCTATCATTAACTTCGATCTATCAATATAGACTAATTTATTTAACTGCCTGCCCACTTCCTTTCAAAGCATCGTAGTACGAGACTATCAGTCTACTAAAGTTAAAATTATTAAAGTATAAGTGATAGCAAATCAAGATGTTTCAATTATTAGAAGTGTAGCAGCAAAAAATAAATTGATAGTTTCTAGAATAAAGTGCCACTTTTTTTATGCCTAGAAAGTTTACTGGAAGCATTAGAAACCCTACCATACGTTTAGTAACAGAGACAGAATTGTTTGAAATATCATTTTTACAGTTGCCAATAAAGAGGAAAATCCCACTTTTATGAGGGATAAATGAAATATATCCAGGAAACATAAAAACAGAGAAACGATGCTGTGCCAAGTATTTCAGCTTCCTGCTCCTTCCCTGAAGGGTGTTTGCAAAGAAAAATGACCTCATCTTCAAAAATAGAGAGATTTCCTGAATGTTCTTAATGTACCTGTAATCACCAACTACAGTTTTACTCTTCACTTATTTATCTGCTTTTCTCTAGAATCTACTTCTCTTTCAAGCCACCGCACATGATCAATAGTGCTTATGACCTGTGCAAAATGCATCCGTTATTCTAGTCTTAAATCACCACTTTCAAGCTTTGAGCAAAGCCCTCCATTTTCAGTATGTGATGAACAAGGGTATATCTGTCAGGTGCATTTACCATGCCTGGCCCTTTCAAATCTGTGGATATACATGTCACCTCTACTGATACCTGGTACCTCTGCACTGGTTCCCACATCTGTCCCACTGTGCCTTTCAGCTTGTTCTCATGGACAGTCACCCCACCACACTAAACTTGTTCAGTCTCCTTTCCCAAGATGCATTTTTTTCCAGTCTCCTAGAGGCACACACTGAATTAAATGTAGAATTCAGAGAAATTTATCAACTAACATGCTTTTTACCTGTGTTTATGTCATTTCCCTAATTAAGATGCAAAACCAAACTTTCAACCAAAGACAATAATAAATGAATGTCTGATTTTGCTACCTGAGATATATTCCATCTGTGTACAGCAGTGGTAAGAATGACAGACACCTACAATGTGTCACAGAGCTTTTCACTTGGATGCAACAGGATTTCTTCACTGACTATTGTCTGCTCAGTTTAAACATATATTAACTTTCTACAATTATTAATTCCATATCCAAATAAAACTGAAGAGAAATATCTAGAGGAAAGGAAGGGAGAACATGCACACACACTGGACAGAGTCATGCAGTCATCACAAATTTGAAGCTCTGTCAGACTACACTGGGATCAAGTTAAATCCGCCATCCTTTCAAGAAGGTCTGTAACAGTGACTTTAAAGCCCACATTTTCACTATATAGAACCCATCTCTAAGAAAAGTAATGAAAATCCAACTAATTGAATGATCCATGAACCCTTTAAAAGAAGAGCTATTGCTCAATAAACTTATATAGCCTCTCTCCAAGCCACCTTTCCTTTTTTATCTTTTATCTAAGGCATCTACATCTGACATCTATTTTAAAGACCCACACTCAACAGATAAGTGGTCCAGACCAAAGTCAGGTTAGCTTCTCTACAACTACAAGTAGAGTGATATAATTCAAAGCAAAACGTGAGTCCATGATTTCCAGGGGAAGACACACAAGCTCACTTTCTAGTCCCCAAATAGTCCTCCTCCATCCTCCTGCTTCTGACTAAAATTCCAAAATTCTAGCTTCAGTTCTTCAAGACAAGATGTCATGATCTCAAGTAATGTCTTTTAATGTAAAAATATGCAGCCTGAGGGTAACAACTTGAAGTCGCATGAGTTATCTGTACACTCTGTGCCCACCCATGTGTGTTCCTTACATTGGAACCATCTCACAGAGGCAGGAGGATGGGGCCATTTTAGTTGCTGTATGTATGAGGGTGTTTAGAACAGTCCTCCCCAAGATGTGTAATTTTGGCATGCAGATTATTCTGAGCTGAAATCAAATAAATCCTGCAGATGCAAACAAAACTTTTACCACTCCCTTAACTACCTAGAAAAATGCAAAAGAGGATCTTATCCAGAATTGTGGTTATTGCCAAAAATAACCTTTTCTATCTGAATAATCTATTTCCTTGGCAGGGCAAACATCTAATTATGGAGCATCTGCTCTTCATTAGATAGATCACCTTCTCTTCTTTATAGCCCCCTCTTTTCTCCTTGAAGATCCACGCCTTCATTCCATTCCTTTTCTCAGTGTATATATCTCAATTTACCTTTCATTTCTAGAACCTTTTATGTCTATGTGTTCCTTTTATGTAGGAAATTAATTTTTTTCTGGTTAATCTCTCTGATGTTAATTTGATTATTCACCCAGCAAGAGAAAAATCCAGAGGGGTGCCAGATAATTTCCCCTTCTATCACATATGGGCTCACACACACTTACAAAAAGAGTTTTCAGACAGTGGAGCATTAGGCTAAAGGGCAATGTGGAGGGAGGCATCAAAGATAAACTATTCTATATTATTAAAAATATGTTCAACATCACTTATAATCAGGGAAATGCAAAACTAGAATGAGATTCCACCTCACACCAGTGCTAATGGCCCATATTAAAACATTTGCAACAACAAATGCGGGCGAGCATGTGGAGAAAAAGGAACCCTCCTACAATGATAGTGGGAATGCAAACTTGTCTAGCTACTATGGAAAATTGTGTGGAGGTTCCTCAAAATACTAAAAATGGATCTATCATATGACTCCGGGATTCCATTTCTAGGAATCTAGAAAAACGCACACACACACACACACACAAAAAAAAAAAAAAAAAAAAAAAAAAACTTAAATTGAATGGAAATTCACACTCCTATATTTATGTCAACACTATTTACAATAATCAAGATATGGAAACAACCTAAATGACCCAAAATAGATGGGTGGACCAAGACAATGGGATATATATATATGCCATGGAGTACTATGCAGTAATCAAAAGATAAACTCATGCCATTTGCAACAACTTGGATGGAGTTAGAAGATGGATGCCCAGTGAAACAATTAAGAAGGAAAAAAGAATATCATGAACAAAGGGTCAAAAAAAAAAAAAAAAAGAGAGACAAAATTTGCAGGCAAACGATAGATCTGAGGCAACTACAGAGGAAATGGTGAGAGATGAGTCAAATAGGGGCAAGATCAGCACAAAGAGGGGAGAAAACATATATTGTACAAAAATGAACAATAAGGAAATAAAGTATAATCAACAAAAATAAAAATAAATGTTTCTTCCTTTCCAGTTTTGCTTGGGAAAGCTGTGATTATCAAAGGGGCAAGCCCTATTTAACTAGCCCCCAGATGAGGAACCAGGAATAAGCCCACAGAGTCCACACTGTCTCAGAAATAAATTTATTTCCACTTGGCAATTTAGGATCAGGTGTTCTTCCAAGTAAAAACAATTATACTCACTACACCATGGTACTTGAGTTAATAATTCCCAACTGAGTCAATAAATCAACTAAGTACCTTATACAAAGACCTTATTTCCTCTGAATCTTTAATTCACTTAGAGTTGACTCCCAGCTAAACTGTGGAATAGATAAAAATTATCCCTTGTGCCTCTTTCCTAACATTGATTCCTTACATTCTAAACTTCTGTCACTGCACACACCTATGCTGAGACCCACCTAAGCTTACTACAGTGGTCAGACATCCCGTGATGGTATCTTGCCTGAGTCTACACCCTCTATATAGCATTCTCTCATTTAGCCCTCAAAATTCACCTGTCCTGCTCTTTCATAGATTTCTTTCCTTCCTTCCAAGCTAATTTGATTAGTAAGTCAGAACATAGGCTCTGGAGTTGGCTTGAGTTGAAATCCCTCTTCTGCGACTTAATAACTGCAAACTTGAGCAAGTTATTTAGCCCCTCTGTCTCAGTTTCTTTATCTGTAAAATAAGACAAATGATAGTTGCTACTTTATTGGTTTGTTGTGGCAATTATATTTACATAAATATATATGTGCATATACATATATACATATATATGTATATATATGTATGTATATATATATAAAGTGACTAGAGGAGTTTCTGTCTCTTTCCAAGCAATCAGCAATATGCGAACATTAGAAATGCTACTATATAGGACCTTCCTGGGGGCTTAGGGATTAAATCCAGGGCTTTCACCTATGGCCTGAGTTCATGTGTGGCCAGAGAGCTAACCCATCTATAGTGCAGCTGGCCTCTCTTGTCTTGCCCACTGCTCCCCCTAGCAGTGTAGTTCAGTAAATTTGCCTGTTTTTGTTCCCCATTCTGTCTGTGGTGAATCCTCCCACACACCGCACCTCTGGCCTAAACCCAAGTTCTTCTGTACACAAAAACATACATACACACACAGAGAATTGCTACGGCGATTATAAATGACACTGAATACAATATTTCTCTTATCACATGGTCTTCTCCAAACCATCAGCATGAATTTTCTCCAATGCTTTTTTTCTTCAGCTCTCATTGGAAATATAAGGCTTCAGGAAAGGAAGTGTTTTGATATCATTCACACTTAGAAAGTGATAGGAACAATTACTCATTACTCACTTAACATATGGGGATTTTATATATAATAGCACATTTCTCCACAATTTGAGTCCATCTTTTATAATCAGTGGGTGGTCTTTGGCCCTGAAATTTTATAACATTTTTTTTTCTGTCACAAATCTAGGCAGTCAGTGGCTGAGTCCAAATATAAAGCAGCCATAGATATTATGTGACTCTTTTTCTATGATCTATTCATGTCTAAAGAATCAAAATATAAAGTTTCTAAAAATCTGAAAACCTAGATTATCAGTGCACGGCTCCATTCAACAACATGAACAAAACAACAACAAAAAAAAACAACTGTGTTTTGAGATATATCACTAAATGTTAGTGGTTGGTTGAAAGACTTGGTTAAATTTAAACTAATATGTGTGAACTGTGAAATTATTGTTACAATAATAATGACAATGATGTTTGATTACTTATTGTCAGGAACACATTTAAAAACATTATGTAGATTATCCTGTTTTATGCTCATAACAACAAAATACCTATCATTAGTATTTTCATGTTACAGGTTAGAAAACCAAGGCTCAAAGTTGTTGTATAACTTTCTGCAAGTTACATTGCAAATAAACAATAAAGTCACCAAACTTGAATTCCACCACTAGATTTTAGCATTGTTGCCACACTTACACCAAGAACAGAAACATCATTTTCTCCATGTAGCTCCAAAGATGACTGCAATCTGCTATGTCATCCCAAAGGTTTTATACTTGGAACCACAATCAAAGCATCCTCTCCATGGTCAACAGGATGAAGTGTCTAGAACTGAACATTCTCCAGGAATAGCCTATCCCCAAGGACTTTCAGAAACAGGTATGTGTACTATTGCTATAATAAACAGCCACAAAATTGAGGGGTTAGAAGTAACATAAATACATTACCTTACAGTTCAGGAGTTCAGAAGTCTAAAATGGACCAAAATCAAGGGAATTACAAAAGGTGATCAGCATTCTTTCTAAAGGTTCTAGGGGGAAATCCCACAACACTGTTTTCTCCAGCTTTGAGAGGTTGTTCCCATTGCTTAGCCTGTGGCCTCTCCTCCGTCTTCAATGCCAGTAACACTCTGACCATTGCTTCTTCATCACATGTCTTTCCCTGACTGACTAATGCCTCCCTCTTTCACTTACAAGGACACTTGTGTTACACTGAGCCTATACAGATAATCCTGCATAATCCCCCGTATTAAGATACTTAATTGAATCATATCTGCAAATGTAAGGTGAAATACATAATTCATAGGTTTTGAGGATTAGGATATGGACTTTGTCAGGGAGCTAGAATTTTGCCTACCAGCACTGTAAATGGACAAGTTATAAAGACTGAGAAATTATTGCTAATAGATAAAAAAAAGGAAGCACACTGCTTCCATCCAAACATCTTCTCTGTGATAGAACTCATATTTAAACGAGGTAGTAAACTTGATGTAATCTCAACAAGCTAGTAAAGTGATTCATCCAGTCATTAACATAGGGGAGAGGAAAATATATCACTTTTCCAACATTAGTGAGAGTGACTTTGGGTTAAATAGGAGTTCTGATTCAACCCCTATTTCAGCTGTCCCACCTTTAGCTACAGGCTACCGACCATTTGGTACTTTTTTTTTTGGAGTTCCTAGGAGCTGGCTACTAGCTAACCACTCACTCATGGGCAACTGTGACCTATTTGCTATCTAGAAGTCACAGCAGAGCATTCCCTGACCCCTTAAGAGTATAGCGCATATCACAAGCCTAGGCTGCTGCTGAGCTGATTACAGGATTGCCTCCATGGTGGTCTCGAGATAAGTCTTACAAAGATAATATCAAATACTTTGCTGATGCAAATGTCTGTTGACATATGGTCATGATATCCCCTTCCTTGTCCCTCATAAAACTTTGTCCCCCATTTCCACCCCACCCTCTGGACCCTATTCTGCATAAATGGTATGAAATAATGATTGCATGATCAGTTTTTACTAGCTTGTATGCTTTCAATCAATGGCACAAGAATTACCGCTCAAGAGGCAGAATCTTGCCTTGCAAACCTGCTCCACAGCTGTTGTGTCTCTCATAGTGTTCCCAGCACAAAATGACAACAAAATTCTTGTTGCATTTTTTTGAGTTATTACACAGGCAAATCTGAATATTACAGCTGTCTACCCATGGCTCCTAGTTGAAGAAAGTAGAATTTACATTAACTGGTCCAAGAAAGATTGTTCTACTCTTGCTGTGGGAAAAACTTTTGATCAACAGTATTGCTGACCAGGGTCAGAGGAATCTAAAACAGGTGAGAGAAGAGAGATGATGGACTTCAATTTCAGTTCAAGTCTCTCAGTATCATAGCTTTTTCCCATTAAATTTACACTGAACAACACATAACCACCCCGAGAATGATGAAGTCAACTGAACACAGGTCATAGGTGGACCTGGTACTGTAACGGGTGAGTAATAGCAAATACTGTCTTACCCCACTTACATAATTTAGATCACTTAGTGTCACCAATCAAATACCCTTGCCATTTTGCAATCCAAAGGCATTTTACTCTAGAACTACAATCACAGCACATGGCCAACAGGATGGAAAATCATATAATTTAATATCCTTGAGGAGCAGGTATGTAAAATTTACATATATATTCCCTTATGGGGAATTTATGGCACATGTCTTTGCCATGAGGTTAAGTACTGGTTGCTCATTGTGGTGTCTGGCTTAGTAGTGTTCGCTCTACTGGTTGTTTCCCATTCAATGTATCACATTAGCACTGCTGCATCTCCCAAATAAACCTAAACTTCCCTCAGGATCTACCTCTGGGTTAACAGAAAGTGGAAGTAGGCTAACCAATACTCAAATTTTCTCACATTTGAGGGGGTGTTCCTAGAACATGGAACATCCTATCTTAAAGTCAAGAAACATGGAAAGCCCATTCAATGCTTGTCTGGAACTTAGGACTTTTCTGGAGTGGAACTTTTTCAGTAGGCTTGACAGGTGAAGTATTAACTCTGCTTTAAGAAGAGAACAATTATTCAGTCATGAACTTCAGGACCTAACAGGTACATATAGAAACTGTGGAAAAGCTTGGTGATAAATCTTCCCATGGGGAAAGGGGCAAAATAAAATCCTAAATAAGAGAAAGTTTATTGACATCAAAGTAATTCTCATGCAAGACAGAATAGTGGAAAAAAAATAAATTCTGTTCTCCTCTACCTCAACACACACACTGGCAGCCCTACAATACTCTTTCAAGTCCCTCACACCTTTTGATAGGGTATGTATTTTGCATTTTCCAGAGTTTCCATGTAGAATTAAGGAGTGGTCATTATAGAATTAAGGAGTGGATTATTAGTGCCCTTTTTATCAGCTGTCTTCCCTTCTCTTTTTACTTCCCTGTATCTGGGATTATTTACCACCCTAGAGCAGCTACAGGGATATGGTGATATTTAGGTAAAAGTTGAGCACCAAAACAAAAGAGGCTGTCACTGAAATGGAATGTTTTGATGAAGATGGCCTATTTAGAACCATTTTTATAATTTTTTTCTAGCAAATTCATCTGTCAGGTTGAGAGAAGATCTCAGCACTTAAAAGTAAGAGAAAGAGGAGGTCATGGTGATATCTTGACAGTGAAGAGCTATTAACAATCACTCCAAGGTGGTGGAATTCAGAACAGAACATAATTTGAATTGAGATAGTCCATTTCCAAAATCATGCTGTCATAATATTGAGAGTTAAACAGGTATAAATAATAGCTTTGCACACTTCTCATTGCCAGACACCTTGGTTATTTATGGAGAAAAAGATTCCTTAAGTCACAACAAATATGATGGATTTGGGGAGGGTGTCTCAAATTGTCCTATATTAATAGAAATATATGGAATGTAAAGAACATCATTTATATTGTTAAAAATATTTTTCAACATTTAAAATTGTTTTCAAAGAAAATGAAATACGCAGTTTTGTCAAATAGGTATCTGGGATATATGATAGTGTCATTCGGAAAAAAAAAAAAACACACACACACACACACTCCACACTTATATCTACTTATCCTGACAATATATTTCCATACATCTTTTCAAAGCCAGTGAACCAGAAATCATGACAATTTAAAAATCATTGAAATATTTTACATAAAAGCTGGCAAATGTTAGAGGATAAAAGTTTAGAACTGTCATACCCAATTTAATTCAGGATTTCTTAGCCTCAAGATTAGGACATTTTTGGGAAAAGTAACTCTCTGTTATACAGAACTGTATGTTCTAAGATGTATCAACCTATGAAAATGACCAAATAGGATAGAAAACTAAGGACATGCCTAGTCTCTCTCTACTCATGAGATGCCAGCTTTCCTCTCTGCCCTAGATAGGACAACCAAAATAAACGAATCTCTCCAGACATTGTAAAATGGCCCAAAGGGGACACAAGAACACAGTTAAGAAATACAGATCATATTTCAATCTGAGTAAACACATGTGCCAGAATAAACTTTGCAAAGAGTTCAAGAATTGTCCTTCCTCTTAGTGGAAATTCACAACAACCCTATAAGGCAGGTATTTTTATTTTCCCCATTTTGGAGAGGAGAAAACTGAGGTCAATAGATAATAAATGGTTTGTATAAAGTTAGCAAAGGAGAAAGTATGCTACCTTCAACTCAAAACAAAGTGGGCTGACATACTTTTTATGTCTATGATGTTATGAAGTTAAATACTATTTTATGTCACACTGACAACTGTGGGAAATATTTGGTTTATGGGCCAAACAAACAATGACATATGGGTCAAATACAAGTCATTGCCCATTTTAGAAAATAAAAGTTGTAGTGAACATAAACACGCTGGTTCATTTTTCTATTGTTTTAAAAGATTCATTTAGAAGGGCATGTTATATGCTTGAGAGGATAGATGGTTGGGCCAGCAAAGACAAATTACTAGTAACACTTTTACAAGAGAAGTTTGTTAATACCACTCTCTTTAGAGGCTGAGGAGATGGTTCCTTCACATGGTAAGTGGTAGAATCAGAATTGAACTCACCACATGCCTCATTCAGGCTCTTATCCACAGGCCTATGCTGAGAACAGTAAGTATTGCACAGGACACAACTGGCATTCACTACATGTTAGACACTCTTCTAAGCAGTCAAATGCATGATTCATTTAATTACCCCCAAACACAATGGAATAGTGTGATGTACCATCACAGACACTGCTGGTGCCCAGCCCATATATCCTTGGCATTCACATCTACACCTTGAGAGGACTTTTCTTTCCTCTTCTTGTATGTCATATGTTGGCTTAAAGAGATGTAATTTTTCAAAGTAAAGAGGTTCTTTCTTTAATTAACCCGAAAGTCCAACATGAACTAGTGCAGGATGTAATAACACAATGAGGACTTTTGAGGGCCTAGAGTAGTCATTACAGCTGAGAATTGACCACGTATACCCAAATATAAGGTGAATGGAAAGCACCAAAGCATAAGTAATTCATAAGCACAGAGCTAATGATAAATTCCTCCAAGTTTATCTCTTGGAATTGGATAACTTTAGGTCCTTCCTATACTCACTTCCCATATTCTCTGTCCTCCACAATGGTAATTGGCTTGACAATACATTCCTTCTTGGCTTTTCTCCCCTTCTTCCCCATTTCCTAATCTAGAAAGATGGAATTTTTCTAGACATTGTAAAATGACAAAAGAACCCAAAGTTAAGAAGTGATCTTATGCCATCTCCTTTCTCTATGTAGTAGGAAAATAAGACAACCATAAATACTATATCTGAAAGTTGATACTGGAAGTGGATAAAAGTCAATGCAGAGGGGAAACACACATACATACACAAACACCATACATAAACACAAGAGTACAAACACACATAACCATATATAATGCCTCTTTTCTTTTTCCCTTGCCTACCTAGGTGAGACAATCAATTTCTCTGTCACAACTGAAAATAGAGGGACTGAATGAAATCTTACTCTTTCTAGTCTTAGTGACATCTGCATGCTATACCCTCCATTCACTTGTGTGACAAACAGCCCTGACCCAAAATATTCCTTCAAGTCCCCAGTAAACAATAAAAAATACCATTTCCCCAGGGCATGTCATAATAGATATGAAAACTCTGTCCACATTTCATTATCAAGATGTATAATCCACATGTGTCACTAACAAAAGTAACATTTCTTTTTCTCTTCAGTGTGGGAAAAGAAACACTCTATAACTCTCTTTTCTCTCAGGAATTACACACACACACACACACACACACTTGAATGATAGAATTACTACCATAATTCCATATCCATAGTCCAAAATCCTCACATAATGGTAGACACTGAAATAATACTACTGTCACATATTACCTCCTCTTGGCTAGGGAGAAGTTGGTCCCAGGGCAGCCTCATGGCAAATGTCTCTCATGAATTGACACTCCTGACTCACTCCTACCCCAGGATCTACAGACAAAGATTCAGAGTATATTTTATTTTAATATCCTATATGTTGTATAAATGAAATCCCCAAGAACACTAGCAGGCACAGGAAAAGAAATTAAGAATTAAATGGGCCAAGACATATATAGTTGTACAATGTGATTATTGTACCCTGGAATTGTGCAGTGAGGAATTTGTCCAACTGTATATGACAGCCCTTATTGTCCATAAACTCCATACCCACCTGTCTTGTCCAATACATTCTCATAACCATAACTATTATATTATTTACTACTAATATTTTCAGAGAGAGTATCAGGTTTCCAGTTGGCAGTAGAAAGAGTACTTGACTGATTGCAATTATATTTCATAAAGCAAGTGAAAAAGAAACAGAACCATTCTAGGGGATTTTACCTCAATGATGATATCCATATCTGAGCCATGGGTTTATTTACCTGCAATGACTTTGTTTTTTTTTTTTTATTTATTTATTCATACAGGCCAGAGATGCGGTGGGTGAGAGGATTCACCAGAGACAGAGTGGAGAGCAGAACAGGCAGATCGACGAAGTACACTGCTGAGGGGAGCAGCGGGCGGGTCAGGAGAGGTCTGCCGCGCCATGTGGTCACCTCCGGGGCAGGCGGGGATCGAACTCATGAGGAAGTGACCTAAGTGTCTTAGTGCAGTGCTTTAACCCGCTGCGCCACCAGGGAGGGCCTGCAATGACTTTGTTTTCTGCCTCTTGGTCAACAACCCTCAGAAATATTTGGCCTCTCACATAATCTGAGAGCCCCTTAGAGAAAATGACTGAGTCCCCACTCTTGTACTAGTCTGATAGAGTCACAAGCTTAGACTTTTGAAGTTTGTAAGACTATCATATATCTAGGGTCATCCAATAGTTGGTGTCTTCCTGAGACCTGTTTAATTCTTTAGTTCCAAATATGTACACCTTTCCAATATATTGCTATCCCCATCAGACTTAATTCAATTTAAGAAGACCTCTGTTCTTTGCAAACAAACAACTTAAACAACTCAATTTGCTACAAGAAAGGACTATTTCTCTCACTACAGCCTGAATCCAGGAAAAAGTATGGCATTCCTAACAAAAGAACAGAATGCATTCATACTACATACTAATGCATTCAAAATATGAGTGTTTTCAGAAGCAAAAAGTTTCCCACGCTGAAAGAAATGATAGGACCCTATGTCACATCCCAGAGATGTCTGTAGGTGAGGAAAACTTTTCAGTGAAGGTAGTTGGTGAGGCTAATATGTGCAAGAGCACAAGATACTCACTAAGATAGGACAATTAGGAGATAATACTAAAATATCATAAATAATAAAAAAGTTTTCACAGATACCATATTATAATGACCGAGATGCAAGTTTTCCAAATACTTATAAAGTAAAATTCTTATATCCTATTTCTGAAAGAAGGAGGTGCTATTTCTAAAAACAAGAGGTTTATATTTGGTTATAATTTATTTTAAAGTAATCAGTATGACATAGGTGATTTTATTTACCCCGTAAATTGCTCATTTTTGTTGGTAGTTTTTCTGGGTGGTTGTGGTTTTATGTAAGAATAAATATACTCTTTCATTTTATCTCTTTCTCAGAAAAGCAAAATAATGACTTTACAACAGATTCCATCTAGTAAGATTTTTAAAATATATATACAAACACTTTAAGTTAATTATCTGATTTTTAAATCTTGCATGGTATCTATTACCATGCAAGAAAAATGCACCACTGATATTACCTGATGATGGTCATACTACCTACATTAACAACATCTACTGCCAAACTCAGGATCTAGAATCAGTCTGCTTGCATCCAAGTCCCCAGTTCTACAACTTCTTAACAGTCTATCCAAATAAGATGCTTAGCTTCCCTAAAGCTTAGTTTACTTCTAAATTCAATAGTTGTACCTACTAATGGAGTATTCTGTGAATTAAATGACATTATCCATGGACCACACTTATTACAGTGCATTCACTTAAAAATGATCATTATCATACTCAACATCAATCTAAATAGTAATAACTTAGACAATACCACTGATTTATTTCTAGAATGCTTATTACACATAGTCAATCAAATGCTTCAAATGTTGAAATTATATCCCAGAAATCTCAATAAGAGTTATGAAAGAATATTCATAGTGGAAATGTTTAATAAAGGTTTCATTAAGTAAATTCTACAATTAATGAAGTTATAAGTTTAAGAGGATCTGATTAGTTGTATCTTTATAAAAGGGTGAACTATTTTATACGCTGCAATCAGAGTCACTCAAACATAACCTAATCATTAAAAGAAACAATATAAAAAATTATCTAGACCTGTATTTCAATTGTTCATTTAGTACAGAAACTAAAGATATGGATTTGTTTCAAATCTTGAAATTGCTGCCAAAATAACTGAAAGTCATCCAATGTTGTTTTGCAAAAGTGAGTAACCTCAGTGGGATAAGGGTTTATATAAAGAGTAGAGATAATAGAAAAATGAAGGAATTATTACAAATCTGAGAGGAACTGTAAACCTATTAGGAGAAACATGCTGACAAGGGGGCAAGTTAATTAAAATATGTCACCAAACTAATTCCCAAAGCTTCACTAATTTATGAAAATATATTTAGCAAACTACCTCATCTTATTTACATTTATAATCATTTATAAATGAAATCTTTCTGACACACAAGGTGATTCTTCTTTACTAATTTTGGCTTTATTTTCTGAGTGAAACAGAACTTGGAAAAATTCTAAAATGAATGATTAAACAATAGTGAACTGAAAATACTTAAATTGAATAATCTATACAAATCATCTTTGCTATCACTCCTCTTCCTTGCACCCATGGTTGATACATTCCATTGAGCATGTATTTCTACAACTCTTGGATTAGCTTACTGACCACTACCAACTGGTACTATACTTACGTCTCAAGAACAAAACCTACTGGCCATATGATTAAAACCGAATTCTATGATATTAGGATGCTGAAACAGAGCCTGGAGCAACAGGAAGACTTTCCAAGGTCACACAATCTGTTAAAAGTTTAGAAAGTTTAAAAGTTTAGATTTGCCATGTACTATATGTATAATTTTCTATAATAATTCATCATGACAAAGGTAATAATTGTCCTCAACACTCCACCCTTTCCTTTATTATTATCCAAATGAAATTTATCTAACAAAAAAGCAAAATTCAAACCTCCCTAGTGGTGCAAGAGGGTTAAAGCGCAGCACTGCAAGCCAGCCACAGCCGCTTCAGTACAAGTTCAGTCCCCAGCCCAGAGGTGAGCCACCTGGCTGGCAGACCTCTCCTGTCTTGCCCACTACTCCCCTCAGCAGTGTACTTTGTCAGTCGGCCTGTTCTGCTACCTACACTGTCTCTGGTGAATCCTCTCACCACCCGGCACCTCTGGCCTGCACCACAGTTCAGTATGCATAAATAAATAATATTAAAAAAAAAAAAGAAAGAGAGAGCAAAATTCCCCATCTTTCGACATTGAACTCATGTATAGAACTTTCTTTGTTTAATGGATTGTGGGGATAGGGATATTGTGCAACTTATAAGTCTAAGCCTTGCGAGACCTCTTTTTTTGTCCTCTTGTTCCTCTTCTTTTGTTATAGGGAGATCTTTCTGAAGGTAACTGATGCTTTCAACCTGAACCATCTAAAAAATCACAGGAGGATATTTTATCTGGTTGGGCCCAAATTACGAACAACACTTACCAATCAAGACCAACTGACCTCTATTTATGTAAGTGAGCCAAATATGGTCATTTATAACGAGATTCCAATTAGCTGATAGAAGCTAGAGGGGATAAAAACTAACAATTTATACTTTTACACTATGTGGATATTTGTTACTTTTATAGAGGGGTATTTGCTACTTGTTATAGAGCATCAAGAGTTTGATACACTTATGATGAATTGTTATAATCTCAGAGATGATAAATATTATCTCAAGTTAATTCCACTTCCTACTTTTTGTCTATTCCTCACATTTCTGAAATAATATCATCATTTCCATTTTAAAGCTGGGGAAATGAGACCCAGAAAGTTCTTAAAACTTCTCCAAGAACTAAAACCACTCAAGTGACTATCCATGTTTGAATTCTAATCCAATTCCAACATTCTATGTTCCTCCTTCGATACTACATTCATTCTCTTCAGTTCCAATATCAACATAATAATAAGAAAAGAATGAAATGTCCCTAAATTGAAAGTATATTTCTTTCAACCATAAGAGAATCCAGCTAAGACTAGAATGACATGAGACAAGGAAAGAGAAGGTGAACATGAGGTCAGGGAGATGACCAGAGATGGGACTATGTAGGGCTTCATAGATCATTGTAGAAAGTTTATGTGTTAGTCTATGCAAAATGGAAGGCCATAAAATGAGAAATTGAATGTAAAGTACAGGGATGAGAACAAGATAATAATTGGACAACTGAAACTAATGGTAAAATATAGAACTTCATAACATTCTAAAGGGCAGAGTACATGATTCTTTGAGAATCTGAAGTAGAAAAGAAGTTAAATATGAGTAAATGAATGAATTAACATACTAGAAGATTCCCATCCAAATTTAAGTGTATTACATGTCTGTTTTACTTGGTGTAACATGTGGGTCCCTAAAGAGCAGAAATCTAGCATTGATGGCTGTGCATTTTTTCACATTCCTGTCTGAATGGAAAGGGTGACTGAGATAATGGGAAGGGATTATAGGTCAGCAAATGAAAAGAGTTCTCCTTGAAGAATGCCCACATACTTTCCTTAGCAATAGCTCACTTCAAAAGACATGCCACCAGCAATAATACAGGCAGTTTTTGACTCTGGCAAGCAACAAGAAGAACCTATGACCTCAGACAAAATTTAGAAAAAAAAAATATTTCATTTCTGCAAGCCTCCCCAACCCCAAATCTCCTTTAGGATCCAAAAAAAAAAAAAAAAAAAGCAAAATTCTAACCTTACTTTTAGATGCCAGAGAGAAAATTCATAGAAAATTCTATGAGTAATGAACTCCCATCTTACTTTTCATGTTGTGAATTCAGCTTTCTTCAGAAGCAAAAGCAAACTACCTTGAAGAATTCTGACACATATAATGGGAAATTAATTTCTAAAATAGACTAAAGACCTGTGTGTTTGGCACAAGTAATCTTTTAATTTTCTTTCCTAAAACATGTTTAAAATAATATATTTCACCAAAAATAAAAATGGATGAGTAATGTCTTTGAAACTGAATAATATTGTTGACTATTCTTTATTTTTTAAGAAAAGTCTTTAAGTCAGTCAATAAATCAATCAACTCTTTAAAAGTTGTCTTTTCACCCCAACTTGAGGCTCAGGGACTTAATATGAACGAAAAAAGAGAAATTGTTGAGACCATTTTAACAGTTCCTGCTTTCCCTCTAATCTCACTACCTGCCCCTTTAAGAAAAAAATGTCAAGGTCATAAAGCAAGGGTAAGGCTAAAGAGAGAATTTGTTAGTTTTTCACATGAAGCACCATACTCTTCTGCTGTATGCAAAAGATGCAAAATAAATGGTGATTAAGTAGAAATGAATACATATCTGAACTTTTGAGGACTTTAACCAGTGCTGAGGTTCTACATGCACATATAGAATATGCAAAGCTATAGCCAGAGTCCCACTTAAATATAAAAAAAAGTCAATGCATTTATTAATGATTTTTAAGACATTATTAACTTTTGTAACTCACAGGAATATAATCAAGAGAGAAAGGTATAGAGCTTTATGCTTTCAAGCACTGGGAAGATTCATGTTATTTAAGTTCCCAGACATGCAGCTAAAAGTATAAACAAAATACTTCAGTGTGTGCACTTGGGTGATGTAAAACAGCATCAGAGAAGAGATGACATAAAGCTAGGAGTGGAATTGTTAATAGTGAATTTGAGCCAACTGTAGGAAAATGAAGACTCACTAGGGGCCAGATCTACCAATTTTTCCAGAAAAGCTAGAAATCTAATTTTTTTTTAAATTTTGGCAAATCATTTGAAATTTGTTTAACATAATGGCAGTAGTGCCAGTATCCAACAAAAGCCCTCTGTGGAATACATTTGTAACCTCAGGTTTAAGTCAACGGCTTTCAAAATATAATTACATGAAAGGTCAAGAGTTAGGTTGGGAGATTAGGAATTGTGTTTCTATTTAACAAACAAAACCTTCTTGGGTCCTCTGGACTTTCTCTAGAGGAACTCAAATTTTGTCCTACAGATCACTGAGCTTCTTAATAAGGAACACTGAATAGGTTCCACTCTTCGATGAAGTTGCAAAAACATTGGCTTCTGAAAGTAAAAATGCTACTGAGCACAGTTTTTGATCATCTTGCACAGTAGCCTGCTGTCTCTCCTTGTTTCTCGACACAACCCCAAGACCTAGGGCAGTGCTTACTATAGCAGACACTCAGTAAAGATTTTTCTATGACCAAGTTATATAATGAGCAGAGTGCTAGATTTCAAACTTGCTTTTTTGCTGGAACTCTCCACACTTGAGTTTACCTTATTGGGAATATAGGAAACACACACACACACACACACACACACACAACTACAACTTCAAAATTTATGGGGTAGGTCAAAAATATAATGACAATTTACATGAGTGTGTTTCTGTTTTCAATGTTTCATGACAACTGAAAGGCATGTGGTTTCATGATTTTTTTAACCAGATCATTTTGCAAGCACAAAAGAGATATTTTATGTAAGAGAAATTCAATAAATAATCTATCTGGGAATGTGAACAGCCACATAGGTTAGGTGGTAAAGGTACTATAATAAATTTTTTTGTTTTTGAATTGCAGGGTTTGTTTTTGTTTTTGTTTTGTTTTGTTTTGTTTTGTTTTTAGTAATGAAACACATACTTTCATAATTCATCACTGTATCTGCATATATTATCATATCATTCTATGAAAATAATTTAAAATAGATAGTCAAGAGACAATTTGTATGGTTGTAATACTCTATGAGATATTGGAAGACAAGAAGGTAATACCTGAATACAATCTTCAAAATATTTTGTTTTTACAAATCACGTATTTATTTGTAAGTGTGTAGATCTGGAGGACACTGTGATGTATGTGTTATTAAATAAAAAGACACTATTTAAAGTGGTCATAAATTTTCTATTGTGCTAAGAAAACACATTTTTATTTTGTGAAAATAAACTAATCATTAACAACTTAGATATAAATCACAGATGATCAAAACAGTGCTTTGCAAACTTTAGTGCTCATTGAAATCTTCTGGAGGGGTTTTAAAAGAGACTATGGAATTCTCCTAAAGAATATTTATTGGTCAGTTTGAACAAAAGAGGATCCCAGAACATACACCTCCAAAAACATCTAAAGTGTGATGTTGCTGCGATGAATACTACCACACTTGTGAACTGCTAGATCACAGTAAATCATAAAACTCTTTTCAGAATGAAACCCTAGTGACTACAGGTAAATCATGAAACCACCATTAAGGCATCAGCAAAATAACATTCTGCTTAGAGACATTTATGTGGACATACAGATTACATTTATATTCTTGACTCTCTTCACTTGAAACCCTATGGGAGCAGGGAACTCACCTGGGAGAAAGAGTCAAAGTGGGATAGTTTATCAAGAAAGCCAAAGAGTGCTTCAAGACAAAGTGAATGGCTAACTAAGCAGAAGAACCTGAAAAAGAACAGAAACACTGCCTTGTGGAACTAAACGACACCAGTAAGCAAGACTGCCTGGCAATAATATATTTCCAAAGAAAAAAAACATTGAAATAATTTCCTAAAAAAATACTATTAAATATTGGCCACAAATACATAAGGTTGCACGACACAATATAGAGCAGATGTTTCTGGTGTCGTCTCTTTAGCAGTCACAGGCCCCACAAACCAATGGCACCTGGTGAAGGACTGTCTATGCTCATTCATGCATGTGTAAGCTTGCCCCAGGTACAGGACAGGTGCTCTGGAGTCATCACTGCTGAGAGCTGCCTACAATCAATGATCAGCTGGAGTTGGTGTGTTCATACCTGTTTATTCAGCCTTTAATGGGACTCTTGGAAGGCATGTTCTACATATTCCTCCAGAGATCCCCAATGAGACTAAACCCTAACTGTGCCATTAGTGACCGGCTTATGGAAGCAACACACCTGGACCTCCTTCCTTTCCTATCACCTTTCTCCATTTTTATTGAAACTTCCTGAGATCACCAATGATCTCCTAGTAAAATGTTTATGCTACAATCAATGTTATAAGGTTTGCATGTCTGTAAATTCAGCTGTTCTTGAAACTTTAACATAGCATGTATCATACTACAACAATAAGATGAAACTCGGCATAATCATGGTATAGGCATATTTTTGTATGATAATAAAAGTGACTTTGTATCAATTATATGAAACAGATATATAAAAAATATTCTTTACTTTGAGTGCATACACATATTATATAAATATGGTGAAAATATCTGAAAAAATTCAAATGGAATTGATAACTACGACTCTCCCTGCATGGAGAGGTCGTAGATAAAGAATTCTTGTGCCTTATTTGTCATGCTAATATTTTTATATGGTGAATGTATTCATGTTTTATACTATAATTAATAATTACGAAAACTATTCAAATCATGCATAATTGCTAACTTTGATATATGTGAAATTACTCAGAGATGTTTCTGTGAAAAGCATTTATTAAAAGTCTAAGATTCTAACAACAGAATATTAAGCAACTGAGTTATGGCTATACTGAGAAGATAAGAAATCGTGCAACACATACAGATGATAGAGTAATCATCATTCAACCAGTGCTTAAGCAGAGCCTGACTATAGAGTTGATAATGAAGGGGACACACATCCTGCTTACTTAGAGTTCACAGTCTATGAGGAATGAACACACTGAAGCAGAATCAGATACAGTGCAATTTATACATGAGTTAAAATGTAAATATTTGTGATAGATCAGTTGACAAAGCAGGTTATTATACAGTAGGTTTAACAGTATCCATTTACTAAAACAAAGACAAAAATAAAAATATTGATGAATTATAAAGAATACTGGAAGTTATGTAATGACATCATAAAGTATAGTAAGGTTCCCTCAAAAACATTGTGGTTAAAAAGCTACAAGATGCTAGAGTTGCTTATGTATATACTTCTATAAAACTACCTTTTTAAATTAACATTGCATTCTAATATGACACAAGTTTAAGATTCATATTATGAAAAATCAACATTTATATATGTACCACACAAAGCTCACCACTTTAAGTCCAGTTCTTGACAATACAATTGACTCTTTTAATTCAATTGACTCATGCCTACCCACTTCCCTTCTGGTAAACACAAATACATCTTATATTTTTGTCTTATTTACTCTAATTGTTTGGTTTGTGAAGATACCACATATGAATAAAATTGTATGACGTCTGTCTTGTCCCATTCAAGTCTGCATTAAGCATATTGTCCTCTAGGTTAATTCTTCTTTTTTCTTATCTTAGCATCTATCTTTTTTACTTTTTTACAACATTGTTAACTTTGAATAGTATTTAGTTTCCCCCTCAGGTGTAGCCCCATATTTCTCTTACCACCATAGTACCTATGATCCATCTGTTCTATCCACAGTGTTCTTCCTCCTCTACCCTTACTGTATGCCTCAGATTTGTGGTCAGCTTGCTATTTTTGTCTTGTTTCTGATGCTTTGTTCAGTTTCGCTAGACTTTTCATGTAATTGAAACTATCTGATAATTATCTTTTCCCCTCTGACTTATTTTGCTTGGTAAAATTCCTTTCAGTTACATCCATGTTACTACAAATGGCATAATTTTATCTTTTTGATCACCGAGTAGTATTCCATTGCATATATATGTACCATATCTTGATCCATTCATCTATTTGAGGCATGTAGGTGGTTCCCATATTTTAGCTATTGTACACTGCTGCAATAAATATATGAGTGATGATTTACTTTTAAATTAGTGTTTTCATTTCCTCTGGATTGACTCCTAGGAGTGAAACCACTGCATTATAAGATAAATCCATGTTTAGTGTTTTGAGGAACCTCCACACAGTTCTCCATACTGAATGGCAGAAAAAATTGTATACCATACACTTAATAAGGGACTGATATCTAAGATCTACAGAGCTTATGCAATTCAACAAAAACAGAGCCAACTATTCAATCAAAATATGGGTAGAAGAGCTTCTCCAAAGAAGAAATGATGGTAGCCAAGAGGCATACGAAAATAATGGTCAACATCACCTATTATAGGGAGATCTAAATCAAAACCAGAATGAGATACCACCTCACAGCAGAAAGAATGGCCCATATTAAAAAAAAAATCAGAAATAACAGAAACTGGTGAGGATGAAGTAAAAAAGGAACAACATTCTTATACAACTGGTGTGAATACTATTTGACTTTTAGTTTTTTTGTTGTTTGTTTTTATGTATTGGCTCTGTTATAGTCTTGAAGTTTTCTTTTTAAAATGAACTTTACTGTAAACTTCTTGTGTCTTACAAGATTTGAACACCTCCACTTAAACCTGCCCCCATACATGCATAAGCTTTTACCTGATCGTGCTCACAATTTAACATTATTTTGAGGTTGCATTGCTAGGAGGCTAGGTCAATAGTGCAGTTTTCCAAGTATCATTCACTGCAGCATTTTTTACAACATTCAAGACATGGAAACAAACTATGTATCCAAAGATGGATGCATAAGTAAAGAAATGTGAGGCACACTTACACAAATCCATGCATTATTAAGCCATGAGAATATTGTGTAACATTATTCAGTCATGAGAAAGCAGGAACCCTCTTACTCGCAACAACATGGATGAATCTTAAGGGTATTCTAAGTAAAATAAGTAGTCAGAGATACACTCACTTATACGTGGAATCTTAGGGGACCAAAGAACTTACAGGGCACAGAGTAGTGGTTGCCAAAGGTGGGAGGTGGATGTAAGTGCGGACAAATGGGTGAAAGTGGTCAAAAGGTAAAAACTTCCAGCTAAAAAATAAGATTATAAGTATCTCATGATGTAATACACAACATGATGACTAAAAGCAATAGCACTTTACTATAGATTTAAAAGTAGATAAGAGTAGATCTTAAAATTCTCATCACAAGAAAAATATTGTAGCTTTGTTGAATTTCTTCTAGAAACCACGCTCTATTCTATATACTGTGGATTCAGCCATAAGCAGAGAGATGTGCCTTCTAGGTTCCTTGAGCTTATACTTCAGGAAGGCATACAGATTAATTAGTAACACATTAGGTAAAGTGTTACACTTACCTCAATAGAGAACTCTATGTAGTTTATGCTGAAATTACAACTTCCCAACAATATTAAGTAATGATTCTGATCGAGTTTTAACTATATCATCTATTAAAAAGATTTCACTGCTGTATGTGAGCTCTTGGCTTCCTTATACTAAATTATTTTTCCATATATATGAGTGTTTATCTCTGGGATTTTATCTGTTCCATTGACTTGATTTTATCTGTTTTTATTCCAATACCATGCTATTTTATTACTATAGTTTTATAGTGTAGTCTGAATTTAGGGACTATGTTCCCTCCTTTTTCCCCTTTATTTTGTCAGGAGTGTTTCTGCCACTTGAGGTATTTTGTAACTTCATTATAATTTTTGTTCTATTTATGGGAAGAATACCATTGGAATTTTGAAATACATTGCACTGGATAAACTGTACAGTCACAGGCAAAAGAATGATCCTATTCAAAAATAAAATCTAAATGCATAAAAATCTGAATGCATGGCCTAAAACTATGAAATATATAAAGAAAAACATAGGTGATATGCTCCTTGACATCAATCTTAAGACAACTTTGGGGGACTTCAATAGTAAGGGAAGCAAAGTAAGTTAAAGCTAAAAAGCTTCTTCACAGCAAAATAAATGACTGTCAAAATGAAAAGACATTCTATCATTGGAAAATGATATCTGCACAAGGAATATACAAAATATATATAAAGAATTCATGAAGCTCAACAAAAAGCAACTAACCTGATTTAATATGGCAGCCAATTTGAACAGATACTCCTCAAAAATGGAATATTTCTTAGCAATCAAAAAGATAAACTCAGGTCCTTCACAGCAACATGGATGGAGCTGTAAGGGATTATGCTCAGGGAAATAAGCCAGAAAGAAAAAGAAAAGTATCGAATAGTCTCACTTATAGGAGGAACACAGAGAAAATGGAAAGGGATGTATATCATACATAATAGTCAATAGCCACAAGCAACCTAAGTGTCCATCAATAAATGATGTGATAAATTATATATATATATATATAGAAGGTATATATATATATATATATACATATATATATACGTATAAATATATATAAATTTAAATATAATGGAATATACTTATACTACTCAGCTAAGAAGATGAAAGAACAATTGTCATTTACAACACTTATATGATAAAAGACAGAATTGGACTTTTAGTTTGTACTTACTGCACAGGACACATAAGTTTACTTCTAATGATGTAAACCTGAAAATTACACTATGTTATAATGCAATGCTACTTCAACAAACATATCTAAAAACAGATTTTTATAACACAAATCTTGATTTTCAAGCGCTTTTAATTATTTGTCTTCAGTTGTCAACTCCCTTTTTGTCCATCACCTTTCCAAAATAATTCATTAAAAAAGCTTAAGTTAGACTTTTCAGTCTCAGTGATCGACAGTTCTTAAATGTGACAATGAAGGTCTTTAAAGTATTGATAAAATATGGTAAAGAATTCTACAAAGTAAAACAAGAGTACTTTAAGCTAAATGTACTGGAGGCAAATTTCAGCACTGCTCTGGAATTTCCTAACACTTTTGTGGTTTGTTAATGGTACTATTATTGAGAATCATGTGTAATATAATAATTCAAATGACATCAAGTTTTTGTGCCATTATAAAGAATGGTTCTTTGTGGATCTTTCTTTTCTTCATTTTTCTCTCTGCAAAAAAATGATTGCATTCCCACCTGCATAGAATGAAATTCTGTGAGAATTTTTTCCTCTGTTACCCTGTCTGGCCATAAGAAGCTTAAAAAGAATTTACTTAAATTGAGCTTCCACAGCAGTAAAATATGTCTTGCAAGAGACCTTCTCCCTCTATACTGTGTCTAGAATGAGCTTTCTAACATCCAAATCTCACTTTGTTTCTTCCCTGCCAGAAACCATTTAGAATGAAACTTCTCCTTACCTCAGGTAGTATTAAAATATTTACAGGTTGAATTTTTTCCCACTATATCTGAAAATAGTTTTTTATAGAATTCCTGGCATGAACTGTATATTCTTCCAATAATGGGTTACCTACTTTATTGAATAGAAAAACTGACACTGGGAAAGGCTGAAGAGGCGTGTAAAGGTACAAACACTAAGACATTTTTTAAAAAAACAGCAACAAGAGGGTAGCTTCCTAATCTTTCAAACTGAAACTAGACTGTGAGCTCAGCAAAAGTCATGAGGGTTCTGTCTTTGAAGTTACTCATCACAGTCTTACAAGATAAAAAAGTACTCATTCTTCAAGCTAGTATACAAGTCCATGCAAATCTGGTTTTTGGATCATTGATGTCATTTTCAGACATAAGTCCCTTTATATGTCACTTTTCACAACTCTGTACTATTCACAATTCTTGGAACACCTGCCTATTCATGCCTTGGTACTGTACTACATGTTCTCTCCATTGTCTAGAGTACCCTTCTCCCATTGTTATCTGCCTGTAAAGAGATGTACCCATCTTTCAAGACCTACTGAAGCTACCATCCATTTTATTAATTCTTCCCTTATTATACCCCAGAAATAAAAAAAAAAATCACTGCCTTCTGATAGTTGCATACAATTATAATGATGCTAGTCTAACTATCCTGCATCCTGCTCTTCCAGCTATGGACTTCAGAGGAAAGGATTTAGTTCTAGTTCACCTATCACAGGTCTAGAGCTTGTCACTTTGTAGGTGCTAGGTAAGTATTCAATAACAGACTAGCTGTAGAAATGGAGGGGGGGAGGATCCCGATATGACAGGGAAGTATTCAAAATCTTGAAGATCTCTGTTAGTCAAATACTCAGTTTTAATTAGATAATGGTTTTATAATATGATTTCCTAAATTATTAGGGCACATATTAGTAAATAAATGGGAGGGGCTGACTTATGAGTTAGTAGAGATTTCAGGTTCCAACACTTACTATAGAGAACAGGGCTATGATTTGGGAATGGGAAAGACAGATAAGAAATAAAAATAAGTAGACCATCTTCACCAATAACTAAAATTAGTTTGACCTGGTAGGGATTTACACTCTGTCTGCAGGTTAACAGCAGTTAAACAGTGAATCACCCAAATGACAGACTCAAGAGTATTATCCAAGATAGAAGATCAAAGGTGGCAAGCTTGAGGACTATAGATAAAACATATTATCAACTTAAAAAATATCATGGAATAATTCTATTTTATATTTGGCTTGTATATTCAAATATACTTACAATAAAATCCATCCTTTTTGGTAAATTCACCTATGAGTTTTGACAAACTACCACAATACAGACTATTTCTATCACCATCCCCCAAGATAAATGCCCTCCTGCCACCCCTTTACAGTCAACCCCTATTAACCAATTCTAACTCCTGGACCTCACTGATCAGCTACCTGTTCCTGTTAATTTTGTTTTTTCCAGGATTACTATTAATGCAATCATATAGAATGCTGTCTTTGTGTCTGGCTTCTTTCATTTAGCATAAAGTGGTCAAGACTCAATTATGTTGAGGCATGTTTCAACTGCTGTTCCATTGTATAGATGTATATAGTCTATTTATGTACTCCTATCCATTAAAGAACATTTGGAATATTTTCTGGGCTTACTAATTTTGAGTAGAGCTACCATAAACATTCACATATGTTTTCTGTGTGTGAACATAAGCTTCATTTCTCTTGGGCCTGTACCTAGAAGTGCAGTTACTGAGTCATACAGAAAGTGTATGCTAAATTTGATAAGAAGCTGCCAAACTGTTTTCTGAAATAAGTATGCCATTTTTCAATGTAATACAATTGTTTCCACATCCTTGTCAGCACTTAGTATTGCCAGGATTTTTTTTTTGTCATTTTATTCAAAAATCTTATGGATATTTGGAAACATAAACTGAAGTTTTAAATAGAAAAACAAGAATTGTTTAATGTGATAAAAATAATTTAGCAGAATTAATTGTATAGTAACAACAGTTTTCTTTTTACCAAATAATAAAGTATTTAATCATATAATAAAAAAAGTGAGAAAATATATATATAGTGAGTCAGGGATTTAAGAAAACTGAGCTTTCCACTTACAGGTGAAATAAAAGCTTGTGCTAAGTGAGAAACAGCACAATATTTCTTGTAAGAAATATTAGTCATTGGACTGATGAGACATAGGCTGGACTGGGCCACATATCTCTGAAAAGCAAGGCCTGGTTTCAGATGATAAATAAGAGGAATGCTATGTTCTTAAAATCTGTCCAAGATGAGACAAGATCTGGAAAGGAATTAGAATTAAAGATATAAAAATAAAAAACAAGCTCTCATGATCAAATAAGGAGAATATCAAAGTCCTCTATATCAACAGCATTATCACATATTCAACTATTACATATGTGACTCAGAGAGCTAATTTTCAGGTGGAATAAAGAGGATTCATGAAAAAACCCTAAGACACCTCCAAACCTAGCATCACTATGGGGACTCATACATAAGCAATAGTGACTAGTATAAAAATTTCATTTTCTAAGATAGTATCATGTATTTGCCAATCCACACGTTCAGCCACACATTCATCCTGTATTCCTGTCCTTTCCAGCCTATGTATTCCCACAATTCCATCCAAATTCAATGAAGACAGGGTCAGAAGAGCACTGAATCTGATATGCTGGGACAGAAAGTGTCCTCCCTCACCAAGCAGGGAAAAGAATGGATTCTTATCTCCATTCCAAGACAAGACAAGAAGCAGAAGCAGAAAGCACCACTTTGTAAGAAAGCTTCTTTCAGATTTCATGTGATAGGTTATGCTAAAATAGAGTCAATTTAAGGTCTAGATACTGGATTCTATTGTTTGAGCTTAAATCTTATCTCTCTGTATACTAGGTTTTTGATGTTACAGGGAAGGAGATGAAGTATTATGTGTTGAGTTCCCTTTAAGTAAAATACGGCTAATGCTATGAGCTTTACTGACAGTTAAATGAATTTACATATAAATAAGATTAGAGAAGTAGCTGAAACATGGTAAGTTCTTCATGATAGCTATCAGTACCCAGTTGGTTATTATTTTCATTACAATGAACATAATCATATAAGGTAAAGGATGTATTCAAGAGGATCTGAGCCTCCTGTTATGCTAAAACCACATGGCTTTATTTGTGTGATTAGCTCAAGATGTTAATTATTTCATTCAATGTAGAAATTAAGTTCTAGACAGTAGAATAGATATGAGTGAGCAAGTAGGCAACAATAAACCTATAAAAGACCCTGTTGCCTTTAGATGTAAATTAAAGGTGATGGGTCCCTTCTCTATGATTATCTTTGCTCCTGACTCCTACTCCTCACAGATTTGATCATGGTCTTATTTGCTTTATAGAGACTGTCAACTGATCACCCTATACTAAATGAACTGATTTAAAAATCACAACCAAACTACAAACTGAAAGATGCTGTAGGAAACTCGACAATAATGTCTGTATTTTCAAGAGCAGTTATAAAAATTTCTAGCATTTATACACTGAGACTATCCTCTAATAGAGGTTGTTTTGCCAGGAAATATATTCCAGTTATACTTACAAAGGATAAGTATCTTTTGAAAATAACTGTTTGTATGCTATTTTCCATTCTATCCATGCCTTAATAAGGAAGAGCTCAGCACAGACTTAACCTAGCAAATCATAAATTGACAGTTGTCATAATATATTGACTTATATGCATACAAAAATACTATGCTATCAGAGAAATAAAATTGGGTAGAACTGTTCTTATTTAAAAGGGAAATATCTAAGATATAATGCAAAATAAATCATAAAGTAAACACTGGCAATGTGTATACATTTAAAGACATACATGCAAAACAAATGATTGCAATAGATTATTCCAGATATACCATGTACTGAAAGAAAAAGCATAGTACCCAACTGTGAGGACAGAGAAAAAGTGAAGATTGGAACAGCTGAGAAAGCGAGCCCAAAAAAAGAAGTATGAAAGTTCAGATACAGAAAAATAAGTCCCCTGTTTCATACAATCGAATAGCAACTAGGTCAATGGAAATTACAAGAGATACTATCTATTTTGTTGAAAATTGAAGGCAATTTAGCCACTTTTTCATTACTGTGAAAGTGTTTGACAACTAGGCATTACCTTCCTAAATGGCCATTAAGTATATATATTTTTCATCATATATATATATATATATATATATATATATGTGTGTGTGTGTGTGTGTGTGTGTGTGTGTGTGTGCGTGTGTGTGCGTGTGTGTGTGTATACATACATATATATATATATATGATAAAATGTTTTTTCTGACTTGATTTTGGCATAAATGGAAGGATATTACATATGTGAAAAGAAAGGATGGAAAGAATGCTTCAGGGAGAAAAGTAGTAAGGGTGAGGAGGTAAATAAAGTCAAAATAATGATTGATTTATATTAATATCCCTCAAATTGTTAGGGTTGTGGATCCTAAAAAAGACTTACTTTATTGGGTTAGAGGAACACACTTCTGTACTTGGGAACTGACTTACAGTTCCAATAACAGACAGAAGAGTCTGGGACTGAAAAAGCAGAAGCAAGAGATACAAGGGTGGGAAGTACAGTTGGTTCTGAGAAAAAAATAGTTTGGGGTTTGGCAGAGCATGTACAAGGATACTGTTAGCTCATCACAACAGTGTGCTGGGTTATGACAAGGAGGCTTTTAGCAAGGTCTTACTCCATGAGGTGAATTTCCTTTTGGAGTAACTCTACAAAACAAAGTCAGCAAATACCTATGATGCCTTTCTAAAACTTTTGCCATATTATAGGTGTTTCTTTTAGAGGTGTTAGTGTTTGATAGATGTCTATAATTTATATGCAGCAGTGGTCAAAGGGAAGAATAAGATAAGAAAAAATGATCAAAAACAACTAAATATGCCATCATTTGATAATTTTAATACATCTTACATTTTATGCATTTGGTCATCTATTATCTAACACACTATAAAATTTAAAATTATTTTGAGAACTTCAACTAATGAACCTCAGCAACAGTATATACTCTTTGTTTGCAAAGATGAGTCTGCCTAAACCCCCATGTAGTTTGATGAAACATGAAGATACCTGCATGAGATTTAGGATTAAACACATGATTAAGTCTCAGAGAAAAGGAAAACACTAAAACTCAATTTTTAGTGTGCCCAATAAGTAAATATGTAAGTAAACCCTGTAGCTTAGAGAAGGAAAATCTTTAAGAAGATTGAAATAGGTATAATTTAGAGATTAAGTATGAAAACTGTCTCCTTGAGTCTGGCCTTGTTTATCACAATGGGATGTAGTAACTCAAACAGTATCCAGACTACAACTGAACATAGAGGCCAGGGGAAATGTATCAGAGATACAAGTCACTAAAACTGTCAGAAATAGTGTTAATTGTATTACATGGAATAGATGTTAACACAAAAAAAACCTAAAATATTTTTAAATAAAACTTTTAAAATTTCTTATTTCATTTATTCAGCAGTGTTCAAAATTCACTGGTTGTTCAGTGAGGCTTTGGGATTTATGACAAGCCTATTAAAGTGGAATACCTTGATAAATGGAAATGGTTAGCCTCATCTTTCTTACCAGACTTATTTCTCTGCCATCTATTCCACAGATGAAGTCTTCCCTAACTGTAGGTTACATTCATTTTTCTTTCCTGCTCCTCACACCTCTTTTCAGCACTTACATTTCTTTGCCTTATTCTGTTCGCCCTGTAGGCACTGCCCACTACATCACAGGAGTTTGGTGACAAGGTCCATTTCCATTCTTCTTCTCTTAAAACACCTATATGAATTAGTATAGCACCAAAAAAAAAAAAAAATCTTGGAAGGGATGAAATAAGAATCCAGGTAGGACATAAAACTGGCCAACAGATATCCCACAAGAAAATTACTGCAATAGCAATCTCTTAATATTGAAAATTCCAGCCCCAATTCATACTGCCTCCATTTATTTCAAATAATTATTACATTCAAAAAATTCCTGAGACCTTCAGGTGTCTACCCTATAACAAGGATATTTTTTTCTCAAAAATTGGTTGGAAGCAGATTTTGGGTAGAAATTCTGAGTTTGAGATAGGAAACAATTCCAAGGTTGAAACTGATACAAGCCATCCAAACCATCCCAACATGTTTTAGTAGTTTTACCATCTCAAAAGCCACATTATTTTGTTGTTGTTGCTGCTGCAGTTCTTTTTGTTATTAAATCTAAGCTTTTGTAATGTAATATATGAGATGACTTGTGGTCTTTTTTAAACCACTAAAAAGGGGACATCCTTTCTCTTCCAAAGAAGGGTACATTTCAGCCTATGATTGCTATTAGGACAAACAATCAGCATCTTATTTGGCAAACCTCTCAGCGAAATGTACTATATAAAAGATAGATGACTTAAAATGCCATTATATTGTGTGCTGGTCAAAAAAAAGCCCACAAAGTCATTTTATCTTTATAACTTGTTTTACTGATGTGACATTACTGTTAGCCATTATTAATAATGTTATCTGTTTTATTTCCAGATACATTCTTTCTCCTGACATTTTAAGTATATTCTCATTTCTTCATCTTACAAAACATCAAATTAATGTCCTGAAAAGAAGTTAATTAGAGGGACTTTGAAGGGCATTCAGATCAGGCTTGAAGGAAAGTTGAAATCAAAGTTCTGTCAGGATTCTGAGCACAAGATCTCTATATTTAAACTAACTTCATAGGTAAAACGTTTCACCTGTGTTTTCTCATTGGTTTCCTCATCATCAGGTCATATCAACTTCTGATAACTGAGACATAGGTAAGGTTAGAAAAAAAAAAAAAAACAAGCAAACAATGAGTTCAGATAGAAAGTGCCATGGACAAGGGGCACCTTTTCTCTTGTTTATTACCATTGCCATGTCCTGACCCAAATAAAGGTGCTCAAATATACCTGTAAAATAAACGACACAACTTAAACTAAAGCTAATCCCACATTATATAACAGGTCACTCACGCTAATATACATTCTAAATAATATCTACTGGTTGAAGTAAGTTCTAGTACTGCATGTATTCTATAGTAGCAACTAGCCACAGATGACTACTAAATATTTGAATGTAGCTAGTGAAACTTAACTTTATTTATCTATTGAAGTTAATGTTGTATTTCTTACTGGAAAACTCTGGAACAACTCAAGTGTGAGAATCTTTTTTTTTTCCAAAAATTAAACCTTTTTAATCTTTAAACAAGAGAGGAATTTACAAAGCTTAAAGGATGAATCAATGTTTAATAAAAATTTAGCACTTTAGATTCTTCAAAGAAATAGAACAAATATTGATGAGATTCATATGAACCACAAACAACCACAAGTAGTCAAAACTCTCATGACTAAGATGAAGAGAATGGAGGCATTACAATCCCAAACTTCAAGCTATACTACAAAGTCATAGTAATCAAAACTGCACAGTACTGGAACAATAACAGACATGCAGACCAGTGGATTTGAATAGAAAATTCACATATAAACCCACAGGTTTATGGGCATCTAATCTTTGACAATGGAGCAAAGCAGATGCAATGGAATAATAAAGTTTGCTCAGCAAATGGTGCTGAGAAAACTGGGAAGCCACATGCAAAAAAAAAATTGAAAATAGATCACTATCTCGCACCATACACAAAAAACAATTCAAAGTGGATTAAAGACCTAGACATAAACAGAAACAATAAAATACCTGGAAGAAAAGATGGGCCAAACACTACAGTAACATCTTTGAAGATACAGCACCCAATACAACCATAGTGAAGGCAAGGCTAAGTAGATGGGACTACATCAAGTTAAAGACCTTGGGTACAGCAAAATAGACATTACAAAAGACAAACAGACATCCCACTGAATGGGAAAATTTTTCTCACACAAAACTAGTGTTAAAGGGTTGATCACAAAGATATACAAAGAACTGATGAAGCTCAACACAAATAAAGTAAATAACCCTATTAAAAAATGGGCAGAAGAGCTAAAAAGACACTTCTCCAAAGAGGAAATGCAGATGGCAACAAGCATATGAAAAAATGTTCAACATCTCTTGTAATAAGTGAGATGCAAATTAATATCACAATGAGATACCACCTCATACCAGTGAGAATGGCATATTTTAAAACAACCAGCAAAAAGTGTTAGTGAGGATGTGGAGAAAAAGGAACTCTCCTGAACTGCTGGTGGGAATGCAAACTAGTAAAACCACTATGGAAAATTATTTGGAGGTTCCTCAAACTGCTGAAAATGGAGCTTCCATATGACCCCAGCCATCCCACTCTTAGGTATTTACACAAAAGGCACAAAAACACTGATTCAAAAAGATACCTGCACCCCCATGTTTACTGCCAATTTATTGACAGTTTGAAAGACATGGAAACAACCCAAATGCCCAAAAGTGGATGACTAGATTAAAAAGATGTGGAATATACACTCAATGGAATATTACTCAGCAATCAAAAAGAATAAACTCATGATGCCTCTTGCAGCAACATGGATAGAGCTGGAAAAGATCATGTTCAGTGAAATAAGCCAGAAAGAAAAGGAAAAATACCTGATGGTTTCACTCATATCAGGAGTATAAAAGACCAGGCGAGAAAATAATAATAATAATAATAATGAATAGCTATATACCAGAGACATTTTATAGGGTGGAGTGGGGAATGGGATCAAAAAAAGTGGGGGGAAGGAATGCACTAGACTATGGTGATGGCACACAGGTAATCTGGTGATGGGAAGCCCATAGGGATTACAACTGAGATGGAAAAATGCACAAAATGATGTAAAAATAAAATATTATTTTTTAAAATTTAGTACTTGAATTAGGATTTGCTTTAAGCATAAAATGCATAACGGATTTCAAGGACTTAGTAAGGAAAAAAGAAATAACATAAAATATCACATTATACTGATTACTTATGGTATGACCACTCTAGTAGGCTAAATGTTATCCTCAAAATAATACACTCATGTACTAATCTCTAATCTAAGAATATTATCTTATGTGGTAAATGAGTAAACACTGTCTTCTAGGTCAAAAAAAAAAAGTGATGAAGAAACTTGAGAGGAAACACTTATTCCGGGTAAACTAGAGGGCTCTAATTCCAGTGATGAATCTCCCTGTAACAGGGAGGACAAAGCAGATATGATAGACAAAAGAAAATTAGGGAAAGTGGAGGGAGGACATGGTTATATTTATAGTTATAAGAACACCAACAGCTATGAAAAACTGGAAAAGAGTAAGAAAGGATTCTGGAATTCTACAAGGAGTGTGACCTTACCTATACCAAGATGTTAATGCATGCTACTCCAGAACTGTGAGAATTTATTTTTGTTGTCTTAAGCAATCCAATGTATATTGTTTTTACAGCAATAACAAGCAACAAAAATAATTTTTAATTATGCTGGGTTAAAACTACTACTAATTTTTTTTCCTGCTTTTAAAGACTTTATAAAATATGACTTCTAGAACTGAGAATACACTGCCCCAAAGATGAAATGCAAATGGCCATAGGTAAATAAAAAAAAAGTGTTCAAAATCAGGGAAATGTCAATAAAAACCACAAAGAGATAACACCTGAAGGGTCAAAACAGGGGAAGGAAGAGAAGAACAAGAGTCTATGGTAATAGTTCATTTGTGAGGTGAGGTGATAGTGGGAAATGTATGGGGATTAAATCTGAGGGGAGAAATCAAATATGCAAAAATAAACAATAATATAAGAACATTTAAAAAACCAAACAATAAAAACCTCAATTAAATGACTTCTAGAATCTTTTAAGTTATATACTTGACTTTATTTCATTTCTCTACATTGATTGTCTTATACTGAGTTGATCTAGAATTGCACTATACATTCTAGGATAAACTATCAAAGAAGGTCTATTTTTCCAAATAATATTTTTCTGGAAATTTACAAGTTTAAAAACCTTCAAAAATTTTTAAAATTGATGAAATGCTGGCATATTATTACTATTCCTACAATATGGCCATACCTCACTAATATTTAGGAATTATTTTTTTAATAATGAAGTTATAAATTTCTCTATTCATTTAAAAATATTAAGCTAGGAAGTCCAGTTCATATATTAGATGAAAAACTGAGAATTTTTAAAGCTTCCACTATGATAAAATGAAAGTGGAGCTCTAATGAGATAGAAACTAACAGGGATAAATTTAAACTCCAACTTTGGATCCAAATAGCCAGCTGTGAAAATAGAAACTTGAGGAGATAAGACTTCACTAAGGCATGTGTGAAAGAGAATTGGGAGTTTTCCCTGAAGATACACACTGAATCTGAGTTGGCAGGACAGTAGAGTTGCCAAAAAACTATTGTGATCTTGGGTTGTTTAAATAAAAGTGGGAATACTACAAGCAGTAGCCCTGTCCTCAACCGCAGCGGGACTCTTTCATGTAATAATCAATTATTGTGGAAAAGGGATGACTTAGGAAAAACTATGTCTTCACATTTGGAAGACACACTGGCTTGTTCTACTATAAAATTAAAACAGTGCATATATATATATATATATATATTCCCCTAATCTTAAATTCCTCAGGATTTCAAGTGGATGGAGGAGGCTAGGTATCTAGTCATTTCAATTACTTCTTTATTGAAACCGGTTACCAGAAAAGGTAAAACTTCTGTGTATAGAGTAGACTTAAAATGCACTTTTCAGGGGTATGAAAATGGTATTAATTTAATCTGAGCTGACATTCCCAGATAACTGTGTACCCCTTTCCAGAAACATACAATTGAGATTATAGGATAGTGATGAAAAGCATAGATTATAGATTCAGATTTCCCAGGTATGAATCCAAGTTCTATCATTTACTACCTCAATAACACCAGCAAATTCTTTAGCCTCTCTGTGCTTCTATTTCATAGCTAATAACAGAGATCCCTATCTCCTCATGTCACTATCACCAGGTTCAATCATGGGCTCTTGACTTCAGGAAAAAACCCTGTGCTCATTCCCATGTCAGTTCTGGGGGCCAAGTAAATGAAGCTAAGAAAGAAGTTCTTTAGCTATGGACTAAAGGCAGGGGGTTGGGGGACATTTGATTGGGAGTAGAGAAAATGGTTTCTATCTCATGAGGGCCCAAATGTTCCTTTATTTATTCATTTGATCAACAACTATTTCTTAAGAGGCTCTGTGTTCTCTGTGATATATCAAAATTGATGAAAATGTCTGCACTTGTGGAACCTACATTCTAGTGGGGCAAGACAAACAATGAATTTACTAAGTGAATGGTAAAATATGTTAAAATAAATGTTACTTAAAACACATGCATCTGCAAAACAGCAGAGCAGGGTAAGGGGGATCTGATATATTAAGAAAAAGACAAAACTCAAAGTGGACAGGTGAAATTTACACAGAAGGTGATATCTGAGCAGACAAAGGGACAGGCACAGTACAGATATCTGGGGAAGAACAATCCCGGCAGGGTAAGCACCAATAAACATAGATGTATGTCTCTTTGAACGGATAGCAAACAGAACAGTGTGGGCACGGGTGAGTGTGCAAAGAACAGAATACTTGAATATGTCACAGAGACCATGGGCTAATTTTAGGGAGCAAAATGATCGGAGACATTGTAAGAATTTTAACTCTTGCTGAGAGATAAAACCATTGAGGGTTTTGGATGAATGAATGACAAAATCTGACTGACTTCACAACCTTATTCCATTTGTTCTGTGCAGAGTTGCTTATAGGGCACAAAGGTGAAAGCTGGAGACCTAACATAACTGCCCTCAGTAGTCAACCTCAGAGGAAATAATGGCTTCACCCAGAGTAGCAGCAAAGCAATGGAGGTGACGAAAAATGGCTGGAGCATGCATATATTCTGAAGATAGGGAGAAAAGGCTTTCGCTGACAGATTGAATGTAAAATCTGAGAAAAAAAAGGGAAGGTACATGAGTCCAAGTTTTTTGATGTGAAGAATAGGGGACATAAAATTGCCATTAACTGAAATGATGAAAACTATGAGAAGAAAATGTTTTGGCACAGAGGCTGATTAGTCTTATGATTAAAGATTTTACCTATGCTAGAAGAGGAGTCCCAATTACAGGATACCCCGAATACAATATGATAAAGCATCCAACCAATGAATCAACAACTATTTGGGAGGAGATGTTTTGCAGAAAATGAGGTATCTACTAAAAGTTTATATGATAGCAATGGTTATTACCAACTATGAGTCATGTGATTATGTTAATGTATGATGGAGGTGCTGTGTGTGCGCGTGTGTATCTGTAGGTGTAGAAAGGAGATAGTCAAGAATCTAGTAAATTTTGAAGAATACTTACCACACATCTATTCTACCAATAATAAGAAATAGGTGGCTTAATATTACATACAAGTTACACAAAACTAAACCCTTCTATATGGTTGTCTGCTGAACCATCCATATGACAGCAAAACTTGTTAATGATGTTCATGTCAGACAGAAGCACTGATAAATCAAACTAGTCTCCTTATTTTTTTCTTTTCTTTCATTAGACTTACAGTGGAGAATTACAACTTTTTCTGCTTATCAACACAGACATTTTTGGCTAATAAGAAAAAACCCTATCCATTAAATAATAGCTCTCTGAAAACCTAACTCTTGCTAACCAATGTTTCTTCAGTGAAGTCACTATGGATTATGAGAGCATTTAATTAAAAGAAGGGGGAGAGGAATAATATTAGTGTACTCCTAGGGTTTGAAAATAAGTCGTTTAGCACCTAAAATTGCAATGCTTTCTGCTATCACTGTTTTTCTAGCTTCATTAATTTTTTCTCCTAAAGTCAGCATCCACCCTTACAAGCTTTTGTCTCCTGCTGTCATCAAAGCATTTATATGCATTAATCCATGACAAATGGGTGCATTTGATCCATAACTGATTTCTCTGCCTGCCATCAAGAAACAGATACAGTTCTGAAAATGAAGAGTAAAAAATAAGTAAGATAATGTAAAAATATCTACTTAGTAAATATGCCTTATGAAACTTTCATCTAAAGCAAACAGCAGCATCCAAGATAGTGTAGTATTGAATGCTTTGACCTTATATTCACAGGTGATTCTTCGTAGGACTGGGAATCAGTTCACAGATTAGATTCACACAAATGAGACGATAAACAGAGACCAGGAGAAAGTCAGCAATCAAGAGCCTTTGGTGTCTGCAACTCAGTGGAAGAAAGGGAGGAACTTCTACAAACTAAATGATTGCTTGACATTAAATACATGAAGAGGGTGACACTCACACATTCAAAAGTCGGCTATGTATATAAAAAAAAATGAATGCTTAGTGTCACATTATGCTTTAATTTCCTTTTTCAAAGTATTTAATTCACTAACTGGATTGTCCACTTCTTTCAGACCAAGTGAGACTGAAATATGCAGAGCCTTTGCAAATACTGAAAGAGGCTATGAGAAATAAGCTCAGATATCAGATAATGGAGGAATATACCAAATATATATATATATTTTTTTTGTTTCAGATGTTATTCACCCAATAGAGCCTATGATCTGCCTCTGGACACAGGTCCCTTGCTACTTATTGTATAAAGCCATATACCACTTCTAAGATAAAACATGAAATGCTGATGTTACCTCCAAACCTAGCTCATTTTCTGCCATGTTGAATATCTGAATAGTACTACTTCATCCAATGATGCTGATTCTTTTTCTGGATTATGCCTCCAGCCAACCTCCTACCTTAGACACAATCAAGGAGGAATGTTAAATATTTTTTTCTGGGCCCTCCCTGGTGGCGCAGCGGGTTAAAGCACTGCACTGAGAAGCTAAAGCCATTTCAGCATGAGTTCGATCCCCGCCTGCCCCGGAGGAGACCACATGGCATGGCAGACCTCTCCTGACCCGCCCGCTGCTCCCCTCAGCAGTGTACTTCGTCGATCTGCCTGTTCTGTTCCCCACTCTGTCTCTGGTGAAGCCTCTCACCGCCCATGAGCCTCTGGCCTGTACCCCAGTTCTGTATGTACAAATAAATAAATCTTTTAAAATATATATATATTTTTTTCTTCCAAAATCAGATTTTTCCCCAGGTCATCTGATCTTCAGATTTGTAATTTGTTGTCCTTTCTACCACCAGACCTTCATAATGTTATCTTTGCCTAAATTTTTCACTTTCCCAAGTCCATTCATAATTTTTGAAAGAAGAACCCGTCCTACCCTTTCAGGTCTTACTTCAAGTAGTTTTTCGTGGGTGCTTTGACCTATACCCTAGATCATTTCCACCATCAAATAATTTCTCCAAGGAAGTAAGTGGGGCATGAACAGATGTCTTTAGAATTCCTTAGAGAACATTACAAGAAGATATGGATGTCTATCTTGTCAGGTACATGATTATGTTTACATAACACTGGATATGAGATTACAAATAAAATGTGAAACTTTTACCTCCAAACATTCTATTATAATGGCAACTTTCTAGAATTAGCATTGTTATATTGCTTTCTTTTGATTAATAGTACCATATCCAATAGAAAGAACTTTAAACCAGATCTTATTCACAAGTACATAATAAACAAGTACATCAACAGAGTTTTCTGCTTACAATAATAATAAACTACCCTTACTTGTTTTCAACAATTTAATTAAATACAATTAACTCTAGTTTGCTTTGGCAACCTATTAATGTCACAATTGAATATAAATAGACTCATGAAAAGATTATAATTAATAAATCCTTTACACCACTGTAAAATTACTCTGATGCTCTGCTTGCCAGAAATACTTAGCAGCATTTTTGAAGTATGTTAATGAGGACAGTAAAAAGGAGATAATAAAGTTTTATCAAATAACTTGGCAAAGATTCTATAAAGCTGTGACTTCTTAAATAGAAAGGTCTATGACTGTTGGGTATGGTTCTTAAGAGACTGAAATACAAATTGCACATTTATCACCATCATAATATTTCTAATCCATGTATTTTAACTGTATAGATTTTTCTCTCATGCCAATTCAAATTCCCTAGAGTCTTAAAAAATAATTTACTGACCAAAAGCACCTTATTACATTTCTTTTTTTTTGCTAAGGATCAATATTTTAAAGCCTATATTACTTAGGTAATTATTCATATACAAATATAGCATTTTGTATTCAGAGTGGAAATGTTGGATACAAGTAAGAACATAACTGAAACATATAAATGGCATTCTGGGATTAAACCCACATACATTAAGTTATTATTTTATTTACCTGTATATACCTGGGTTTGTTAATATAATAGTCAGGTCTTATGATAAAGAGGTGATGAATTATTGCAAGAATAACACAATTAATGGAAAAAAAAACTGAAAAATATGAATAAATAGTGTAAGATTTCAATTGACTAATGCTCAGTCAACAGGGATATGAGAGTTATAATCCATTCTAATGATCACAAGGCACCATGGCTAACTTTTTAACTGCTTCCCATTAATGAGATATTGGGAAGATGTTTCAATTAATTAAACAAACTTCCCATTATTTGGCATCATATAGACTATACTAAATTCTTTGATAGAACACTGTCATCAGTAATTACATACACACCATGCTTTTGGAAGAAAGGATAGTATGAATATTTACTTGTTCATATTTACATAGAACTCATGGCTACTGCATATACCTTCACAGATTAATCATAAAATACCTATATTCTCCCTATGTTGGATACATAAATTCTATTATCAAATGACTGGATATGTTCATAAAATAGGTAAATAAATATAAGCTATAAAATATGTATGTGCATTCTCATTATACAATAAAATATGCATCTGTTAGTATAAAGCAATACTTCTATATTATCAATGTCTTGACATGCATACATTTACATGACGATACAATGAGATACCATATGCTAGATACCTACCATATGGCAGTCAAAGAGCGATGCTATCTCTACACCTCCCTCACATCTGCAAAGTGGTGGTTTTAAAAACAGGAATTTACAGTTTATGGGTACTTCATATATATAAACTTACTTAATCATTTAAGTCATTATTTTTAAATGAATAACATTGCTCCCCATGAACAGGGAATTTAATTAAACATAAGAAGAGCCCACATGAAGAATGGACACTTTAACAAAAAGTAAAATGAATAACCCAATTAAAAATTGGACAGAAGAACTAAAAAAGGCATTACCCAAAAGAAGATATATAAATGACCAATAGTCACAAGAAAAAAAGTTGCCCATCATCACTTATCATCTGAGAAATGCAAATCAACCTTAATGAGATACCATCTCACAATTGTGAAAATGGATGTCAGAAAAACCAGAAACAATAAATGCTGTCAAGGATGTAGAGAAAAAAGAAAATTCCTACACTGTTGGTGGGAATGTAAATTAATCCCATCCCTAAGGAAAACAGTATGGCGGTTTCTCAAGATATTACAGATATATCTACCATATGACATAGCAATTTCACTCCTAAGTATCTACACAAAAGATACAAGAAACTAAAATGAAACTTGCACTCCTATGTTCTTTGTAGCTCTGTTTACAATAACCAAAATACAGAAACAGCCTAAGTGTCCCCAAGCAAACGTGTATCAAGAAGATGTATTAAACACACATGTGCACACACACACGGATACTACTCAGCTATCAAAAAAGTAAACTCTTGCTATTCACAGAAACATGAATGGAGCTCAAGGGTATTATGCTAAATAAAATCAGTCAGAAGAAAGACAAATATGGAATGGTGTCACTTATTTGCAGGATATAGAAAAACAAAGGGTCAGATAAAGCTAAAATAAAAAAAACTAACCCATGAAAGCCAACTGTGAAATGGGGCAAACAGATGGGAAGAGAGATAGAAAAGAGGGAGAATGAAAACAAAAAGGGAAGGGAACACTGGGTTTATGGTGGGGGACCATGGGTTCTGTGGTACAAACAACAACGTAAACCAAATATAACTCGATTAAAACATTTTTTTAAAACAATGGACAATATCTCAAAGTGAATCAATAAATCCTTGTGAGGCACTTCTCTTAGCATGTGACATATTAGGTACTGCTGGTGATTGTTATGGGGCTGGTTATTGTGATCGTTTTTCAACTCATTCCTATGTCTTTCAACAGCTCTATGAGTGAAACACTGTGTCTGCAAGATTCCAGACACAGTAAATAATTAGTAACATCTATAATGGCATAAGCACAAGAATGGGCTGTGTGTCAGGAACTGGAAATCACTGATCATGGAATATTTTGCAATAGAGAAAGAGATTATTTTGATGATTATGGACATTTGAAAGGGAGACTTCTTTTTTTTTATGTAAGCAATTTCTACTGAACATATTATTGGGTTTGAGTTTAGCAAGTTTTATTTGAAATGCAGCATATTCTGTTTTAACAAAAATGACACTGCTACAAATGATCAAACCAGTTATCAAAAAAGTCAGCTCACTTGACAATATTCAAGACAATTTATAAAGTTTCAACATGATAAATGCCAAGAAAAAATCTTATCAAAAGGTAAGATTGCCATTAGGCAAAATTCTTTTCCAATATAAATTATTTTTATTCAAATAGTTATTTATTTATGAATACAGAACTGGGGTACAGACAAGAGGTGCAGGGGTGGTGAAAGGTCTCACCAGAGTCAGAGTGGGGAGCAGAAAAGGCAAACTGACTAAGTACACTGCTGAGGGGAGTAGCAGGCAAGTCAGGAGAGGTCTGTTGTGCCATGTTGGTCACCTCTGGAGGGTGGAGGATGTTATTTGCTATTGGCAGCTTCACAGTGCTGCACTTTAACCAGTTGTGCCACCAGGAAGGCCCTCCAGTGTAAATGATTTTTAACTTCATGTTCAGTAAAACAGAAAATTTAAACTAAGTCTGGAATAATGATAACTAAGTCTCATGCTGCAACTTTCCTGCCTAGAGCACACAAAGGGTCTCAAAAAAAAAAAAAAAAAAAAAAAAAAACACTTCATCAGCAGTCCTGTAAAAAATACCTGAAAACAAGCTGCTAATACAATAAGAAATAAAATCAAATTCTTGGCCAATTCTGTCTGTACCGCAAAGTGAATATAAAAGCATTATTCAGCCAACTACTCAAAAGTATTGTAACATAGAGTGTAGAGTGAAGCTGAATGCCCAAGATGCAGTTGCCTGCTAATGTAGAACACTGCCCCTCAAGAAATTTGGTTCTTTATTTAAACTAACCAAGACTAGCTTTCTGTTGTTTCTGTAAGTAGTACTTTCTTGGATAGAAACAGTGCCTAACTGAGAACTGTGCATAAGCTAAGTTTTCCTCTCAGTCTTATAATTACTATTCCTGTTTTGTAGGGTTATATACAATAGATACAGTATCCGTCTTGTAGGGTTGTAGAACTGATCGAAGATCTTATCATCAGTAACAGCCTATATCAGGGACTGCACACATCAAAGACTGTAAACAAAGCTGTTATTCAGAAGACAAAATCCCCAATCTGTTCTGCTATATTAGACAATCTTGAACAAATAAATTAATGCATTCTTAAAAATAAACTTCATTAATGAAATGGAAAGATAGTCTACCTTATAAAATTATTGTGGGGATATAATGAGACATAAGGGCCTAGAAACACTCACTCACATATCCGCTCATTCATTCATTATTTCTTTGGTCCTCACCATCTTCAAGACTGTTTCATGCACAGCCAGACTACTGAGAAAGAACCCTCACAGACCTCATACTTTGGTGACAAAAGCAGTGTTAAAATGGTTGCTCTGATGAAATATCATCACTATTGTTATTGGGGGATTGGAGTTTGCTGCACTTAGTGATTCATCAGGAAAATTTTGTTGAATGCTAATTATTAACTGTTCTTAAGTTTTGATTTCAGGACATACAGCTTCCTCTGATACAGTAAAATGACCTTTAATATCAACAGTAATCATAAACTTTTGTTACAAAGGTGACAATAATTTACAAGTATATAAAGTCTCATGGGGCTCAGAGACTGGTCAGAATACAGTTGCTGCACTTTTGTTAATTAACTAACTTGTTTTCTATACAGACTAGAATTGTGGATACTGGATCTCTTTCCTTCCATTTTACCAAACTTTTTATGTGTATAGTTACAACAACCCTCTTGGACCACGAAACAATAATAAAGAAAAAAAAAAAATCTTGCTTTCCTTCCAGTCCCTTGAAATTAGAATATCAAGTGTCTAATTTAGGAACCACCATCAACCTGGATCACTATCTTTAAGTTCACACAATGCACTATTTGCTCCTGTTGAAAGGCCACTTTTGATCATTTCCTACAACCTACTCACCATCCCTGCCCAACATTCAAATGTGCCACTCAACATGAAAAACACAATGTGACATCACCCCTGCACAACAGCTTTCCAAATCTTTCCTACACAGCATAAATTGTTTTGCGGTTTGCAATAGCTTAGACCTTTTGATTTAAGAACACATATCACAAGTACCTCTGCATTTTAAACCAAGAAGCAGAATAGGAGAGTACCAAATAATTCAGGAGGTAATATAAGCAAAATTTTGCAAATCTCGGATGTCAGCAGAATTATCTAAAGCTACGCTACCTTAATACTGATTGCTAACTTACTACAGTAATCACATGTATTTATTCAAAGGTGATTTTATTACAATTTGGTGTTTTTTGTTTGTTTGTTTTTAAAGAAATGTTTCTTGTCTGTATTTATTGGAGGGTAGGAAAGATTCTAGAGATGATCAATTAGTCCACACTGGATGGATAGTCAAAGACTCTCAATTTGTATGTCAATGTCAGTCAATTGATAGGCAGTATCCAGAAAAGGATTGAGGAAGATTCCTAGTCACATCTGGGCTCTGTGGGAATAATCACTGTGATTGATCACCTAGGTCTGCAATAGAGCACTGGAGATTGGCAGTATGTATGCCATAAATCTGCTCTTATTTCTAAATAATCCTGGGAGTAGCTGTCAGAAATGTTGCTCTACAAATGTTCACCCAGTGACCTAGTTTCTCAAGCACATGTCCAGTACATGACATCTTGTATTTTCACCAGATAAGGAGATGTATGAAAGGACAAAAAAAATTAAACTTAGTAAAACATTATTTGAGAAGCTTCTAGATACTAAGTTCTCCTGTCTTATATATTATCAATTAATTCCAGAGAAAACTGACTTTTTTTTTAATTTTTGCTGTCATTTTTAATATCAAGACTTTTTAAAATCTCTATTTCTGTGAACAGGTAGGCTCCTGTTGCAATTTCTTCACAAAACAATGGCATTCATGGTGATGGCACAGGGTGATTTGGTGATGGAAAGCCCACGAGGAGTACAACTGAGATGAAAATGCACAAAATGAGGTAAAAATAAACTTATATATATATATATATATGTTTAATATATATATATATTTTATATATATATATATATATATATGGCATTCAATTTTCAATTTTTCCTGACCTATTTCTATTCTCTACCTAACTCTACTTAAGTAGTAAGTACTTGGAAAGATAAAATTTAGGAATCACTATTTTTAAAAGTAAGATGAACTTAGTAATATTATCACACTACAAATGATGCCCTCTGGACATAAAAATAAACCAAAAATGTTACTTATCTTGAGAGCTATATTGTGTAGGTTCACAAGCAGTACATAAACAATGTCACTATGCCCGTGTCACCACACATGAGTTTGAGGGTGATTACAAATATATTTTACAATAAGGATATAGATTAAGCATTTCTGACCCATAATTCAGGAATGTCTTAAAATCTAGTCTTCAGCAAATTGAAAATCTAAAATATGCAAATATGCATCAACAAAACAGCCCACAGCAAACTTAATTGATAATAATGAAACTAAACCAACACTAATTTATAATTAAAAAGCACCGACCACAGCAATTGAAAATCACTAATGATTCAAACAACACTCATGATACACTGATAACAAATTATCCTTTCCAAAATTGCATAAATTCTAATTATTTGCATGCAGGCATTTTACAACGTTTCCAAGAGCTGGCAGCCACTTTTCTTAGTAGAATACTAATTAAGGAAGCTCAGTACGCCTTTCTCACATGCCATTTCTAGTAGAATGGCAAGTCTGCTGTTATATTAGTAAGTAGTCCCTATTCATATACAAAATGAGTGCACATGAAATCTTAATTTTCCAAAAAGAACAGCACAAAAAAGCTTTTGAGTTTTGAGATGAATTATAACCCACTAGTGGACTGCAGATGAACTTTTGAGAATTTTAATAAAATCTTCAATTAAGGATTTTCTATAAGCCACACTATGCTATCTGGTGCTTCCCTCTGGTTTATTATATTTACAGAATACTATTTTTTCCCAAACTTTAATCTAACAGAAAACTTTAATCTAATGGAAAATTGACTTTTTGCTAAAATTCAAGTCAGATCTCTGTTTGGGCTACTGATTTCACTGCATAAGTGCTCTCTTTATCAGATCCCCAGGGGTATCAGTTACTTATATATAAAAAGCTCAAAGACACAGTGTTTTAGCATGTGGTTATAAACTCCAGATAGGGATAAACAATGGGCATAATTTTATAGCAAATCCCATTGCCATCTCTCTCTAGCTACTTGATAAAAGCATTTGAAAATTATACTAGGAATCATGAATTCCTCAATATAACCTGCCTGGGACTGTGAATTAATGGTAGGATATTGCTATAGGTCAAATTTTATTTGGCCAACTTGATATTTAAAAGGTAAGGGAATTTAACAACGTTTCTGACTTATCTGAGATAATCTAATGATCTAGACAATACTCCCTGCATTCAATTCATGTGTCATCACGTGTATGCTGTGACCTCTAGATGTGTGTGTGTGCTCTTTAGTTGTCTCAATTTCCAACATTTTGTATTGTCTGGCCTCCAGGCTGATTCAACCTTTTTTATTAACCTGTTTGGTCTAAGAAGGGATTTGTCTTGTTGATCTATGAAACCACAGACAAAGTATTTTACCAAAACATTGGAAAACATTTTACCAAAGCTACTAAAGACATTTGAAGGTTTCAAAGAGGTTAGTAGAAAACTTTGTAAAATATGCAAAGGTAATTATGTACTAAATCTTACTCGATTAGATAAAATTGATGACTAATTTCCTTGAGCAGTTTAATGCTTCATCATTTACCAGAGCCTGCTTTACTATTTGTGATAAACATGGCTCTTCATCTTGGAGCTGGTATAGGTAAAATTTGAAAATCTCTTCCAACCTCCTCATCTGGAAGTCTTTCAAGTGACAACCTAGGATGTTGAAAGCCCCAGCATCCTACTTTTATACTTATGCACCTTCTTCACTGCCATTTGATATTAAAACATAAAAAAAAAAGTGTTTTTTTTCTATAAGTATCTTTATTTTCAATGGTATAAGGTTCTAGGCAAGTTAACCAGAAAATATTTACTGAATACCCACTAATTTGTACCTACATATTAATTTAGTGAGAAGTCTGACCTACCGTCCTTTTCTAATCCAAGATACATTGTCAATGGCAGGAGCACAGAAAGGCTCTTTCTCCATTGTGTTTCCACTTATCTAAATCCGAATCTGTAATTCTACATTTTATTCAAAGCATTTGATTCAATGGATCCATTCTTCAACCTCAGGAATGTAAAATCAGGAAAATTCTATGGGTATATACAAACCCACTAACTTGGATTTATAGCTGGATACATGGAAGTGTGTTTAGAAGAGAAGATTTTGTGATGGCATAGTTAAGACAAATACAAGTTTTTGCATCTAAGACAAATATAAGCATTCACATCAGCAGAACAATGACCTTGATTAAGGGTATAGTAGGGCTTCCTCTCTTCCAGACTCAGTGAGATTTCATTTGACTTCTTCCTGCATAGAGAAAGGATCTGTTTAATGAGTACAAGGATTACTCAGCATATCTATCCATCTTCTGGGAAACAAACTCTGGAATAATATCATTTCTCTTTTCTGGTTCTTTATTTGATAATGTCAGGGAAGACGAAGGAAATAGTGAGCCAACAGTGTTCCCTGAGTGAGGGCATTATCTCTGGTGAATCCAATTAGTGTATACAAATTGTTAACAAAATAATCCATCTTCTTTTTACCCTAAAGAAAGGAAAAACTGCTTGTCTTGTGTTATTTTCTCTCTACTAGAGAGATAGAGTAAACTTTTCTCTTGATTTCAAAAGCACTGAAAACAAATAACCTTTTCCTGTTTGCTAAGTTTCCCCTTTAGCCCCTCAGAACACGCTTCCCTTTTCTAGATCTATAGGAGAAACACCTCATGCTGTGATTGAAAACCTTTCGGATGTAATGTTGTGCTCAATTTATAAGTAAAACCTTCAAATTGTTTTGATTTATGAAAGAGTTGCCAAATATTGAACAGAGTAAAATCTCTACACAAAAGTCTTATATGTACATATGTACATATATATTATACAGGCAATTTAATGTTTATATCACTCTCCATTTGAGGTATCTACAAATTATAAAAACACACATTAGGTATGCATGCATTCATACTCACAGTCTCTCTCTCTCTCTCTCTCTCACACACACACACACACACACACACACACACACACACACACACTTAACATATAAATCTCATAAAAAATGAAGTTTAAGTTTCTCCCAGAGCAACCTTTCTTTCTTCCCTGACTAATGTAACAAATATTTTCTGAACTTATTTAAATTTCAATTTCCTTATTAAAAGTGACAGATAAAAAGAACAGAACAGAGTTCCAGGATAATATTGGCCCATGTGCATATGTCATGTTGGGAACTGGAGATGGCACCCAAGTAAGACAATGATCGGAAAGTTGAGTTACACCCAATTAGGTTTCCTATTGAAGGCATTTCCAGAGCTTTTTTATACACTTACATACACAAGTCTCTGAGAAAAGAGCATGCAATGCAGTGAGCACCATGACCAGTTAATAGCTTTTTTCCAAGGAGCACATGAGTAGACAGTGTTTTTCAACCTGGGAAATACTGGCCTAAGCACTTTGTTGGATTAAGGCTTTCAGGAAGGAAAGGAACAGAACTTGTGATATTTTTCCAACTTTATTTTTTCCTTTTTCTTTAAACTGGGAACTCAGTTTATATAGTTCTAATTTTATCACAAAATTCTCTCTAGTTGTTATAAGCTTCTTATTAAAAAGCAGCATATATCCATATTAAAATGTATTTTAAAATACATAATAAATAGAACATTAAATTAAAAACTGAGTCATCCCAGTCTTCCCAACAGATTCACAATATAGAGGATATTTGTATCCTTCATGACATTTTTTATGCATGTACAAGTATTTTTTTCTTCCAAATTATTTTGAAGCTGAGCATTCTGTTCTGTTTTCATTGTTCAGCTGTACACCATGGACATTATTCTAACCAAGTCCATGTAAACATATTTCATCCTTTGCAGTGGCTACATTCAATCCCATCATCTATGAATGTACAATGATTCATTTTACAGATTCCTTCCCTCTTGCTGGAGATGAAACTCCCCTCTAATTATTTACTATTTGTATCTTTGTGCTGACAACTAACTTAACCTAACCATTTCAGACCTGTCCAAATCATTTTTTTGCAATAAATATCGGGAAATAGAATTGTGTTCAGGTCTCTATATTTTGCATTTTAGGGGAAATTGCCCAAAAAATTTACATATTTTTTAAAAGATTTGCTTATTTATGCATACAGAGCTAGGGTACAGGCCAGAAGTGCAGGGGCTGTGAAAGGATTCACCAGAGACAGAGTGGGGAGCAGAACTGGTAAACTGACTAAGTACGCTGCTGAGGGGAGCAGCAGGTGGATCAGGAGAGGTCTGCTGCACCATGTGGATCACCTCCAGGGCTGGGGATCAACCTCACACTGAAATGGCTATGACCTGCTTGCAGTGCTGTGCTTTAACCTACTGCACCACCAGGAAGGGCCTCCCCAAAAAATATTTTTATGGTGTACCAATTTACACTCTGAAGCTGTGATTTTTACAGAATTTAAAATTGGAATACTTTTAAAGGGTTCAAATTGTCATCTTAATTTAAAACCTTAACAATTGAAAATTAATATTCATTTATGTCACCTCTAGATATTTGTTTGCAGTGTGGTATGATATCTATTATCAATGAAAAGCCAAGGCTTGAGTTCACATAAGTAACAGTATTTACATAAATTTTAATAATTATCTCCTAAGTTCATGGGGTCTACAAGCATTTTTTTATTTGCATCTCTACTTGTTTTTGATGTAGTGGGGTTTTACCAAAATGTCCAAAGCTGCATTCTGACTTTGGGATGAGGTCAATATCATCAATCAGATGATCAATGGATTATCACTAGCACCAGCTTACACCAAATAACAACCTGTCTGCTTTAATCCTAAGGCCAATTCACTACACTTAGCAATCCAGTACTGGTGTGCATTTTTAAAAAGCCAATACAAAACTGCAGCTGCTCTCACTAGTTTTGTTTTTTATATTACGATTATAAAAGCAATCTTTTATTGTAACATACCTTGGTCTTTTTGCCCATATTCCTTAAGCAGTTTTTAACAAACTAACATTAAACAACATTAATGTAACATTAATATATATATATATATATATATATATATAAACACATCTAAATGCTTGTTAATATTTTAACCAAAATACCATATTTCAAAACGGATGTTTAGTATGAAATAATTAAGTTATAAATGAATAACTCTAAATATATTTTTTTGCCTAATAAAGCCTTAAATCAGTCTATATTTGCATATACAAAACTACTGAGTAAGTAACCTTATATAATTTCCATGTAAACCTCTCAAAAAGATAGTAGAGACTCAAATGATTCATTAATCTAGTAAATCCTGGTCTCATGTAACTTATCTTTATAATGCTAAATATTTAAAGAATTCTAAGGATCTTTTCTCACTGAAGTACTTTGAAATGATATCTATTTTATTAAGTTACAAGTACAATCCCCCCCCACACACACACAAAAACACAGATACATATAAACATAGGAAATTAACCCTTTAAATTATTATTGTATTTCATACATCTATATGTATGAAAAATGAATCCTAAGTCACAAAGTTATATTCACAATCCAGTTTTTACCTGTGATACAACTGGTGATAATAAAGATTGGAAACTATTTTATTTACCTGAAACAACAAACACCACTTTGGAGGTTTCATTAGTTTTTGTTTTTGTTTTTAATTAAGTGCTCTTCTAGCTTTACTTCATACATTTTTAAAAACGCATGAATAGTATTCAAATTGTTATGATCACTTCCTACTTCATTCCCCAAACAAAAACTTGATGTAGCAAAATAGTAATGTCTTATAATGACAAATCCATTAATCTAGCACATTTTACTCTTCTGTGTAATTTTAAAGTTCACTTTGATTTGATTGACTGTTTTAATCTTTCTTAACTAATGAGTAACTGAAAATAAATGGTGCATTCCTAATACTATAAACATGAAAAACAGGAACCACCTAGGGATGACAAGGGAATCCATTAAAATCAGTCACTTTTATAGTTAACATATTCTCCTTCTATTTGTGTACAAATCCAGCATATTGAGAAGACATCACAAATTCAAGCCCTCACAAAAACATTGTCATTGTCATGATTTCATGTTTTGACAGCAGCAATTGGTCCAAATCTCTGTTTCCCCTAAAGGACCTAGACTGGCTGGTGCCATCCAGGTGTGCACAAACTGAACGAGGGGAACGTCGCGTCAAATTCCACTCATCTGTCTGTGTAGTGGATTATTTCTTGAGAGACTGAAATTGGCTGCTTGGGATCAGAGAACCATCAATCTTACTGTGTAGAGGATGGAGAACCTGCCTCTGAGAGCAGCTGGCGGGTGGGGGGAGGGCAGTTAACGTTCCTAGGCAGGTGAGGAGAGAGATGTAAAGCCTTCTCTCTCCCTTCAGTCAGGACTCTGAGTGAAAGATTTGTCATTTTTCCCATTTCCTGGATACTTGGTATGCACACAGTGTCTGACTGCTCCTGCTTTAGGAAGGAGGCGATTTTTCAAGCTTAGGCAAATGTGGCAAAGCTCAGGGTCTGCTGGTGTCTCATTTTTTCTCATCATGTCACTTGTTTTAACCGATTTAAGAAAATGAGATTATGTTTTTCCTTTTTTGCTCATTTATCCAGCTATTTATTTATTTATTTGCTCATTTAGGGGTGGATTGTCACAGATAACTGGCCCTGATTTCTCTCTTGTTTTCATACACATTTCATTAGTGTCCCTGAAGATTTAAGACCCACAATGGGAAACATCACAACGCTCATCCCAAAAAAGCACACATTCACTCTGAAAATCAAAACAGAAGATTGTATTAAAGAAGATTGTATTTCTGACTGAAATACTCTAGAATATTGCTATGTCCATGATCTATCGCTTTAATCTTTGCAGCTATTGTTGAAAGCCCAAAAAGTTAAATAAACGCATTACATAGAACCATTGGACTTCCAGTTTAATATCATTTTAATCTTTCTGCATCTAGAAAAGCATATTTATAGTTTGTTCATTCCATCAATGAATCTGAAATGGGTCTCAAATGTGTAAGCACTTGGGGTTGAAATTGGTTTCGGTGCTGCAGTTTCTTAGGTTATTTGACATACAGATTTACTATGCTTTGATGATAATAAGCAATTTCTAAGGGGAGACAATAGAGGAAAATACTGAGTTTAATTTCACTCAGAATCTAATGATCTGTTTCTCAGTTAAAAAAATTTTTTATAAGCCCCATAAGATATGAATTACTTGCTATCTATAGCCTTAACCTCCCACCAAAGCATTTCATATATTAATTGATAGAGACAATTTTAAATGTAAGCTCTCTGAAAACTATACCATCTTTGATGACTTTATGGATTGAGTATGATGTTAAGACACTTAGCATTAGGTAGTAGATTCTAAACATTTGAAAAATAACAACAAGCTTAAACACAAGGATTTTGTACTGCCTGTATGTCTCTTGAGCTGGATGGACAGCAAAACCACTAATTTAGCACCTCTGAGACGCATATTGTTAGTCTAGTAAGTGGGGTTATCAGGAATTCATGATTTGTGCAAAGAGGTTTACAGATCACCAAGCACTCCCAGGACAACTATTTTATTTTCATGGCTACAATATTCCTGAATGGGAAGCTGTACTTAGAGAAAAGTGACTTATCCATGGTCATGTCACTAATAACCAGTGACAAAGACCAAGGCGAAATCTGAGCTCTGCCATCATCAAGTACCACTGCTCACAGTTCCCCATGGCCACCTCTCAAATGTGTGTGTAGTACAAGTCCAAATATGCGCATGACTTTAAAGTTTTCACAAATTGTGTGAAGAGAATCTGTTTGCACCTTCTCAGAGAAGCTATTTGGACTACACTGTGTGTGCTCAGACAATATACTGTCTTTGGGAGCCAAGTTTCAAGCTTGAAATCAGACTGACTGGACTTGTGTTGACAGATATTGGGTGAGTGGGCTCAGAGAAGTCACCCAATAGTCAAAACTACAGTTTCCTGAGCAAAAAGGTAGGGCAAAGAGACGGCAACTTCTATTTTTAGGTTAAAGCTAAACAATGTGAGTTAACCTTGAGAGCATGTCTAAAACACTCACAATACTGGTTTTTTTTTTATATATATATAAATCTCACTATTACAATCAATCCAGAATCCCCACATTATTATTTTATGAAACGAGTCAAAGACATTTTTGCCAGAACAGGTAAGGGGCAACACTGGTATTTCAAAACCCACACTTGTTTTCATTTCATTCTCAGGCTGGGAAGCCTCGGTGTCCTGGCAGTGCCCGCTTCGTGTTCGGGACACGCTACGCAGGAATACAAGCGAGCAGCAGCAACAGAGCGGTTTCCATGCCCACCTACAGGGACACCAGCGCCCCCTCGCTTTCCCTCGCCAACCGGAGGCTTAGGACTGAAGGTGGCTGGGGTAAGAAGCAACCTCTGGCCCCAGTGGCTAGCTCAGGCTGCCCCGCCCCTCCTTCCAGGACCTGCGGGTCTCCAGCTACCTGCAGACTGGTGAGCGCATTTGCAGCTTGGTGCGGATGCAGAAGTCTGGGGGGGGGGGGGGGGAGGTGTCACAGTCCCCAACCAGGAAAGCAGAGCCGCAACCCCCCTCCCTGAAAGGGAGCAAGCTGTGCCCCCTGCACGTGTTGCTGGAAGAGGAAGCAAAGAGCTCGGGGGGCAAGCCCAGCTGGTGGCTGACCCCGGGAAAGGCAAAGGCTTACGTGCCCTGCCGGACCAGGGAACTGGAGGAAGTAGAACGGAGGGAAGGAAACCAGGAGGAAATCTGGACCCCGGCATGAAGGGCTGGGAACACTCCAAAACGGAGGGTCAGGCGCTTCGGCGCTTCGGCGTACAACTGGTCCCTAGAGCACCGACCTTGCTACTATGGAGGAGTAAGGATTGGGAAACCAGATGGGTTGTGCAGGAGGGAGCGGACCAGAGCCGGTGAGGGTGGGTTGACGGTTGAGGGTGGAGTGACCGGATGCAAAGGCTGAAGCTAAACAGAAAATGGAAGAAAATCTTTCGGAAAACCAGTGAGAGTAAGGACAACTGAGCTAGGCGACTGTAATGAGAAAGCTGAAGAGGAAAGGGAAAGGACAGAATCCAGAAAGAAGAGTGAGCTCATGAAAGTGTAAGAAATAACTTTGAAAAGAAAGAAAAGGAAGAAAGCAAAATGCATCTGGAATACAAATTCAATGGGGGGAGGGGCGTGAGGTGGGGGGTGGGATTAAACTAAAGGGAACTTGCCCTGAAACTGTCAGGGAAAAAGAAAAAAGCCATCAAGCACATTGGAAGAACAGAAAGTGAAGGAAGGGAGAAAGGGAAGGAGACCAGTTAAACCAGACAAGAAATAGTAAGTTACTTTTTAATTCCTTTTTCACTGACAAACTACTTGCAAAATCCTTAACCAACACCAAGATCCAGATAGATAAAATGCATCCCAGGAATATATGCAAATTATTTTATTAGCTGCAAATATCAAATTCAAGAGCAGATTAAAAATTCTTGAATGTTTACCCACCTTTTACAGACTGGTTCAGTATACACAGACACACTTCTACTCTGTAACTAAGTGGACAGGGATGGAGACATTCAGAAAATCACCTTTTCCGAGAAGTTAATAGAAACACCTCCAAGGCATTTTAGTATCCCTCCTTTCCCCAAAGGATCCAGGCAACAATATGTCTTGGAATTCAAAGGCAACCTGCCCACACTGTAGCACTTTCTGTCACTTGCATTCAACCATCTGTTGAGACAACTGTGAGATCCCAGGCTGCAGTGGAGACGCCCAGACTTACCTGGTCTGTGCAGGTGGTGCTGCTGGAAAGTATGCTGAAGGGATCCATGGCAGAGCAGCATTGCACAAGCACTTATCCACAAATACAGGACCCAGGACATCGCAGAGACCATTGCCATTCTCTGAAAAGAACATTAAACAGGAAGGATTATCCCCAGCTTCAAGCCCCCAGCTCAGTTAGCCCTGCTGCTGAGAGAAGGGGCTTCTCAGAAGTCATGTCCTTTTACGACTTAGTTGTCTAGAATTAATGACCTGGCAGAGGTCAGGCCATGAAGGGAGATGGAGGGAAAGCACTCTGGAGCAGATCATGAATTCATTTTTAAATTCTGTAAAAGCAAACTCTAAAGAATGCCAAAATACAAAAATAAATCAAAGTTTTGGGCTACCAATGAGACAGTTTGAAACACTGCCTGTTTTACACAACAGGCTTTATCTCAAGCATTTAAAAAGCTGCATTCTAACTCCTCCTGTTCATTCTAACTTCATTGCAAGTCTGACATAAGCCTGACTTTTTTTTTAAATTCTATAGTCATGAATTTTTAATCACTATGCTGTCTTCTAAACTAAGTAATCATTTCTCAGAGGCATGTTGTAATCTCCTAATAGAACCGGTCTTTTTGGCTGGACTTAAAATCAGGCGGAATTGTCTTCCACCAGAATGAGTTTCGGATGTAAGAACTATGCTTCTATCCTAGAGAGAGCCATAATTTGCAATATTGCTTGGCCATCCAAGATCCCTTTGTGGCATTTGTTGTATAGCAGTGATGAATATGCATATACAGGTGGTCTATGTATTTATGGACGAACATACACCTTTTCTCAAGCGCTGAAACTTTGACAGCCTTATCTGCACCTGTAAGGATCTTAGAAGCTAGAGAGGTTCATTTACACTACACATTGTCCAATTTCTCACACAACACCTTATGTTGCATTTCATATTGCCAAATTAGTCAAACTTACAGCATCACATCACCCTCAGTCAGTGATATGGAAGCATTTCCCATATAACAATCCAGTTGAGAATATGCTGTTATCATAGAGCTTCCTAGCTAAGATTGTTTCCTTATTTATTTCTTTTCCTGTTTTTCTGTCCAATCATACATTTCAAGTATTTTAACTGTACATTTAAAACCTACTTGTGCTTCCCAGTGTGGCTTCTTTATTTCTTTATTCAGGGAAATTGGTATGCTTTCAAAAACTGAAATATTAAAAAAGCAAATGTATACATTAGACACACACACGTGTGTGTATGCTTATATATATATATATATATATATATATATATACAGACATAATACAGGATAATTTATGGATTTTAGGGGACAGATACAGAATTAACAGAGGTTTAAGACTATAAAAAACAAATGGTGACAAGCACAATTAAGTGCAAAGTAGGAAAACATTATTTTCAACAGCGTGGTGCCTTTCATACTCCAGCCTGTGATTCAGATGGCCCATTCACTTTATAATTAGTTTCACTGCCCACTATTTACTTTTGTATACAACAGATGCAGACTCATTATCTTCAGAGCTATCTAGTAAAACACTGATGCATTTCTCTTCAGTAAAGATAAATAGCAACATCCACCCCTGTGAGTCCTGAAATAAATGCATTTGGGAATCTCTTCAAAATACCCTGCAAATTATGGAAAGATAAAACAGAGGTGACTGTGGCATGTACTGACTGTTTGTGAATTTCATTTAAAATGTACTGAGAATTCACCTAAACTTGTAAAAAGACTACCACAAGGAAAACTTACCAGTTTTTCAATTACTCTGCTTTCTCTTGTTCATTTCATCACCCACATAGAACTTAGCACTCAAAAAGATCACTATGATGTGACACTTAACAATATTCTTTCTTCCTTTTTTTTTTTCATTTAACTTTCTTTAATTCTTAGCATTACTTCCAATGTCCCTGCATATCACTCTCATTGCTCACTCTCTTATTAAGAGGTTGTCTGTGTTAATAGGTGTTTTCCCCAAATAATGCAGCCAGCCTTACATAGTTCTCTAGACCTGACTGAATCAGTTACAAATCAGCTTTCTGAATCTTAAATCCTTAAAGAGACTTCTTACCTGAAAAATCCAGCCCAGAGCAGAGTACTCTATTAGTGTTCATTGGAAAGCTCTAACACTTTCTAAGATCCATCTGTGCCACAATTCAAGATTTTTTATAAAACAGCCTCCCAATAATCTTCTTTATCAGGATTAAAAAATGTTTTTTTTTTTTTCTTCTGATGCTATTTCCACAGTAAAGAAGACATCGGGTTCATTCAGACTGTATTGTCAGAAAAGGAGCCAAGGTTTGAGGGGTGGAAACCTTGTCATTTTCACCTTTAAATCATCTCCTGGCGTCACCTCTGCCTGACGAGACCTTTGAAGTGCTGTGCAGTTTCCTGATGGGAATCAGTTTATAGTTAATGACGGACCATCCCCACGCCAGTGCATTCGGGGCAGAGTAAGGCAGCAAAATGTAGGAGCAGGACTGCTATACGGTGCTGTAAGTAGCAGTAGTCTGTTTCAATACATCCCTCCTCTGTAAAGTATCACATGTCTTAAAGTGACATTACCCTCTATTACAGCTACAGTGAATTGTAATACCTGCCCACTAACTCCTCAACAATTCAAGTGGCACTTTAACACTACATTGCCTGGCACAGTATGCTAAAATCTCTAAGGTTTTGCTGATACCACTTATTAGTCAAACAAGTAATTAAAGAGGGAAGGAGAAAAAAAAAGAAAAAAAGCATTCTGCAAATATTGATAGTGTTAGGGAGCGTCAGACTTCTAACAGTAATTGGGCAAGTAAAATGGGAACCTTTTCTTACCTCTTAATGTTCATTTAACCAGTGAGTCAACCCAAATTATTGCTGTTTATGCAAATTTAAGTGTGCTGGTTGTTTTGGTATATCTGGAATACAACATAGATGTTTATGTGCACAAAGACAGTAAAAGCCTCCAGAGTTTTTTAAGCATGCTTAATAAATAATAACATGTTATTTTCATCACTGAAATTTGGGTTTTGGCAAACAAACATGTTCATGGCACTTTTTCAAAAATTTCACTCTCCCTCTTGGAGTGGGGAGCAGAAATACTCAGAAATTCAACTTCTTGATTCTAGTACCATGGTTTGAGGGCTTTCTTTTCCAGAAATACAATTGTTCCTTATCATCAATGACGTACACAAGGTGACCTAGTTTTCTCCATGGATTGCATTTGTACTAATTCTCAGAAATACTCATTCAGATATTTCATCAAACACCTATAAAGCACCTACTATGTGTTAGAGGTTTAGCGACAAGGCAGAGAACAGATTTAATGTGATGCTCCCTCTACTAGATCATATTGTTAGTCCTCATGTTGTTTTCTAAATCAAGGTAGTTCTTAGAACATTCTTTCCTCAAATTACTTCAGGCCTCTCAGAATATTCTCTTGTCTTTGCAAGCTTGATAAAAAAAAGAAAGACACATGCTACAGTGTGTCTTTGGATGCTGTTCATTTCTCATGTGACACAGAGAGTGACGGACCCTTCAGAAAGATGAGTCTTCCCCACCAGTCTTTAACTTTGACAATGCTCTATAACATAGCAGCTGCACATTAAACCTTACTCTAAACAAATTTTAAGGTAGAAGCAAATAATAATATCGTAGTTTAAAATAAGAATATCAAAGTTCCATTAGATATCACATGGTTCATTTCTGTGGCTTATTATTATTGTGTTGGTAAGTATAGACAGGAAATTTACACCAACTGGCAGATTAAGGCAAAAGTAGTAACAGCAGCAGTCCAACATTAAAGTAAGTTGCTTTTAAGTATAATCTAAACTATTCACTAACCCCATAAAATGTTGTTGTTATCTCCATTTCATGGAGACTCTAAAACAGGATTAAGAACCTTGCTCAAGGCAATATAGATAATGAGTGATAAACCACATTTTGCATCCCACTGGTCTGACCCAAGTGCCCATCTCCTAAACACTTGAATTAAATACTGCATGGGAAAATAACTCCCCAAATTAACCATTACATTTTATTATTTAACATTAGGACAGTCTCAAAAATAATCCAATCATTCATTCAAGGGTTGCAGATAGACTGCAGGCCAGGCTTTTGAAATATATGAGTGTAGAGGATAGTCTGTTCACTAATTTGTTGGTTTCATTATTGTTATGATGACATATTCAAATTAAAAAGAAAGCCACATTCATTAATAAATGTTCCATTTTGAAAAACTTTGTGACCATGTTCTTTATTATTTTTAGGGATTAAATTTAGAATCATTATAGTGACTTATCTATAATTCAACTTAATAAACTTGAAACATGTACTCCTGAATTATGTGCAAGGCATTCAAAGTAGATACTGTGGACTTTTTTTTTTTCCCTAAAAATGCATTGGTAGAGGTTTAAGTGATTGTATGTCTGTATGTGTGTTTGTGTTTATGTGAATGTGTACATGATAAAATAAGAATATAAATAGTTATATTGTTTTCTCCCAAATAGAGTATAGTCCAATGTACTTGTCCTAATAATATAACTACCAACAGATAATGACATTTAAGGTCAGTTAGCCCATTCTCTCCATCTAAAGCAAAACTATCCTCCAATCTGTCAAAGAAGTTAAGTGGCCCATGGCAAAACTCCTGATCCTTGTATTGTTGTGTAGGCCATAAGGCCATAATGAAATGACTTGTCAGCAGAACTGATGTTATTGCTTTGAGAATAGAAAGAATAGAACCTGTAGGGGTTGAAGCAACAATTTCGAGCTCTCTCTTGGTCTCTGTAACAGGGATCACCTGTGCCATCAGTCTGGATTCTTGGTGACTATATTCAAGAAACATTCCTCCCTATCTTCTAGCGGCCTACATGGACTTACATAATGGATAAGAAACTGTTGGCTCAGCAATTAAGACCTAGCGATTATTTGGGATTTCAGCATAACCTAGTTTATTTTCACTGATAAAGATGTTAATCTGTATAATTCACATATTAATCACATTTTTATGTTGCATGAACTTCCCTAAGTGCCAAAGAAAAAATGGCATACATATCAGACCAAATTTCTGCCTTCACAGAGCCTCTGCAGAAGAAATCCATTTGATCAGAGTAATGGCAAATCAAAGTATTAATTATGACAACCATATGCCCTTCCAAGCCAGAAGTCAAACAGATCACTCACATGATCCAAAGTCATGATCTTCTTGGTCACTTTGTTATGCCAGTACAATATTTCAAAAGGCAAAGGGCTAATCACATCATTATTTTAGCCCATTTAGTTTCAGAAATTCAAAAACCACCAAGTAGTTGTCTATTCAAACTGATATAGGCCTAAAAGCATACATTAAATAAACACAGTAATAAGTATATGCACATTTGTATGCAAAAAGAAAGAAAATTCTATTTACCAGTAACTACTCCCCTACAGAGAAACCCACATTTATTCAAAAGAAACATCCAATGAAAATAATTTGCAGCAAAAACTGAAAGACTCAGAATGCATAAACATTCAAGAAAATTCAGCAATTTGCCCTAAATGATGAAAGGCAAACATGGAAGAAGCAAGGGGGACAAAGGGTGTCACACGTAGTATTAAGTTACCTGGAAGTGACAGTCCCCTATGTCCATATCCAAAGTACCACCAGAAAATCCCGATTCAGTCTTAGGTCAACCTAATAACAGTCCCATTAATAAATTTGACTAATTTTAATTTATAAATGTACAGGGTAAAAACCGAGGCATGTACAATTTTTGTCTATGCATATTTCTGCATTGAAAAACAACTAAAGGAATTTACATAAATTACATCTGGACTGAGAACCCTGCCAAGTTTCAGTCTGATTCAAGTTAAAGCAGCTTAGACGTATACTAGTTAAATCAGTTCTAAGTATTACTTAAAATAATACAGTGGGCTGTAATTTCACAACCCTGATAATTTTCCTTGTTCCATTTAAGTTAGCTAATGATAATGGAGGCACCGATGAAAGGATCTTTGCCATGGCACCCTATCTCAAACCTATATATTATCTGTAGCATTGAAACACCATTTCCCTTTTCTTAGTCACCAGGGTTACCCATCAGTTGGTTGATGACATTGTGTCTTTTAAACTCCTGATCCAGAGAAGGCAAGAGGTATGTACTCTAGGCTAAGTAACAATGCTATCTATATCCAACAGCACAATTGCACAAATCATGTGTGGTATGTCACTGTTTTTCTAGGACTCACCTGAAATTTTCTCATCTACAATTGAGTCCTAGTGCCCCATACCAGACATACAGAAACATCCCTAGCTTATCAGTTTTATTATTCTTTGGACCTAAACCTAAATTACATGTATGTGCCTTATTTATGTGTTCTGTACCCTGGCTTGATTCAAGATCTATTTAATCTAATTAGAAGAAAGGATAATGAAAAGAAAATAGGACAAGAGAATTGGACTACTGATGATGATGATACTGTATTAGTATCTATTTGGAGGGAAGTATCTTTCTATATGTTAAGCTTTGGCCTAAGCCTTTACATCCATGCCACATTTATATTTACAGAGTGCTAATAGGATCACATTTTACTTATTTAATGGTAGAAAATCCAAATTTCAGAGAATAAATATTTGAACCAATGGCATATATATATAGTAAGGTTCAAGAACTTTAATTTAAATTCACCTCTGATTACCAGACCTAAGCTCTAAGCAACAAGATTATCAGCAAGCAATATTAGCAGAAAACAGTAAGTTGTAATTGATAAGGATAAAAACTGAGTAAAGCAAGGTGAGCCCAATGTGAAGTTTGAATATGACATACAAACCATCAGATGACAAAGAAGCAGAGACTTTACTCTAAACTTCCTAGCAGAAATGAAGAAGAGAATAATTATTTCTTAAAAATACACAGCACCTATACAGAAAAAAGAAAACGTAAATGAAGAAACAAACTAAAATCCATTAAAATCATTAAAGGTAGACAGAAGGAGGTAGAGGCTAACTCATTTCCCATAAAACTGATGATACTCTTGCTATAATGTGAATCTGGAAATATAAGGCAGAATTGTTGGTAACTGTGAGAAAAGAAATGGAAGACAAGATCTTTCTTAGACTGAAAGAAAAGATAACCTTCATGTAGGAGTCTCATTTTTCACCTCCAGCAGCCTATCTCTACAATTACTTTATCAATTATAATTTCTCACTGCTTATCTTCTCTGTCTTCCAGGCAGAAGAAAAAGAAAGAATAAGGTCATTTACTTTTTCCCATTTCTCATCTCTATATTCTTTAAAAAATTGGAACCAAAACAACTTTATCTCCTTCTCTCTAATCAAAATAATAATTAAACTGTCATGTTAAAGAGCACGTGGTCTCTATTACAAGAATATGAGTATATTTTAAAAGCACGTAAAGATCATGAAAATCACTGCTTTGATAATAATAAAAACAATAACATTTATTTGGTTTATAAACTCTAAAATCCATAGCTGGATTCATAATCACAGTCTCTCAAAGCAATTCAGGTATATGAAATGATGCTTAACTCACTCAATAGTTCAAGCAGAAATGAAGGCTCTCTGCCATCTCTGCATGAACTTCCACATAGAATCAGTCACTTCCTGTTAATTTGACTTCCTACCTAGGCCTTAAATCTGTCAATTCAACTGGGTTTCCAATGCAAATACTCTTGCCCAAACTACCATCATTTTTCATCTGATCTATGACGTAGCCCACTTGCTTTCACATGTGAACACCTCACCACCCCTCTCTTCTCTTCTCTGCAGCCAAAGGGAACATATTGGAGATAAATGTTTTTTATGCTGCACCAACAAGAAAACAGCAGCCTCCTCCATGCAGTCAAAACCACTTACAAAAAAAAAAAAAAAAAATTCAACCCTTGAAGATAAGAGGATGATTGCTGCATACATCAGGAACAACAGTCAGGTGAAAGGAGCAGGGAAAACTGGGTGCAGAGCCATATCAGGGCAATACAGCCCACAGGAGGAAGAGGCTGCTGTGGTATGGAGACCATCTGGTGGTGAACTTGGGGGGCGTACACCTGTATCAGGAACATTAAAAATGGACACTAAACAGAAGAGATGCACAGAATTGGCATGCAGAACAGAGGGTACACCACCAGAGAACTATTAAAGATACAAAGTGATGATTACTGGCTGGAGCCCAAGGCTCCAAAACTAGAGCAGTTATAGAGCCTGAACCACTGGGAACAGCCAGATTGGGTCCCCTGTGTCTCCTCATAAAGAGACGACTCCTATTTGCAGCCTGGGCCTGATATGCTAAACATCTCCCTCACCCCTAACAGGGTCAAAAATTGACACCATAACTGAATGTGCTCACAAATCAGAGCATAAACACCTGGATATTAATAACAGCTAATAATAAGTCCTCACTTGAAAAGCTAAGAGAAAAAATTACCAGTTTTTTAATTTGTCTGAAGTTTTCAGCCAAACACGTATCCATTATTATTCAAACAGAGACAAGAAGTTGAAGTTACCAACAGTTTGCAGGAGATATTTGGGCCCAAGAATTGGCCAAGGGAAGGGGAACCCTGTGGATTCTCACCATGCAAACTCAGGTACCAGCACACTGTAAGAGCTCTTATCCTTGCTGCTCACTGAAGGCAACCTTTCAGTGTCCTACCGCCATATTCCCTCCCTACCTATTGCCTTTTGCCAGCATCAGTATCCGCTCATTTGAACCAGTATAACTCATTAGTCTATAAAATATACACCAATAGTTCCTGGGTGAAAAAGCCAGGGTTATGTCTATACGACATACTTCCTACAAGAAGTAGAAAGCCTATTTACTAAGGAATTTACTAAGCCTATTTAAGAAAAGCAATCTCCTTAATATAATTCATAAAGCCTAAAAATGAGGAGACAGAAAACATATCATAAAGGTTAGAGCAGGAAAAAGAAAACTAAAATGTCTCAATCCAGCAGAATTACAGAATATATCAAGAATGGGCTGAAGGTAACACATAATGTCCATGTCTACTGGATTAAGAAAACAATGGGTAGACAAAAATAGGAATGTCTCAATCCAGCAGAAGTACAGAATATACCAAGAATGGTTCGAAGGTAACACATAATGTCCATGTCTACTGGATTAAGAAAACAATGTGTGGACAAAAATAGGAAAATAATAAAGAAGATCAAGAAAAACATGAGATCATTACAAGTAAATTAATGGATCTAAAATCTAAAATTAGTATCATTAAAAATATAGTGGATGCATGAACTATAGACTAAGGCAAGTAACAGAGAATATGATTGAGAGGATATTAATAGAAAAACAAGGAAAATTTATTTCAATGAAACAGTTTAAGAATTCTTCAGGATAACCTAAAAATAAACAAAATCTATATCACAGAATCCTACAAGAGGAGAAAGAGAAATGCATAGATACTTATTTCAATAAGTAACTGCTGAGAATCATCTCAACCTGGGAAATGAACCAGACTTCTTAATTCAAGAGGCCAAAGAGTTCCAAGCAAAATACCATCCAGGCACACTTCAAAACACAATTTTAATTAAAGTGTTGAAAGCCAATAACAAATAGATAATATTGAAAACATTGAAAGAAGAGTATCCTACAAGGGAACATCTATTAGATGCTCTGCTGATTTTTCAGGGAAAACCTTAGCGGCAGGAAAGGTATAGAAGGAGATATTTAAAGATTCTGAGAAAGATGCTGAAAGTTAGAACAGTGAACAAAATCCCTTTTGTCATTGCTCTCTCATGTTGATGCTAGTGAAGATACCAAACAGATAATTCATTTAGCCCGTTACAATGGTAGCACTATTACAATGGTATAGGACTGATGACCTCAGGCTCTGAGATCACATGGTATGCAGTGTTAAAAGAAAGTTGCAGGGGAAAGTTTCCTGTCTCATTCAAGGACTCAAGGACCCTATACTCTAGTAGCAAAAGCCAAGTGTAAGAGTATTTATAAAAGATGAGCCAGAGAAATAGACAGGGGCCAATTCAGGAAGAGCTCTGTCAAGCGCAGTTATGAATTGGGCTTTATTTTAGACTCAATGGGAAAATACTGAAAGGTTTTCATTTTATTTTATGTGTGTTTTTTGAAATTTATTGCACCTCCTTCCACCATCCATCCCATGTCTTGCATTCTGATGCTTATCTCTACTCTATTGTTGAAACTTACTCAAAGAAAAACAGTCCCTATTGAACCAGAACTAAGATTGCCTTTATTTTATTTGTTTGTCTGTTTATGTATATATTTATTTTGGTGTTCTTAGAATCTTTTCTATTCTTAATAGCTTTGGTCCTGAAGTAGCATTTCTGGTACTTCCCTTTGTATTTGGGATTGTTATCACAATATTTTGTTGTTTAATGAATTTTTCCCACCACTATCTCTTATACCACTTTGATGTTTTGTTCCTCCCACCTCTCATTTACCTCAGAAGCCTCATTTCCTTTATTAGCTTAATAATTTTTAAAAATAGTTTTGCTTTATCAAATTGTTCTCTAACATCATTGTCACTTTGACTTGTTTTCTTAGACATAATTCCCTGGAACTCCTTCCATTTTGCTGCAAATAGCAATATTATGTCTTTCTTTATGTCTGAATGGAATCAATGTGAGCATATCAATTCACTATCAATGAGCATTTATGTTGTTTCCATAGCCCATCTATTGTAAATAATGCTACAAGAAACACTTAAAACACATACTTTTTTTTTTTTGAGTTCATAGTTTCATGTTCTTTGGACATTACTCAAACATTTTCATTGCTAGGTCATAGCCTTACTTGTATTGAATAAATACCTATATGTGTGTGTGTATATATGTATGTACCTACTGCATTGTTTGTCTAAATAAATAACAGTGAACCAATAAACCTGTGAACCCCCATCAATATAGTATGCATAATGAGCTATTTTCCTAGAAATAAGTATATTTTGTGCCTTTCTACACTACCTCCTATCCCACTTAAACTTTTTTTAGTTCTTCTAATATCTATCCCCCTCCCCCTTAACATTTGATAGTTCTTTTAGTACCTAATTGCATGCTTTTATGCAGTAGCACAGATACAGGATACCTTGTTCAGTACTCCTCTCCTTCTAGACAGCAAGTAAAGAAAACTGACTCACATATTGCATAAAACCATACACAGTAGGTACTAAGTAGTTGGGGTGATAGGTGTTTGTTGTTGCTGTTTAGTTTTGTTCGTTTGTTTGGTAAAATGAAAAATCTAACTATCCTCACTTTTTGACTCTAGTTGTCAGGACTTTCTATCCAAATATGGTCTAATGGTAGACCCCATGGTTAAGCCCTGAAAAATTAAAAAAAAAAGTGTATAAACATTAAAAAAATCAGTGTACTTAGAATTTCATTATATTGGATCTAGAAGAGACTCTTTAGAAACCTCCTAGTCCTGCCTCTCAATTTTTGAGAAAATAAAAGATGTAAAGACATGGGAAGAGGCTTACTTAAGGAAGTTTGATAAGTTCATGTCTTTCTCTCTCCCTCCTTCCATCTCTGTCTCTCTCTTAACAGCAGTATCCATTAGAACTTTTTGTGACACTGAGCATGTTCTATATGTGGCTAGCCAAGATGGTAGCCACCTCTCATATGTGGCTATAAAGCATTTGAACTGAGAAAATAAATGTTTAATTTTATTTTATGTTTACTAAGTTAAATTTAAATAGTCACATATGGTTAGTGGATAGTGTGTTGGACAGCAGAGTTCTAGAATATACCAGTTATGTCAGAAACAAAAAATCTGTGATTTTTTTCAGTAAGCTAGAAGATTTTATATTACCTGATATGATAGAAAATTTCCAGATGAAGGATAAGGTAGTAAAATTAGCTAGGCTATAACTAACAAATTAGCTAGGCTATAACTAACAGAAAAAAGGAAACAAAGATTCTAATTGGAATAAATGATAAACGTTTTATAATGTCTGGTAGGTTGACAGTCACAGGTGGGTCTAACCTCCAGGCAGGTTTGAATCAGCAACTCACCTCATCAAGTACCTAACCCATGCCCAGCTCTCTCTGCCTTTCAAGATATCAGTTCCTTCTAAGGCAAGTTCCTTATCGTGGATAAAAGATGGCTACCAACAGCGGCCTGGCCTGTGTGCTTCCCTATGCATTAAGCAACAACAGAAAGGATTGTTTTGAAAAGTTTTCTCAGATGAACAAAGATTTTCTCCCCTAGCAAACCACTTCTTTTGTCTTCTTAGCTTGATATAGTCCCTTGCCTTTCCTTGAGCCAGTTACCCTGCACAGAGTAAAATATCACATCTCTATCACAACCTTACCAGAAGCCCATTTAAATTAAGAGAAATCAACTTTTCCCAAGAAGGATGCAAGAAAAGTAGAGGAAAATTAGTACAACCAATAATGAAAATTAAGGAACAATATTAAAGACATAATCATGATGTTGATACAGCTAATATGGATTGTATAAATAGTTTTAGGACTAAAGCCCTGTAATATTTTCATAATCTTTTTACTTATAACGTAAAACATCCATATTTTTAAAGGCACAGAATTCAAGAAATAAAAAGAAAATTTAAAACATCACCTGCAATCTAACAAAAGTTCCAGTATTCACACTGAAGCCCACATATTTTTAACACATTTCTACAAAAGGCCCACTTAATTGGCTGCTTAAAAAAAAAAATATGTGTACCTTTACTATATATTGTTTTATGACTTGCTTTGTTTTCTCTGACCCTTCTTCCAGTGTCAGTAAATATTCCTCTAATGGTGACCTTAACCTGTATTACCAATTCAAAGTACTTCATGTCTCCAAAATACTCATATCCATTCATTCCTTGTAAACTAGGGTTTATCATACTTTGGTAGCAGTACATTTCCTACTGCTTAAGACAGAAACTGTACCTGGCACAATGCAGGTCCTTAATATTTGAAGAACAAGTGAATATGAGTGAATGAACATAGTCATTTCTCATTTATTCATATTTTAGGTGTTTGATGAATTTGTAGCAAGATTCTAAGCAAGTGGTTGGCAGTGGGCTGAGCAGGGAGGAGGCTGGGAAGAATTTCAGATGATGAGTCTGTATGTGTATGGGTGTTTGTGTGGGAATCTGAGTCTGAGAATGCCTAAATGTACATCTCTAACCACATCCTGGTGCCAGAGGGAAAGGCTTTTTGCACTGCTTCTTATTTTCTCTCCACCCTTTTGTCCCTTTCTCTTAACACACCATATTGACAGTAGGCCTTCCCCACTCTTGGTTTCCGCCCTCACATTCAAATTTTTTTCAGACTGTAATGGGGAGCATGTGGTTTCTCTTGGAGTCCCAGTTTAGAGAAGAGAATCTAGCAGTTACTAGTTTAGAGTAGAAGAGAAGAGAATTATAAAAAGGAGTTCAAGGGAAACCTTGGACATGACTGAAGTGATAGAACACACTTCAGAATACCAATACTGAGATTGCCCAAGCCAGAGCTTCTTAAACTTGCCAGTGAATTACAATATCTGGGAGTTTTTAAATTTCTAAATGCCCTGCTACCCACTCTAGATCAATCAAATAAGGATCTCTGGAGGTGGGACTCAGGAAACAGGTTTTTCAAAGCTCCCTAGGTGGTTCTAATTTGCAGCCAAGTTTGAAAACCACTGCACTAAAGCAAAAAGTTACTGCAGAATAGGCCTCTGGTCACTATGGCAACCCCAGAAATACCTGCAATTTCTTGTTAATTAGTTGCCAAATAAGAGGCACATATGTTCTCTGTGTTGAACATATTTAAGCTTAGCTTAAACATATGAATCCTTATTAAATGCTTAATGTGCTTGATATAATAGGTTCTGTGTAAAGCCTTTAATTCATTAATTTGGGGTACTTTCTCTAGCCCTTATTTAACTGCATGGTTTATGTGAACCATTGCCACCCTAAAACAATGTTTAGTCGGCTTCATAAATACCTCCATGATTCGCATCTCTCCTTAATTTTTTTCTGATAAAAAAACAAAAATAAATCTAATATCATATAACTACAGTGCCCCTCAACCCACTTTACTAGGAAAAAAATAACTAAAGTGAAATGTGCAAGGTAGCATATTCTACCTGGCCACAAATATATATATAACCTAAATTTTGGCCTTTGCTCTTTAGGTGGCCTCATTGTGAACCCATTGTTCATTCTACTAAATTATATATATTTTCATTGTGGACATTCACTTTAATTTTCCAGTGTTGCTAAATTAGCTGTGATGCACTAATTTTTAAAATGTCATTAAATTTCTTTTGAAGGAACTCTCTTAGAAATAGATCTTCCTACCCTCTTTCAAAAGATATAGTCAAAGCTTATAGTTACCATTTGATTTTGAAATGCAGACGTCATGAAAGCCTATGTAAAACTGTTGAAATATATATCACACAACCTACCCTCAAGGGGAAAAAAAAAATCAAAGTTCTATCCAGCTAGGCTGCTTCAGTAAATGATGTTGCTGAATATATAAAATACTTGAATCTAAATTTAAAAATGCTCCCCCCTCCTCTTGATTAACCAGATTGTCCCCTCCCCTATATATAGGAACGCTATGTGCCTGAGCCCACTTGCCATCTGTCACCACATTTCCAAACTTCTCTTCCACCCCCTCCTCTTACACAATCTTATCACATAAAAAAATATTAGATTTCAGGGATTTGTATAATTTCATTAAATTTTCTGAGCCAAGTAAAAATAGAGAAAGTGCTGGTTTATCAAATAGACTCAGCTTTTACCATATACATGGTAGCCAGTAATGTCCTTTAGCCAGAACTTAGGTGGCCAGGAACAATAAGAATAAATGGTTTCCCTTATTATGTCATTTCATATTAGGAATTTGCAGGTGTTCTCCATATTGCAGAAAGTATTTTGGGCAGTTTCCAGAGAGTCCTGACTCACAACCACACCATCATATTGTTTTGTTTATTACTTTTTGTAAGTTTTGTGAGTTTCCTTGTATCATTGAAAAATAATTATAAGCCACTTTTGGGTTTTCCATGTTGCTGTGCCCTCTCACAATTTGGAAAACCATTTTTATTCATTGAAATAGAGAGAATCCTTAGTCACCCAAGTGTTTAGACAGGAACTTAAGAGTCTTCCTGGATGACTATATATACTACCTCTCATATCCAATTCATTAAATTTCCCAGGTAATATCTTCATTTCCAAACTCCATAGAAGATTGTTGATGGGTAACCAGGGAAACTGACAATAATGTGTCAAGCTTACTAGTCAATGAAGAATTGTTAGGAATTACCCTGTGAATATCTTTCCTGCTTCTCTCGTAGGAAAAAAGGAGACAAAGTACTCCTCTTCCCTTCACCCCTACTCCGGCCTGCTGGAACTTCCTGTCAACCAACAGCCCCAACCAGTCATGATCACAGGGCAGTCAAATGTCAGGTCTGACCAGTACAGCATTCCCTAGCATTGTCATCAGAGACTGGTCCAAGGATGGATTATTGCTCATTTGGGGCTACTGTTGGCCATTTCTGCCTGTTCAGAGGAAAATGATCTGCCAGTACAGAATATAATCATACCCAAAAGAGAATGAAACAAGCACAGACTGGAAAATGGAAACAAGCAAGGAAAGGGAGGAAGAATATAGTCCAAATCAGGGGTAGGAAAGTCATGGCCTGTCTCCCATTTTTGTAAACTGAAGTTTAGTGGAACACAACCACACCAGTTTCCTATATATCGTCCACAGCTGCCTTCTTAATACAGCGATAGAGTGTAGTTGAGAAAGCCTGAGGAGGACACATGAAATACCTTGTCTATTTCAAAGACCTCATAATTTTACTAAGGTCCCAGAAATATTTGCCTCACTGAGGCTACATCATGCCACTATAAACATCTGGCCAGAATTGAAACATATCATTTCCACTCAGATTTCATTAGCCAATACAAATTACAGAATGATATGTAAATTAAAGAGTGCTGTTGGAATTCAATAGTATCATGTGTATTCCAGAATGCCAGGAATGTTTACACAAATAGGTATTGTTAGTCTTCACTTTCTCAGTGAAGAAGTTAGGAGACTTCCTTGGCCATAAATAGTCATGTATTACTTAACAATGGGGTATATTCTGAGAACAGTGTCATTAATGGATTCTGTAACTGAACAGACATCATAGAGTATAATTACACTAACCTCGATGACACAGCCAACTACAAACCCAGGTAGATGAGATAGACATATCGGGGCCACTGTCATACATGTGATCTATGATCAGCATTTTTATGTAGCACATAACTGTAGTAGTGGTTGAACTGAACCCAAGTCAGCATGGTTTTAAATTCTAAGCTCTTTTAAATTGACTGTATCAATACCCTTTCTTAACAGCATTGTGCTGGAAAACAGTAGAGTTTACTGATGAAAGAGAAGTAGGCTTATGTGATAAATAATCAGAAAGAGTTGTAAAATGTTTAGTCTTGATATGTTGAAACTAGAAAGAATTTGGATAGCAATTTAACTAGACAATTTTTCCTGATTGATTAGGGTGAGGGCAGGCAAGTGCAGAAGCAGAAATGAGATCATGTAATTAAAAAAGAGGAGATTTGGCAAGAGAGGATGGCAAGAGAGACAAAGGAATAGTTGGAAAGGAGGTGGTAGACTAAGCCATTGCTGCTCTTGTCTTACATATAATTCTTCCTTAAAAGGTTCAGGTTCAAATATTTATGAGACATAGTTACTATTCCTTTTAGAGGCTTGTCAAGTATAAAAGAGGAGGAAAAATCTGTTTGGGAATGGAGATTACAGTATACTTAAAGTTTATTTTAAAAATAAATAGGACTTGATAGATAGGGCAATAAAAACAGGCTCTACCAGTAACCTGCCAGGAGTACTAACAGGAAGCATCCACAGGCGGCCAAGAGCCAGAAATAAGAATGAACAGTTCTTACCATCAGAGAGTGGCAGGAACATCCACAAACAAAGAGGATATTTGGGGTGTAGTACCTCTAAGCCAAGTTATTCTCTGTCAGGAACACACTCACAGTTTATGTAGAATACACCCACACAGGTAAAGTCACATCTGAATCAGAGGTTGCTGGCTCCCTCTGCAATGAATTCCAGGCTTTGTTTCAGTCTGAGCTGTAGCATTGCATCAAAAATATGTATAGAATACCTTCACAGACATTTAGTACCATATATATTAAACTTGCATAACTTTAAATATTAGGAAGTATATGTGACCAGAAGAGTCTATATGTGTTCCCTTAAAATATAGATTATTTTACTATTTATTAAATTTTATTCTTTACTATTTATTAAGGCATGACTATGTATGTCTACTCTGTGCTGGGAATGCAGTCAAAAACAAGAGAAACGATCTTTCCTTTCATGTAATCTCCTATTTTAGTGGAGGAAGAACATGAGAAAAAAATTAGCAAGGTAACTAATGAGGGGGTAGGTGATGCAAAGATATGAGTAGAAATAATGATGCAATAGAAAACCTGGAGGGTAAAGAGTAGGAATAACTACACAATGGCCAGGTAGCACTGTGGGGACTATGAGTCGGGACCCAGAAGGTAATCCATAAACCACGCTACGACAAAGTATGATACATATATGGGTCTGTTTCAATTAATAAAGACTTTCTTTCTAGAGACAAAAATATATTAAAGCTGGGTTATAAAAGCTCATTGGATGAAGACTCAAGAGATCTGAGTCTGTATTCTGCTGCTTAATAGCTATGTGCCCTTAAGCTAGCCATGTAAACTTTATGAGTCTAGATTTCTTCATCTTTAAAATGTGTGGGTTGGTTCAGAAGATCTCTGAGGTCTCTTTTGCCACTACACATTTACAGTACCCTTAAAGTCTATTTTTAAAATACTACTACTACCATTTCTGCTCCTGTTCCTACTGCATGTGCATGTAGCTTGAGCCTATGTGGGTGTGTGTACGCACACGGTCATGCACATTAAGCCTTTCTAACGGCTGTCAGAAACAGACTCTGGGTAAAATAAGAAAAACTTATTCACTATGATTTCATCATCAATAGAAACCATCCTGTCCACCCTCAGGCCCTTCTAAAACCTCCACTTGTGCTGAAATGCATTAGCTATTCCAAAGATGCCTAGCGATATACGCGACTCTTCTATTAGGGGAATAATCCCACCCCCTTTTTCAAGCTGCCTGTCATGGCCACACTCAGAATATCAGAGTGGGGGTCTTCCTCCATAGTCCCTTACCTCAAGGACCCTAACCCAACTGCATCTGAATGGTGCATTTGACTCAAAATTTTTCAAACTTAGGCTGGCCAGTGGCCTATAAAATAAAGGGAAAAGATTAGTCAGGTCAACAGATTTGCTTCCAAGAAATTTGGATTTGGGTTCCTGAAACATTGACTGGATTGGTAGCAGCGCCAAAAATTAAGGACACATAGAAGGCTGCCAAAGCATAATGATGACAAAGCATTTGAAAGGAGCTTGTGGACTCTTCAATTGCAAAGTTCCAGGAGCTGACTACCTCCAAATGCACTTTTCAGTTTCATCTGTATGAGCCCCTGCTGTGACAGTATTTCCTGTCTCTGAATTTTATGAAATGTCTTTGTGTCCTATCAACAGTCCCTGTTTCTACATAAACTAAAAGAAATCAGTGGATTTCTTTTAGTCAAACTGCATTCATTAAATAAGCTAAACAGCATGAAACTGTCAATGATGACCAAATTTAGAAACAGGAGTAATAGATAAAATTGGGGGATAGTTCTGTTTTTAGGAAACAGAGATCAGATGGCTAGGCACCAGGATATGAGAAAGGCACCTGCAGCAGAAAATGGATTCCTGGAAAAATGCAGCTAGGGAGATGCCCTAAAATTAATATGGGAGGACCTGGAAGAGACTGGGATTGGAAAAATCTGACCTACAATTTTGCTAGTGAGCAGCATTCAACTCTGGAGGAAATAAACAGCAACTGTAGCTCTCAAACGTGTTTTTCTTCACCTCCTGCCATCTTTCACTCAGCATAAAACATAATATTCCACTGAAAAATAAAATCACTTAGTAAAGGCATGGAATTTCATCTTTCAGGAACCACAAATGACAACTTTTCTCCCAGACACTCTTTAATGAAGACTTCCCCCATGTCTGTATACGTCTTTCAAAGTTTTTCTTAATTCTGTGGCTTATTCCGCAACCTCAGGATCACAGGGAGGAAAATCCAGCTCATCATTTTTAAGAATAGAGTGGTATGGAGTGATCGTCCAATAGTCACTTCCAACTGCCATCTGCGACAAGTCTGTAAAACATTTCGTTTGCATAATATGTGGGAACTCTATTAAAATACAGCACGCTGTTACAGAAGTGGGAATATTCTAAGTCGAATTATGTCTCCCCATAGAAGTGTCCCCCTAGTCCCCCTAGTCCTTGTTGCTAGTCCCCCCTAGCAACAAGGCAGAGTTCTTTTTGCATTGCTTTAAAAAAAAAAAAAAAGGGCTCAAGCAATTACCAATAGACAATCAGACAATGTAGACAAGTTGTGAAACTATAACCACAGTAAGGCTAACCAAAAGTCAGTGGTCAGAAAGATGCCTCTTCAGAATGAATATCTCTACTTTAGGGTAAGCAAGGACAGAACAGCAATCAGTTTATAAAAGCAGACACTGTGTGCCATCTATTATGTAGACCTATATATCTGATCTAAAAAGGCCACCACTGGCATTTTCAGAATAGAAAAATGTATATCAAATACTTTACCTGTAAGAAAAGATCTCTATCTTTAGTGAGAAGTGGGCCAGTGAACTGATATCTTGACAACATACTGGAGAATCTAGCAAAGAGAGATGCAGGGAACTTGAACTTTTCATTCATTCCTTGCCTCAGTTCTTAAAATACAGATGACATCCTTGTACCAATAAAGAACAACTCATTTGTTTGGGTCCAGGGTTTTTTTTTTAATGTGCTATTGTTCTCAGAGTTTCAAACCTGGGTGTAGCTAAAAATGTAGAGTGTTTTCACAAAGCCATCAAGTCACCAAAGAAAAGTTCACAGTTCCTAATGGCTGATGGAGTATCCCTCAATATTCTATTCAGATTTCTATGAACACTTAGGAAACTGCAGGAGAAAAATTATATAAGGGTGGAGGAGGGTTTCATACTTTCAGTATTTTGTTAAGCTCACTTAAAAAAAGTAATTTGAATTATCAGTGAATGGCTTCAACTTGATTGTGGAAACATTCTTGTTGAAATGCAAGCCCTGGATATAATCCTAGGAGGCATTTTTAATTGTTCAGTTCCAACTTTGTGCAACAGAGTGCTCAACCCAAGGTTGGAAAAACTTATAAATGATTTTCCTTCCCAAACAGTCTGAATGACACCCACTCCTATGTCATACTTCTTTCAAGACAGATGGTGAGAGCACAGTTTACTGTTCAGTTTCAATTCACTGCTGCCTTTATAAGCAACATGGTTAAAGTGAGCTGCTAAAGAGAAGGACTAAAAAGCCATTCTGCCTAATTTTAACAATAGCATGATGAAGTCTCTTGATTTAATATCATGGTTCACTTCCTTGTAGTGTTTTATGAAACTTGCTTTCTATTTGTCATCCAGAGCTCATAACAAATCACATTTTGACACTGTCCCCCCAAATAAACATCATAATTTTTTTTTTGCTATTCCTAACACAATTGTCAATCTCTTGTGTGATTCACATTTGCAAATCTGTAGTTTATTTTACTCTAGTGGTGCACCTTACCCCTTGATGCAGCTACAGCAAAGCAAAAACCCAACAAATGGAGATATGTCTCATTGGCATTAGTGCTTCCCTTTAATAAGTCTACTGAACCTTACCACAGACCAGTTGCTATACTAAATGTTTATACTCTTTGTCTGTGTTCGTCTCACAGCACTGAAAGTTTACTACCATTTTATAAAGAGAAAACACAGGTGTAACTTTTTCAAAGATACTTTTTTTTTTTAAGATTTATTAATTGTACATACAGAACTGGGGTACAAGCCAGAGGCTCAGGGGCGGCGAGAGGCTTCACCAGAGACAGAGTGGGGAGCAGAATAGGTAGATTGATGAAGTACACTGCTGAGGGGAGCAGCAGGCGGGTCAGGAGAGGTCTGCCGCGCCATGTAGTCACCTCCGGGGCAGGCAGGAATTGAACTCATGCGGAAGTGGGTTTAGCTTCTCAGTGCTGTGCTTTAACCCACTGTGCCACCAGGGAGGGCCACTTTTTCAAAGTTTTAGGGTCATCAGTAGCTGAGCAGAAGGTACTCAGTAAAGTTTAAGCCCCACCTAACTCATGTCACTTATCAGTTCCTTTAATTTCTGTACTCAGATGCTTAAGATCAATAGTAGCATCATTTTTCAAATTCCAATCCAGTGTCTATTTCAGCGAATTCCCACCTAGCCACTAAACACCTATTACACTGTGCTTGGACTAGCTGAAAGGAAATTGCTTTTCTTTGGGGTGAATACAAAGTTATTTCAAGCAGGCTTTGCCCCATGAAGAAGGCAGCAGTGGTGCAGCTATGCACTCACTGGTATTTAATTTCTTACTACAGTAAATTCCATAAACTCAGAGACCTAATCTCAAATCTCAGTCTTGATGCTCACAGCTTGGGCTTTAGATATTAAGGTATTTGTTGAATGAATGAACAAAAATCAATGACCCAGGGACAAAAGATCTTAGTGTAGGAGGTTTTCACTCTGTGTCTTGCTTTGACCAAGTATAATGCAGATATCTGTCCATTCACAGACTCTTGGTTACCAGTTCAGTTATTAACCTAATAAGATTCCCACCTCCATGATTTCTTTGGTTCATTTTCCCTGGTAGAAAACATTTCCACCAACAAGTTTATCATTAATTTCACAATGAAATTAACTTTTTTCAGTGAGTATTTTCAAACTACTAATTCTATACTTAGCTTTCAGGGGATGGAAAAAAATGGAGGGAGATTTTTGTGCTACAAAGTAAAATAATCAGACTTCTTACCAAATAAATAGTACTGATAATGATCTATCATTTTTATTCATTCAAAATAATACGTATGGATCTCTTACTATATGCCAGGCATATTCTACTGATAAGAGGTGATGAAACAAAGCAGACAAAAATCCTTGCCTTATGGAACTTGAATTCCTGAGAAGGAAGTCAAACAACACATTAATCAGGTATGTAAAATGTAGAACATAATAGAAGGTGACAAAAAACAGGAAGGAAAACAAAGAACTGAAGTGAAAGAGAGCAAGGTGATGAAGGCAAAGTGCAACTTTAAGTACAAAGGTTGTTATGAATTGAGTTGTATCCCTCAAACTGGTTCACTAAAGTCCTAGCATTAAGTTCCTCAAAATATATTTATATGTTATAACATTGTTATTTTATTGTTATTTTAATATTGTTGCTTCATTATATTAAAGTATATACTACTAATTACCTTATTTAGAAACAGGGCCTTTGCTGGTGTAATCAGTTAGGACAAGGCCTTATTGGGGTAAGAAGGGTGTACAATAGACTAGTGTTAGTTATCAAAGGAAGAAAATGTAAAGACATCCACAAAGACTGGAATGATGCAGTTAAAAGTAAAGGGATAGCAAGGATTTCTGATTATACCCAGACACAAGGAGAAGGATTTTTCCTAGCGTCTCAGAGGGATTTAAAACCTTGCAGAGGCCCTCCCTGGTGGTACAATGGGCTAGGACACAGCACTGCAAGCTGGCCACAGCCGCTTCATGTGCAAGTTCCATCCAGACCTAGAGGTGATCCACATGGCGCAGCAGACCTCTCCTGACCTGCCCGCTGCACTCCCCTCAGCAGTATACTTCATTTATCTGCCTGTTCTGTTCCCTACTCTGTTTCTGGTGAATCCTCTCACCACCTCTAGCTTGTACCCTAGTTCTGTATGAATAAACAAATGAATCTTTTAAAAAAATAACAAATAAAATCTGCTGACACTTTGACTTAAAAGTTTTACCTTCTATAAGTATGGAAGGGCATGCAGCTGTTGTTTTAAGCCACCCATTTCATTGTAATTTGTAACAGCAGCTCTAGAAAACTAGTGGGGGGCTGGGGGTGCTCAACTATGAGGCATACATCTTAGAAAAGCCCTAAAGTTGGTGAGAGTACCATCCATGTGGTGATTTCTGAGAAGAGGGGATGGCAATTTCAAGGACTGTGAAGTAGGAATTGACTGAGCACATTCATTTGGCTCAAAGGGGCCACAGTGACTGGGGAAGAATGAGGAGAGAAAGAGTAGTCCATAAAGTCAAAGGATGATGACATTAAAATAGCATGAAGTCTTATAGTACTGTAGAGCTCAAGACTTAGGTGGTAACCATATGACCTGGAATACTCATTAAAATACAGATTGCTGGGCCCACCTCCAGATTTTCAGATTTAGTAGATATGGTAAAGAATCTATTTCTAACAGGTTCCTGATGCTGTTATTATTGGTCCAGGGAGAATCACTGTTGGGCACTGTGATGACCTAGATCCTTGTCTTGAGTAAGCTAACTGTATTAGCAGGTTATGGTAGAGGAGTGAAGCAATATGACTTCAGTTTTAGCAGGATTCTGCCTGTTGGGATCTGCATAGATTGTATGGAGTAATAGAGGGTAGCAGAGAGATCACTTGTGAGATTATTAGGATAAAAAGTGCCTAATACAAAGTGTATACTTAAAAGTAGATATGGACTAGTATGTGCTACATATGACCCAGAGTTGTTTTGGAAGAAGAGAGGACAATTTGCCTTATTTCACAGAAAAAAAAATTTTTAATGGAATTTAAGTTACCCAATGTTCTGAAATTTTGGCATTCTATGAATTAATTACATTATTATTGAGTGGCACCAACTGAGGTGACCCCACTCACCTCTAAGAAATCCAATTCAACAATCAAGCAAATGTCATATTTTGAAATTTTAATGGGCCCCCTAGGACACCCACCGAGATTTTTATTTTCTGGATTGCTTTTGATGATGATCAGGGTCCCTTTACCCCATCTGAACACCAACTCAGAATTCTTTGAATGTGCAGAGTTTCTGTTTGAGTAGCTAATGAGGACTCCAGTGTGCATGTCCTGTTAAAGTTTTCAGATCATTCACAGAGTGACCTTTAAGAATGTCCTAAAATAGATTAGAATATATTATAGTTTTACATAAAGCCTAAATCTCACAGTAGAAGAAATTTTCAGATGTGAAGAATAAAGAAAAATACCAGAACTAATAATGACCTAAAAAGTAGTATTTAGAAGGAACTAATCTGTTCAACCTTTTTAAATGATGTGATTTCTATTAACACATCCTCTTTTCACTGTGTGCATCCATCTTTCTGTTGATCTATCATCTTGACAGTAGGCTCATCATATCTACCCAAAACATAATGGCTTAATTTCTTGGCTATTTGAAAGATATTCTGAATTTTGCAAATTTGACTTTATAAGAACCTTGACTTTTTTTTTTTTTTTAAAGATTTATTTATTTGTGCTTACAGAACTGGGGTATAGGCCAGAGGCTCAGGGGTGGCGAGAGGCTTCACCAGAGACAGAGTGGGGCGCAGAACAGACAGATCCACGAAGTACACTGCTGAGGGGAGCAGCGGGCAGGTCAGGAGAGGTCTGCCATGCCATGTGGTCACCTCCGGGGCAGGCGGGAATCGAACTCATGCGGAAGTGTCTTTAGCTTCTCAGTGCAGTGCTTTAACCCGCTGTGCCACCAGGGAGGGCCAGAACCTTGACTTTTAAAAAAGGTAATTTGTTTCAATAACAAAACATCTGGAGAATTAAAAGTCAAATCTTGTGGAGGCTAGGTTTGTAGCATAAATTAATAAAGCAGGAGAGGACCAAGTAAACCAAAGTCAAGGACAAAGAATTAGCCACATGGTGACCTAGGACAAACTGTGGTGACCCCTAATTAAAGAACATCTGGTGCTAAACTCTAGCCTAGATGTGCAGTATAGAAATGGAGACCCAGGTTTGCTAGAATGCCCAATAGTTCAGAGGCTCAAATATTTATTATTGGCAAGAATCCTTGAATTTTAAATAAGTAAATCAAAATGAAAACATCATCATCATTGTCGGCCACGCCAACATCTCTTTCAGCTGAACGCAATCTACAAGTCATTAGTTTGCATGATGAAAGTCATATTGGTTCAAATTTATCCCTTCAGAGATATTGTTGCATATTAAGTTTCCATAAGGGAAGGATCAGTTTGCACGAGTCCTTATCTTAATTAATTTTCTCTCTGAAAAACAACTACTAATCTCATTCATACCTTCCAAGGAAACGTTATATAAAGCATTCATAATAGCCAAATATAGATTGACAGATAGAGTACTGGATACTGACAGGCAGAATGTGTTTTACTGTCGATACCAACAGGATTACACAAGACAGTTTTGCAGAGGTTACCAGACTGAGCCTGGCCCTTTCCAAGCCTACAGCAAGACAATCTCTCTTGCTTTTCAGTTTCATTGGCCAAATGGTAAACAACAGAAGTTATGACTGAGCTGAATGGTAAATCAATCTAGCCACAGGATGAAAAATTATTTTTCATTCCTCCAATCTATATCTTCCCTCATGGACCCCATTCATTTTCAGTCTTAAGTGAAATTACTCATCAGTCATAAATCACAAGAATTATCACAATATCGAGACCCAGAACAAAGAACAGTAAGGACATAGTAACACACACAGGACCTTTTTCTTGGAAAGATGGATAGGACTAAGAGATTAGCATCATAGGGTTTCTTTTCAAGATAGTCATGTAGTAAGATCCTGACTCACCCCTGCCTATTGATATACTGAATGCACATCTACATAGGAACAATTTATTGAGGGGGGGAAAATTAGAAAAGAAATGCTTTCATATTGGGTAAGGTGGGGAATGGGGAATCATACTGAAGCAAGTAGAAAAGACTCAGATACAAACTTGCCATAAACCCATTCCCAGTGCTGTGACTCACAATCAAAAGGGCCATCTTACATTAGTGAAAATGGCACATATTTAAAAAAAACAGCAACAATACATGTTGGCAAGGATGTAGAGAAAAAGGAACTCTCCTTTTTCTGGTGGGAATGCAAAATGGTCAAACCACTATGGAGAGCTGTGTGGGGTTCCTAAAACTACTAAAATGGAGATTCCATGTGATCCAGTAATTCCACTCCTGGGTATCTACCCAAAAGACGCATAAACATTAATTCAAAAGAATACCTGCACCCCTATGTTTATTGCAGCACAATTTACAATAGGTAAGCTATGGAAACAACCCAGATGCCCAAAAATAGATGAGTGGATCAAGAAGATGTGGTATATTTATACAATAGAATATTACTCAGCAGTCAAAAAGGATAAACACATGTCCTTCACAACAACATGGATATAGCTAGAAGGGATTATGCTCAGCTAAATAAGCCAGAAAGAAAAAGAAAAACACTGAATGGTCTCACTTACTGAAATTTAGAGGATACAAATAAGGAATTGGGGGGGGGAAGTAACTATCATAAGTAAAAATCAAAATCATCAGGCAACTATAGATCAGAGATATTTAGTAGGGTAGGAGTAGAGAGAAGAACCAGGACAGGGGTGGAAAGATCACAAAGGACTATGGTGATAGTTCATGGGTAAATTGGCAGTGGAAATTTCACTGGGGAACCATACACTGTACAAAAATGAAGGATGCTATAATGAATATATTAAAAATTAAAAATAATTAAAGTTGATCCGACTGAAAAATAAATAAAAAGACCCTCAAAACACTGAGCTTCCTCCAGAAAAAAAGGTAGGGTTTGTATCCTACCCTAACTTTAAGAACTATATCTGAGCAATGAATCTCAAAACATCTAGCTTTGGAACCCATGGGGCTTGCATCCTCATGACTTTGCAGGATGTAGTGAAGTGAGAAGATGCTTTTAAAAGTCTCCCATGGGCCTCACTGTCCCAGTGCAGAGGGCAGAACAGCCTTTGACAAGTGCCCAGACTGTATGCACTCTGGGATAATTTCCAGGGACTGACGCTGACATGTGCTGTTCACATTCCCTCTCTGCTTGCTAAAGACCCAGCAGGTATCAATTTTTCTTCTACTTTTTTCCACTCATTTTTGGTGGGTACAATCTTTGCTGACCCCTGTGCCTCATTCTTGTCAATAGGGATCATTTTTAGACTCTGCTGTAGTTCAGAGCAGAATCTCCTAAAAGGGCGTTTCTAAACATATATATGACCCCAGTTTTTATACCTTCTGGAAAGGAGTTTGTATCCATGTCTGGTGCTCTGATTTTTGTGACTGCTACAAGAAACAGCAGAGTATAGGCTTGAAGGTCCAACAGGAATGTAATCAATGGAGAAAGAAGACTTAGACACAATCTACCAGATTCAGACACAGTGATGAAACCAAGGCCCAGTAAGAGGCAACAAACTTAGGAGCTTAGCACATCTTGGAAAGTGGCCTATTACCTTACTATCATATCCACAGCCTAAGAGGCAGGTCTCTAATTGAACACTTATTTAAGAATTGACTATAAACCTTTCCAGAGAACCTGCAGAGGCTATCTGTACTTTCCCTGTGCTATAATCCAGAATGCCAGGATTTCTCAGAGGGAAATCTTGTAGATGTCTGGTATCCTAGTTTTTATATCTGGTGTCTGACTTTTTATGGTTGCCACTGAGGGAATGGCCTTTAAATGCTGATGCTGGTGTCCAAGGGGGTTGTGTTCCTGCTAACAATCAGAGAGGCTGTTCTTGGCAGACTACTCCCTACAAGATACTTCAGACAGCCAACTGAAACACATACCCAATCATTCTGAGAAAGAAGCATATTTTCCTGGGTCATTTTTTAGGTTTTATACACATGTATAAAATGTGTGCAAATGTATTCTCAGTAAAGTAGTACCATCTTTGCACTCTCCTTCTGCCTCACAATAGTTTGCTGGTATTCCCACTAAAAATCTAGTATACTCATTGCAATATCTGTCCACCTAGCAACTGTCAGACAGGGAGCCTCTCCAGGTCACCTGGTCCTGGTGGCAAGTGGAGTTTATAGTTTTGGTTACAGAGGACTGTACAAACCTCATGTTTTAAAAGCTTCTACTAAGGGTATAACTTTCCACTAGCCTGAATCTAGACAACAGCTCATATCCCCATTTGGAACACTGGCAGCTAGCAACAATGAATTAAGTTATTTGGACAATCACAGAGATTTGAGAGACAAGGAAAAGGCGATGGAGGGTTAAAAAATAACTTTAATCTCCTACATAACTACACTTTCACAACTCTAAGAGGTGACTGTTTCATCTAATGCGTAGAAACTAACAGTCAAGCAAAATTAAAATAAATAATAAATAAATGGACTATGTTCCCAATAAAAGAATAATGTAAAAAATTAGAAAAAATCTTTGCAGCCATGGAGATACTAATCAAACGTGGGGAAAGAATAGATGAACAGTAAGAACTTCAACAAAGAGATAAAATAGACAAGAAAGCACCCCCCAAAAAAATCACAAAATTGAAGGGTACAATAGCTAAACAACAATAAATACACTAAAAGGACCCAATAGCAGATTAAAGAAAGCAGAAGTAAAAATCAGTGAACTTGAAGACAAAGCAATAGAAATCAATAGAGAAACAAAAGTAAAGCCAGGTTATGGGACTTATCTATTTTACCCTATGGGAGTACATCTAGTGGACTAACATTCTCATTATATACATCCTAGAAGGGTGAGAGAGAGCAACAAAGGGTAGAAAATGTATTTGACATAAAATGGCTAAAAAGTTTGCAAATGGGGGATGGAAACAAATTTCCAGAAAACTCAGAGTTCAAAAGAGAAGAACAAAGAGACACATAAAAGACACAAAATACCAAAAGTTAAAGAATGAATCTAAAAGCAGCAAGAGAAAAACAACTTGGTCTGTACAAGAGAACCCCCAGAATATAGTTGGCAGATTTTTCAGCTGTATGCAAACTCCAAGAGAGGCATGATATTTAGTGTTAAAGGAAAATAAAAGGAACTCCCAACCAAAAACACCTGGCAAAATTGTCATTGAGAATTGAAGGTGAGATAAGGATTTCTCCAGAGAATGCAAAATTTAAGAATTTCATCATCACTAAATTAAAGGAAATATTAAAGGAACATATTTAAATTGAAAAGAAAGGGTGCTCATGGGTAATAGGAAAACATCTGAAAGTATAAATCTTACTGATAAAGGCACTTACTACTAAAAGTGGTGGAATAATCACTTACAAAGCTGATATGCATTCTAAAAGGCAAAGTGGAAAAATAATAACTGATAGTTAAGGGGTACACAGGATGAAAAAATACGAACTGACATATGAAACACAAAATAAAACAGTAGAGCTTTAAAAAGTTTTCAAATCTAAGTTCCTATAAACTTAAAATACACTGTTAAACATGTATGTTGTTAGATATAAGCTTCAATGTAATCAAGAGACAAAAATCTATAGTGAATACAAAAAAGATAACAAGAAAAGAATCTGAGCATACCACTAAAGGAAGTCCCTGAAAAATTAAGAGAACAAGAAAGGAAATTGAGAAACTACAAAACAGAAAATATTTTAAAAAATGGCAATATGTACATACCTATCACTAGTTATTTTAAATGTAAATGGAATAAATTTACAATAAAAGAGAAAAAGAGGTTAAATGAATAAAATAAGACCCATTACAGGATTCCTATAGTGATTCAATTCAAATATGAAGCAAGATGTACTAAAAGTGAAGGAATGTAAAAAGATATTCATGAAAAGACAAAACAAAGCTGGGATAGCTAAACTAATAATAGACTTTAAAACAAAGACTGTACTAAGAGACAAACATGATATATTGATAAAGGGTCAAAACAGAAGTATGTGAAATAGAGACTAAAAAGAAAACAAATAAGATCAATGAAACAGAAACCTAATTCTTTGAAAAGAAAACCAAAATTGACTTTTAGCTAGACTCCCCAAACAAAAAAAAACTCAAATAAATAAAATCAGAAATAAAAGTTTAACAACTGATATCACAGAAACAAACTTAAGAAACTAATATGAACAACTGAACACCAAAAGAATGTATAAATTCCTAACTCTGAGTCATAAAGGAAAAGAAAATGTGAACAGAACATTCACTAGTAAAAAGATGCAAGCAGTAATTTCAAATTTCCCAATAAACAGAAGTCCAGAATTCACTGGTGAATTATACCAAATATTCAAAGAACTGGCACCAAGCCTTCCAAATCTTTCAAACAATGGAAGAGGAAAGAACACTTCTAAATTTATTTTACCAAGTCAACATTAATCTGATAAGAAAATCAGAAAAGGATGTCACAGGAAAAGAAAATTGCAGGCAGATACTCCTAATAAACATAGATGCAAATCCTCTCTGTCAAATATTAGCTAATAAAATTCAACAATACATTAAAAGGATCATATGCCATATTAAAGTGGTATATACCCTAGAAATGCAAATGTGGTTCAATATCTGCAAGTGAATGTTATATACCACATTAACAAAAATGAAAGATAAAAATATAATCATCCGGCCCTCCCTGGTGGCGCAGTGGGTTAAAGCACTGCACTGAGAAGCTAAAGCCACTTCCGCATGAGTTTGATTCCCGCCTGCCCCGGAGGTGACCACATGGTGTGGCAGACCTCTCCTGACCCGCCCGCTGCTCCCCTCAGCAGTGGGGAGCACTACCTGTTCTGCTCTCCACTCTGTCTATGGTGATGCCTCTCACCCTCCGCATCTCTGGCCTGTACCCTAGTTCTGTATGAATAAATAAATCTTTAAAAAAATATATCATCATCCATAGATACAGAAAAAGAATTTGCCAAAATTCAACATCATTTGTTAACAAAACTCTTAACAAAATAGACAGAAAAGGAAAGTAACTTGACATATGTTAAGTTGTATGTAAGAATCCCTCAGCCACCAGCACAGTTAGTGTCAGACTTTTCTTCTGAAATCAGGATGTCCACTCTCACTGTTTTTACTTAACATAGCATTGGAAGTCCTAGCCAGATAAATTAGACAAGAAAAAGAAATAAAAGCATTCAAATTGAATTGTGAAGATCAGATTTAGATGTCATATATACACACATAAACAGTATTGTCCAAAAAACATGGATCAATGGAAAAGAACAAAAATCCCAGACATAAATCCATAAATAAAAAGTCAAGTAGCTATCGACAAAACATACCAGAATATCTATTAGAATGGTTATTAACAAAATGACAAGAAATAAGTATTGGTGAGGATGTATGGAGGGAACACAACCACTGTGCACTATGGTGGGAATGTAAATTGATGCAGTCATTATAGTAAACAAAATGGTGGGTTTTCAAAAATTACAAATCCACTTCCATATGATCAAACAATTCCATTACTGGAAAAAAAAGACACTAAATCAAAAAGATATATGTACTATATTCACTGAAGCATCATTTACAATACCCAAGGTCTGAAAACAACCTAAGTATCAGTGGATGAAGAAAACATGGCACTTAAACACAATCAGATGCTATTTATTCATTAAAAAGTGATATTTTGCTATTTATGACAACATCGATGACTTTGAATGCATTTCATTAAGTGAAATAAGTCAGAAAAATAAATACCAGATGATATATAATTTATGTGTGGAGTCTAAAAGCCAAACAAAAAAATAAACTCAAGATATCTAAGAAATGAGTAACCTCTGCATAGATATGTATAATGGTGTGTGTATGAAATGGGTGAAGGAATTCCAAGGTCAAATTTTCCAGTTCTATCCAGTTCTAAAATACAGTGGAAGTCATGAGCATGTAATGTGCAGTATATTCATTACTGCATTGTGATGGCTATAAGCAATATAAGGTTGCTTATATTTCTGCTGAGAAAATTCTAGCAATCACATAGATTGTGTTTAAGAATGGTCCCTCCACATACTGAAGAGGCTGAGACTTATCCACTTAGACTCCTGTCCTCTGATGGTTGATTCCAACTTTGGGTGCTATTTCTCCAGCATTTGCAACTGTTCATAACTTTGAGAAAAGCCTTGAGGCAGAATAGTCTTATATTCAGGGTGTTTGAGTTAGGATGCCATCAGCATCCTCGGAACTGCACATTCCATTTGTAGCTACATTACAGGTAGACCACGCAATTACATAAATCGTACAAATAAGATTAATATAAATATTATAGCAATATTTCTATTTATAAACATTATATAAATTATGTATGTAAAACTGGGACCCATGCATATACTAGGATGCCATCTACAGAGCAGCTAGAGCTAACCTGATATACAAGAAAAATCAATGTATTTACTGATCAAAAGAGAAAAGCCATAATCCACACATGGGTATTGCAGCTTTGGTGGGAGCTACCTACATGCAACACTGTTCCATGTGTCTTACATGCATTTAATCTGTACTACAATTCTATGTCACATACTATTTTTAACCCTATTCTATGATAAACAAAGTATTAATCTGGGGGATTAAGTCACAATATTGTAATTTACTGGGGGAACAAGACATA